>NW_028249740.1:0-367009 GCF_964263255.1 Lissotriton vulgaris
AATTTCATCAATATTGACCATTTTTTCAATGTTCGACTGGTCCGCGGTCATCGTTTTTCATCAGAAAATGGATTTTTTGGACTCTACCAAAAATGATTCAAAATGTCATTTGGATCGGGCCTCATGTTGAATAACCACTTTTTAAACCCTCACAGTGACCAAAATTGCCATTTTTACAGAGTTTTGCTTACTCAAAATCTTCAATTTTGACCAATTTCAGGCACAGAAATGACTTTAAACACACTTATTGTAGTAGAAAAAGTAATAACTCACATCCAACCGTCATTTAAAGTCAAAAGATTAAATGTTAGAATTTCATCAATATTGACCATTTTTTCAACGTTCGACTGGTCCGGGGTCATCGTTTTTCATCAGAAAATTGATTTTTTGGACTCTACCAAAAATGATTCAAAATGTCATTTGGATCGGGCCTCATGTTGAATAACCACTTTTTAAACCCTCACAGTGACCAAAATTGCCATTTTTACAGAGTTTTGCTTACTCAAAATCTTCAATTTTGACCAATTTCAGGCACAGAAATGACTTTAAACACACTTATTTTAGTTGAAAAAGTAATAACTCACATCCAACCGTCATTTAAAGTCAAAAGATTAAATGTTAAAATGTCATCAATATTGACCATTTTTTCAACGTTCGACTGGTCCGGGGTCATCGTTTTTCATCAGAAAATTGATTTTTTGGACTCTACCAAAAATGATTCAAAATGTCATTTGGATCGGGCCTCATGTTGAATAACCACTTTTTAAACCCTCACAGTGACCAAAATTGCCATTTTTACAGAGTTTTGCTTACTCAAAATCTTCAATTTTGACCAATTTCAGGCACAGAAATGACTTTAAACACACTTATTTTAGTTGAAAAAGTAATAACTCACATCCAACCGTCATTTAAAGTCAAAAGATTAAATGTTAAAATTTCATCAATTTTGACCATTTTTTCAACGTTCGACTGGTCCGGGGTCATCGTTTTTCATCAGAAAATTGATTTTTTGGACTCTACCAAAAATGATTCAAAATGTCATTTGGATCGGGCCTCATGTTGAATAACCACTTTTTAAACCCTCACAGTGACCAAAACTGCCATTTTTACAGAGTTTTGCTTACTCAAAATCTTCAATTTTGACCAATTTCAGGCACAGAAATTACTTTAAACACACTTATTTTAGTTGAAAAAGTAATAACTGACATCCAACCGTCATTTAAAGTCAAAAGATTAAATGTTAAAATTTCATCAATATTGACCATTTTTTCAACGTTCGACTGGTCCGGGGTCATCGTTTTTCATCAGAAAATGGATTTTTTGGACTCTACCAAAAATGATTCAAAATGTCATTTGGATCAGGCCTCATGTTGAATAACCACTTTTTAAACCCTCACAGTGACCAAAACTGCCATTTTTACAGAGTTTTGCTTACTCAAAATCTTCAATTTTGACCAATTTCAGGCACAGAAATGACTTTAAACACACTTATTTTAGTTGAAAAAGTAATAACTCACATCCACCCGCCATTTAAAGTCAAAAGATTAAATGTTAAAATTTCATCAATATTGACAATTTTTTCAACGTTCGACTGGTCCGGGGTCATCGTTTTTCATCAGAAAATTGATTTTTTGGACTCTACCAAAAATGATTCAAAATGTCATTTGGATCGGGCCTCATGTTGAATAACCACTTTTTAAACCCTCACAGTGACCAAAACTGCCATTTTTACAGAGTTTTGCTTACTCAAAATCTTCAATTTTGACCAATTTCAGGCACAGAAATGACTTTAAACACACTTATTTTAGTTGAAAAAGTAATAACTGACATCCAACCGTCATTTAAAGTCAAAAGATTAAATGTTAAAATTTCATCAATATTGACCATTTTTTCAACGTTCGACTGGTCCGGGGTCATCGTTTTTCATCAGAAAATTGATTTTTTTGGACTCTACCAAAAATGATTCAAAATGTCATTTGGATCGGGCCTCATGTTGAATAACCACTTTTTAAACCCTCACAGTGACCAAAATTGCCATTTAAACAGAATTTTGCTTACTCAAAATCTTCAATTTTGACCAATTTCAGGCACAGAAATGACTTTAAACACACTTATTTTAGTTGAAAAAGTAATAACTCACATCCAACCGTCATTTAAAGTCAAAAGATTAAATGTTAAAATTTCATCAATATTGACCATTTTTTCAATGTTCGACTGGTCCGGGGTCATCGTTTTTCATCAGAAAATGGATTTTTTGGACTCTACCAAAAATGATTCAAAATGTCATTTGGATCAGGCCTCATGTTGAATAACCACTTTTTAAACCCTCACAGTGACCAAAACTGCCATTTTTACAGAGTTTTGCTTACTCAAAATCTTCAATTTTGACCAATTTCAGGCACAGAAATGACTTTAAACACACTTATTTTAGTTGAAAAAGTAATAACTCACATCCAACCATCATGTAAAGTCAAAAGATTATATGTTAAAATTTCATCAATATTGACCATTTTTTCAACGTTCGACTGGTCCGGGGTCATCGTTTTTCATCAGAAAATTGATTTTTTGGACTCTACCAAAAATGATTCAAAATGTCATTTGGATCGGGCCTCATGTTGAATAACCACTTTTTAAACCCTCACAGTGACCAAAATTGCCATTTTTACAGAGTTTTGCTTACTCAAAATCTTCAATTTTGACCAATTTCAGGCACAGAAATGACTTTAAACACACTTATTTTAGTTGAAAAAGTAATAACTCACATCCAACCGTCATTTAAAGTCAAAAGATTAAATGTTAAAATTTCATCAATATTGACCATTTTTTCAACGTTCGACTGGTCCGGGGTCATCGTTTTTCATCAGAAAATTGATTTTTTGGACTCTACCAAAAATGATTCAAAATGTCATTTGGATCGGGCCTCATGTTGAATAACCACTTTTTAAACCCTCACAGTGACCAAAATTGCCATTTTTACAGAGTTTTGCTTACTCAAAATCTTCAATTTTGACCAATTTCAGGCACAGAAATGACTTTAAACACACTTATTTTAGTTGAAAAAGTAATAACTCACATCCAACCGTCATTTAAAGTCAAAAGATTAAATGTTAAAATGTCATCAATATTGACCATTTTTTCAACGTTCGACTGGTCCGGGGTCATTGTTTTTCATCAGAAAATTGATTTTTTGGACTCTACCAAAAATGATTCAAAATGTCATTTGGATCGGGCCTCATGTTGAATAACCACTTTTTAAACCCTCACAGTGACCAAAATTGCCATTTTTACAGAGTTTTGCTTACTCAAAATCTTCAATTTTGACCAATTTCAGGCACAGAAATGACTTTAAACACATTTATTTTAGTTGAAAAAGTAATAACTCATATCCAACCGTCATTTAAAGTCAAAAGATTAAATGTTAAAATTTCATCAATATTGACCATTTTTTCAACGTTCGACTGGTCCGGGGTCATCGTTTTTCATCAGAAAATTGATTTTTTGGACTCTACCAAAAATGATTCAAAATGTCATTTGGATCGGGCCTCATGTTGAATAACCACTTTTTAAACCCTCACAGTGACCAAAATTGCCATTTTTACAGAGTTTTGCTTACTCAAAATCTTCAATTTTGACCAATTTCAGGCACAGAAATGACTTTAAACACATTTATTTTAGTTGAAAAAGTAATAACTCATATCCAACCGTCATTTAAAGTCAAAAAATTAAATGTTAAAATTTCATCAATATTGACCATTTTTTCAACGTTCGACTGGTCTGGGGTCATCGTTTTTCATCAGAAAATGGATTTTTTGGACTCTACCAAAAATGATTCAAAATGTCATTTGGATCGGGCCTCATGTTGAATAACCACTTTTTAAACCCTCACAGTGACCAAAATTGCCATTTTTACAGAGTTTTGCTTACTCAAAATCTTCAATTTTGACCAATTTCAGGCACAGAAATTACTTTAAACACACTTATTGTAGTTGTAAAAGTAATAACTCACATCCAACCGTCATTTAAAGTCAAAAGATTAAATGTTAAAATGTTATCAATATTGACCATTTTTTCAACGTTCGACTGGTCCGGGGTCATCGTTTTTCATCAGAAAATTGATTTTTTGGACTCTACCAAAAATGATTCAAAATGTCATTTGGATCAGGCCTCATGTTGAATAACCACTTTTTAAACCCTCACAGTGACCAAAATTGCCATTTTTACAGAGTTTTGCTTACTCAAAATCTTCAATTTTGACCAATTTCAGGCACAGAAATGACTTTAAACACACTTATTTTAGTTGAAAAAGTAATAACTCACATCCAACCGTCATTTAAAGTCAAAAGATTAAATGTTAAAATTTCATCAATATTGACCATTTTTTCAACGTTCGACTGGTCCGGGGTCTTCGTTTTTCATCAGAAAATTGATTTTTTGGACTCTACCAAAAATGATTCAAAAAGTCATTTGGATCCGGCCTCATGTTGAATAACCACTTTTTAAACCCTCACAGTGACCAAAATTGCCATTTTTACAGAGTTTTGCTTACTCAAAATCTTCAATTTTTACCAATTTCAGGAACAGAAATGACTTTAAACACACTTATTTTAGTTGAAAAAGTAATAACTCACATCCAACCGTCATTTAAAGTCAAAAGATTAAATGTTAAAATTTCATCAATATTGACCATTTTTTCAATGTTCGACTGGTCCGCGGTCATCGTTTTTCATCAGAAAATGGATTTTTTGGACTCTACCAAAAATGATTCAAAATGTCATTTGGATCGGGCCTCATGTTGAATAACCACTTTTTAAACCCTCACAGTGACCAAAATTGCCATTTTTACAGAGTTTTGCTTACTCAAAATCTTCAATTTTGACCAATTTCAGGCACAGAAATGACTTTAAACACACTTATTGTAGTAGAAAAAGTAATAACTCACATCCAACCGTCATTTAAAGTCAAAAGATTAAATGTTAGAATTTCATCAATATTGACCATTTTTTCAACGTTCGACTGGTCCGGGGTCATCGTTTTTCATCAGAAAATTGATTTTTTGGACTCTACCAAAAATGATTCAAAATGTCATTTGGATCGGGCCTCATGTTGAATAACCACTTTTTAAACCCTCACAGTGACCAAAATGGCCATTTTTACAGAGTTTTGCTTACTCAAAATCTTCAATTTTGACCAATTTCAGGCACAGAAATGACTTTAAACACATTTATTTTAGTTGAAAAAGTAATAACTCATATCCAACCGTCATTTAAAGTCAAAAGATTAAATGTTAAAATTTCATCAATATTGACCATTTTTTCAACGTTCGACTGGTCCGGGGTCATCGTTTTTCATCAGAAAATGGATTTTTTGGACTCTACCAAAAATGATTCAAAATGTCATTTGGATCGGGCCTCATGTTCAATAACCACTTTTTAAACCCTCACAGTGACCAAAATTGCCATTTTTACAGAGTTTTGCTTACTCAAAATCTTCAATTTTGACCAATTTCAGCACAGAAATGACTTTAAACACACTTATTTTAGTTGAAAAAGTAATAACTCACATCCAACCGTCATTTAAAGTCAAAAGATTAAATGTTAAAATTTCATCAATATTGACCATTTTTTCAACGTTCGACTGGTCCGGGGTCATCGTTTTTCATCAGAAAATTGATTTTTTGGACTCTACCAAAAATGATTCAAAATGTCATTTGGATCAGGCCTCATGTTGAATAACCACTTTTTAAACCCTCACAGTGACCAAAACTGGCATTTTTACAGAGTTTTGCTTACTCAAAATCTTCAATTTTGACCAATTTCAGGCACAGAAATGACTTTAAACACACTTATTTTAGTTGAAAAAGTAATAACTCACATCCAACCGTCATTTAAAGTCAAAAGATTAAATGTTAAAATTTCATCAATATTGACCATTTTTTCAACGTTCGACTGGTCCGGGGTCATCGTTTTTCATCAGAAAATGGATTTTTTGGACTCTACCAAAAATGATTCAAAATGTCATTTGGATCGGGCCTCATGTTGAATAACCACTTTTTAAACCCTCACAGTGACCAAAATTGCCATTTTTACAGAGTTTTGCTTACTCAAAATCTTCAATTTTGACCAATTTCAGGCACAGAAATGACTTTAAACACACTTATTTTAGTTGAAAAAGTAATAACTCACATCCAACCGTCATTTAAAGTCAAAAGATTAAATGTTAAAATTTCATCAATATTGACCATTTTTTCAACGTTCGACTGGTCCGGGGTCATCGTTTTTCATCAGAAAATGGATTTTTTGGACTCTACCAAAAATGATTCAAAATGTCATTTGGATCGGGCCTCATGTTGAATAACCACTTTTTAAACCCTCACAGTGACCAAAATTGCCATTTTTACAGAGTTTTGCTTACTCAAAATCTTCAATTTTGACCAATTTCAGGCACAGAAATGACTTTAAACACACTTATTTTAGTTGAAAAAGTAATAACTCACATCCAACCGTCATTTAAAGTCAAAAGATTAAATGTTAAAATGTCATCAATATTGACCATTTTTTCAACGTTCGACTGGTCCGGGGTCATCGTTTTTCATCAGAAAATTGATTTTTTGGACTCTACCAAAAATGATTCAAAATGTCATTTGGATCGGGCCTCATGTTGAATAACCACTTTTTAAACCCTCACAGTGACCAAAATTGCCATTTTTACAGAGTTTTGCTTACTCAAAATCTTCAATTTTGACCAATTTCAGGCACAGAAATGACTTTAAACACATTTATTTTAGTTGAAAAAGTAATAACTCATATCCAACCGTCATTTAAAGTCAAAAGATTAAATGTTAAAATTTCATCAATATTGACCATTTTTTCAACGTTCGACTGGTCCGGGGTCATCGTTTTTCATCAGAAAATGGATTTTTTGGACTCTACCAAAAATGATTCAAAATGTCATTTGGATCGGGCCTCATGTTGAATAACCACTTTTTAAACCCTCACAGTGACCAAAATTGCCATTTTTACAGAGTTTTGCTTACTCAAAATCTTCAATTTTGACCAATTTCAGGCACAGAAATGACTTTAAACACACTTATTTTAGTTGAAAAAGTAATAACTCACATCCAACCGTCATTTAAAGTCAAAAGATTAAATGTTAAAATGTCATCAATATTGACCATTTTTTCAACGTTCGACTGGTCCGGGGTCATCGTTTTTCATCAGAAAATTGATTTTTTGGACTCTACCAAAAATGATTCAAAATGTCATTTGGATCGGGCCTCATGTTGAATAACCACTTTTTAAACCCTCACAGTGACCAAAATTGCCATTTTTACAGAGTTTTGCTTACTCAAAATCTTCAATTTTGACCAATTTCAGGCACAGAAATGACTTTAAACACATTTATTTTAGTTGAAAAAGTAATAACTCATATCCAACCGTCATTTAAAGTCAAAAGATTAAATGTTAAAATTTCATCAATATTGACCATTTTTTCAACGTTCGACTGGTCCGGGGTCATCGTTTTTCATCAGAAAATGGATTTTTTGGACTCTACCAAAAATGATTCAAAATGTCATTTGGATCGGGCCTCATGTTGAATAACCACTTTTTAAACCCTCACAGTGACCAAAATTGCCATTTTTACAGAGTTTTGCTTACTCAAAATCTTCAATTTTGACCAATTTCAGGCACAGAAATGACTTTAAACACATTTATTTTAGTTGAAAAAGTAATAACTCATATCCAACCGTCAATTAAAGTCAAAAGATTAAATGTTAAAATTTCATCAATATTGACCATTTTTTCAACGTTCGACTGGTCCGGGGTCATCGTTTTTCATCAGAAAATGGATTTTTTGGACTCTACCAAAAATGATTCAAAATGTCATTTGGATCGGGCCTCATGTTGAATAACCACTTTTTAAACCCTCACAGTGACCAAAATTGCCATTTTTACAGAGTTTTGCTTACTCAAAATCTTCAATTTTGACCAATTTCAGGCACAGAAATTACTTTAAACACACTTATTGTAGTTGTAAAAGTAATAACTCACATCCAACCGTCATTTAAAGTCAAAAGATTAAATGTTAAAATTTCATCAATATTGACCATTTTTTCAACGTTCGACTGGTCCGGGGTCATCGTTTTTCATCAGAAAATTGATTTTTTGGACTCTACCAAAAATGATTCAAAAAGTCATTTGGATCGGGCCTCATGTTGAATAACCACTTTTTAAACCCTCACAGTGACCAAAATTGCCATTTTTACAGAGTTTTGCTTACTCAAAATCTTCAATTTTGACCAATTTCAGGAACAGAAATGACTTTAAACACACTTATTTTAGTTGAAAAAGTAATAACTCACATCCAACCGTCATTTAAAGTCAAAAGATTAAATGTTAAAATTTCATCAATATTGACCATTTTTTCAATGTTCGACTGGTCCGCGGTCATCGTTTTTCATCAGAAAATGGATTTTTTGGACTCTACCAAAAATGATTCAAAATGTCATTTGGATCGGGCCTCATGTTGAATAACCACTTTTTAAACCCTCACAGTGACCAAAATTGCCATTTTTACAGAGTTTTGCTTACTCAAAATCTTCAATTTTGACCAATTTCAGGCACAGAAATGACTTTAAACACACTTATTGTAGTAGAAAAAGTAATAACTCACATCCAACCGTCATTTAAAGTCAAAAGATTAAATGTTAGAATTTCATCAATATTGACCATTTTTTCAACGTTCGACTGGTCCGGGGTCATCGTTTTTCATCAGAAAATTGATTTTTTGGACTCTACCAAAAATGATTCAAAATGTCATTTGGATCGGGCCTCATGTTGAATAACCACTTTTTAAACCCTCACAGTGACCAAAATTGCCATTTTTACAGAGTTTTGCTTACTCAAAATCTTCAATTTTGACCAATTTCAGGCACAGAAATGACTTTAAACACACTTATTTTAGTTGAAAAAGTAATAACTCACATCCAACCGTCATTTAAAGTCAAAAGATTAAATGTTAAAATGTCATCAATATTGACCATTTTTTCAACGTTCGACTGGTCCGGGGTCATCGTTTTTCATCAGAAAATTGATTTTTTGGACTCTACCAAAAATGATTCAAAATGTCATTTGGATCGGGCCTCATGTTGAATAACCACTTTTTCAACCCTCACAGTGACCAAAATTGCCATTTTTACAGAGTTTTGCTTACTCAAAATCTTCAATTTTGACCAATTTCAGGCACAGAAATGACTTTAAACACATTTATTTTAGTTGAAAAAGTAATAACTCATATCCAACCGTCATTTAAAGTCAAAAGATTAAATGTTAAAATTTCATCAATATTGACCATTTTTTCAACGTTCGACTGGTCCGGGGTCATCGTTTTTCATCAGAAAATGGATTTTTTGGACTCTACCAAAAATGATTCAAAATGTCATTTGGATCGGGCCTCATGTTGAATAACCACTTTTTAAACCCTCACAGTGACCAAAATTGCCATTTTTACAGAGTTTTGCTTACTCAAAATCTTCAATTTTGACCAATTTCAGCACAGAAATGACTTTAAACACACTTATTTTAGTTGAAAAAGTAATAACTCACATCCAACCGTCATTTAAAGTCAAAAGATTAAATGTTAAAATTTCATCAATATTGACCATTTTTTCAACGTTCGACTGGTCCGGGGTCATCGTTTTTCATCAGAAAATTGATTTTTTGGACTCTACCAAAAATGATTCAAAATGTCATTTGGATCAGGCCTCATGTTGAATAACCACTTTTTAAACCCTCACAGTGACCAAAACTGGCATTTTTACAGAGTTTTGATTACTCAAAATCTTCAATTTTGACCAATTTCAGGCACAGAAATGACTTTAAACACACTTATTTTAGTTGAAAAAGTAATAACTCACATCCAACCGTCATTTAAAGTCAAAAGATTAAATGTTAAAATTTCATCAATATTGACCATTTTTTCAACGTTCGACTGGTCCGGGGTCATCGTTTTTCATCAGAAAATTGATTTTTTGGACTCTACCAAAAATGATTCAAAATGTCATTTGGATCGGGCCTCATGTTGAATAACCACTTTTTAAACCCTCACAGTGACCAAAATTGCCATTTTTACAGAGTTTTGCTTACTCAAAATCTTCAATTTTGACCAATTTCAGGCACAGAAATGACTTTAAACACACTTATTTTAGTTGAAAAAGTAATAACTCACATCCAACCGTCATTTAAAGTCAAAAGATTAAATGTTAAAATTTCATCAATATTGACCATTTTTTCCAACGTTCGACTGGTCCGGGGTCATCGTTTTTCATCAGAAAATTGATTTTTTGGACTCTACCAAAAATGATTCAAAATGTCATTTGGATCGGGCCTCATGTTGTATAACCACTTTTTAAACCCTCACAGTGACCAAAATTGCCATTTTTACAGAGTTTTGCTTACTCAAAATCTTCAATTTTGACCAATTTCAGGCACAGAAATGACTTTAAACACATTTATTTTAGTTCAAAAAGTAATAACTCATATCCAACCGTCATTTAAAGTCAAAAGATTAAATGTTAAAATTTCATCAATATTGACCATTTTTTCAACGTTCGACTGGTCCGGGGTCATCGTTTTTCATCAGAAAATGGATTTTTTGGACTCTACCAAAAATGATTCAAAATGTCATTTGGATCGGACCTCATGTTGAATAACCACTTTTTAAACCCTCACAGTGACCAAAATTGCCATTTTTACAGAGTTTTGCTTACTCAAAATCTTCAATTTTGACCAATTTCAGGCACAGAAATGACTTTAAACACACTTATTTTAGTTGAAAAAGTAATAACTCACATCCAACCGTCATTTAAAGTCAAAAGATTAAATGTTAAAATTTCATCAATATTGACCATTTTTTGAACGTTCGACTGGTCCGGGGTCATCGTTTTTCATCAGAAAATTGATTTTTTGGACTCTACCAAAAATGATTCAAAATGTCATTTGGATCGGGCCTCATGTTGAATAACCACTTTTTCAACCCTCACAGTGACCAAAATTGCCATTTTTACAGAGTTTTGCTTACTCAAAATCTTCAATTTTGACCAATTTCAGGCACAGAAATGACTTTAAACACATTTATTTTAGTTGAAAAAGTAATAACTCATATCCAACCGTCATTTAAAGTCAAAAGATTAAATGTTAAAATTTCATCAATATTGACCATTTTTTCAACGTTCGACTGGTCCGGGGTCATCGTTTTTCATCAGAAAATGGATTTTTTGGACTCTACCAAAAATGATTCAAAATGTCATTTGGATCGGGCCTCATGTTGAATAACCACTTTTTAAACCCTCACAGTGACCAAAATTGCCATTTTTACAGAGTTTTGCTTACTCAAAATCTTCAATTTTGACCAATTTCAGCACAGAAATGACTTTAAACACACTTATTTTAGTTGAAAAAGTAATAACTCACATCCAACCGTCATTTAAAGTCAAAAGATTAAATGTTAAAATTTCATCAATATTGACCATTTTTTCAACGTTCGACTGGTCCGGGGTCATCGTTTTTCATCAGAAAATTGATTTTTTGGACTCTACCAAAAATGATTCAAAATGTCATTTGGATCAGGCCTCATGTTGAATAACCACTTTTTAAACCCTCACAGTGACCAAAACTGGCATTTTTACAGAGTTTTGATTACTCAAAATCTTCAATTTTGACCAATTTCAGGCACAGAAATGACTTTAAACACACTTATTTTAGTTGAAAAAGTAATAACTCACATCCAACCGTCATTTAAAGTCAAAAGATTAAATGTTAAAATTTCATCAATATTGACCATTTTTTCAACGTTCGACTGGTCCGGGGTCATCGTTTTTCATCAGAAAATTGATTTTTTGGACTCTACCAAAAATGATTCAAAATGTCATTTGGATCGGGCCTCATGTTGAATAACCACTTTTTAAACCCTCACAGTGACCAAAATTGCCATTTTTACAGAGTTTTGCTTACTCAAAATCTTCAATTTTGACCAATTTCAGGCACAGAAATGACTTTAAACACACTTATTTTAGTTGAAAAAGTAATAACTCACATCCAACCGTCATTTAAAGTCAAAAGATTAAATGTTAAAATTTCATCAATATTGACCATTTTTTCAACGTTCGACTGGTCCGGGGTCATCGTTTTTCATCAGAAAATTGATTTTTTGGACTCTACCAAAAATGATTCAAAATGTCATTTGGATCGGGCCTCATGTTGTATAACCACTTTTTAAACCCTCACAGTGACCAAAATTGCCATTTTTACAGAGTTTTGCTTACTCAAAATCTTCAATTTTGACCAATTTCAGGCACAGAAATGACTTTAAACACATTTATTTTAGTTCAAAAAGTAATAACTCATATCCAACCGTCATTTAAAGTCAAAAGATTAAATGTTAAAATTTCATCAATATTGACCATTTTTTCAACGTTCGACTGGTCCGGGGTCATCGTTTTTCATCAGAAAATGGATTTTTTGGACTCTACCAAAAATGATTCAAAATGTCATTTGGATCGGGCCTCATGTTGAATAACCACTTTTTAAACCCTCACAGTGACCAAAATTGCCATTTTTACAGAGTTTTGCTTACTCAAAATCTTCAATTTTGACCAATTTCAGGCACAGAAATGACTTTAAACACACTTATTTTAGTTGAAAAAGTAATAACTCACATCCAACCGTCATTTAAAGTCAAAAGATTAAATGTTAAAATTTCATCAATATTGACCATTTTTTGAACGTTCGACTGGTCCGGGGTCATCGTTTTTCATCAGAAAATTGATTTTTTGGACTCTACCAAAAATGATTCAAAATGTCATTTGGATCGGGCCTCATGTTGAATAACCACTTTTTAAACCCTCACAGTGACCAAAATTGCCATTTTTACAGAGTTTTGCTTACTCAAAATCTTCAATTTTGACCAATTTCAGGCACAGAAATGACTTTAAACACACTTATTTTAGTTGAAAAAGTAATAACTCACATCCAACCGTCATTTAAAGTCAAAAGATTAAATGTTAAAATTTCATCAATATTGACCATTTTTTCAACGTTCGACTGGTCCGGGGTCATCATTTTTCATCAGAAAATTGATTTGTTGGACTCTACCAAAAATGATTCAAAATGTCATTTGGATCGGGCCTCATGTTGAATAACCACTTTTTAAACCCTCACAGTGACCAAAACTGCCATTTTTACAGAGTTTTGCTTACTCAAAATCTTCAATTTTGACCAATTTCAGGCACAGAAATGACTTTAAACACACTTATTTTAGTTGAAAAAGTAATAACTCACATCCAACCGTCATTTAAAGTCAAAAGATTAAATGTTAAAATTTCATCAATATTGACCATTTTTTCAACGTTCGACTGGTCCGGGGTCATCGTTTTTCATCAGAAAATTGATTTTTTGGACTCTACCAAAAATGAATCAAAATGTCATTTGGATCGGGCCTCATGTTGAATAACCACTTTTTAAACCCTCACAGTGACCAAAATTGCCATTTTTACAGAGTTTTGCTTACTCGAAATCTTCAATTTTGACCAATTTCAGGCACAGAAATGACTTTAAACACACTTATTTTAGTTGAAAAAGTAATAACTCACATCCAACCGTCATTTAAAGTCAAAAGATTAAATGTTAAAATTTCATCAATATTGACCATTTTTTCAACGTTCGACTGGTCCGGGGTCATCGTTTTTCATCAGAAAATTGATTTTTTGGACTCTACCAAAAATGATTCAAAATGTCATTTGGATCAGGCCTCATGTTGAATAACCACTTTTTAAACCCTCACAGTGACCAAAACTGGCATTTTTACAGAGTTTTGCTTACTCAAAATCTTCAATTTTGACCAATTTCAGGCACAGAAATGACTTTAAACACACTTATTTTAGTTGAAAAAGTAATAACTCACATCCAACCGTCATTTAAAGTCAAAAGATTAAATGTTAAAATTTCATCAATATTGACCATTTTTTCAACGTTCGACTGGTCCGGGGTCATCGTTTTTCATCAGAAAATGGATTTTTTGGACTCTACCAAAAATGATTCAAAATGTCATTTGGATCGGGCCTCATGTTGAATAACCACTTTTTAAACCCTCACAGTGACCAAAATTGCCATTTTTACAGAGTTTTGCTTACTCAAAATCTTCAATTTTGACCAATTTCAGGCACAGAAATGACTTTAAACACACTTATTTTAGTTGAAAAAGTAATAACTCACATCCAACCGTCATTTAAAGTCAAAAGATTAAATGTTAAAATTTCATCAATATTGACCATTTTTTCAACGTTCGACTGGTCCGGGGTCATCGTTTTTCATCAGAAAATTGATTTTTTGGACTCTACCAAAAATGATTCAAAATGTCATTTGGATCGGGCCTCATGTTGAATAACCACTTTTTAAACCCTCACAGTGACCAAAATTGCCATTTTTACAGAGTTTTGCTTACTCAAAATCTTCAATTTTGACCAATTTCAGGCACAGAAATGACTTTAAACACACTTATTTTAGTTGAAAAAGTAATAACTCACATCCAACCGTCATTTAAAGTCAAAAGATTAAATGTTAAAATGTCATCAATATTGACCATTTTTTCAACGTTCGACTGGTCCGGGGTCATCGTTTTTCATCAGAAAATTGATTTTTTGGACTCTACCAAAAATGATTCAAAATGTCATTTGGATCGGGCCTCATGTTGAATAACCACTTTTTAAACCCTCACAGTGACCAAAATTGCCATTTTTACAGAGTTTTGCTTACTCAAAATCTTCAATTTTGACCAATTTCAGGCACAGAAATGACTTTAAACACATTTATTTTAGTTGAAAAAGTAATAACTCATATCCAACCGTCATTTAAAGTCAAAAGATTAAATGTTAAAATTTCATCAATATTGACCATTTTTTCAACGTTCGACTGGTCCGGGGTCATCGTTTTTCATCAGAAAATGGATTTTTTGGACTCTACCAAAAATGATTCAAAATGTCATTTGGATCGGGCCTCATGTTGAATAACCACTTTTTAAACCCTCACAGTGACCAAAATTGCCATTTTTACAGAGTTTTGCTTACTCAAAATCTTCAATTTTGACCAATTTCAGGAACAGAAATGACTTTAAACACACTTATTTTAGTTGAAAAAGTAATAACTCACATCCAACCGTCATTTAAAGTCAAAAGATTAAATGTTAAAATTTCATCAATATTGACCATTTTTTCAATGTTCGACTGGTCCGCGGTCATCGTTTTTCATCAGAAAATGGATTTTTTGGACTCTACCAAAAATGATTCAAAATGTCATTTGGATCGGGCCTCATGTTGAATAACCACTTTTTAAACCCTCACAGTGACCAAAATTGCCATTTTTACAGAGTTTTGCTTACTCAAAATCTTCAATTTTGACCAATTTCAGGCACAGAAATGACTTTAAACACACTTATTGTAGTAGAAAAAGTAATAACTCACATCCAACCGTCATTTAAAGTCAAAAGATTAAATGTTAGAATTTCATCAATATTGACCATTTTTTCAACGTTCGACTGGTCCGGGGTCATCGTTTTTCATCAGAAAATTGATTTTTTGGACTCTACCAAAAATGATTCAAAATGTCATTTGGATCGGGCCTCATGTTGAATAACCACTTTTTAAACCCTCACAGTGACCAAAATTGCCATTTTTACAGAGTTTTGCTTACTCAAAATCTTCAATTTTGACCAATTTCAGGCACAGAAATGACTTTAAACACACTTATTTTAGTTGAAAAAGTAATAACTCACATCCAACCGTCATTTAAAGTCAAAAGATTAAATGTTAAAATGTCATCAATATTGACCATTTTTTCAACGTTCGACTGGTCCGGGGTCATCGTTTTTCATCAGAAAATTGATTTTTTGGACTCTACCAAAAATGATTCAAAATGTCATTTGGATCGGGCCTCATGTTGAATAACCACTTTTTAAACCCTCACAGTGACCAAAATTGCCATTTTTACAGAGTTTTGCTTACTCAAAATCTTCAATTTTGACCAATTTCAGGCACAGAAATGACTTTAAACACACTTATTTTAGTTGAAAAAGTAATAACTCACATCCAACCGTCATTTAAAGTCAAAAGATTAAATGTTAAAATTTCATCAATTTTGACCATTTTTTCAACGTTCGACTGGTCCGGGGTCATCGTTTTTCATCAGAAAATTGATTTTTTGGACTCTACCAAAAATGATTCAAAATGTCATTTGGATCGGGCCTCATGTTGAATAACCACTTTTTAAACCCTCACAGTGACCAAAACTGCCATTTTTACAGAGTTTTGCTTACTCAAAATCTTCAATTTTGACCAATTTCAGGCACAGAAATTACTTTAAACACACTTATTTTAGTTGAAAAAGTAATAACTGACATCCAACCGTCATTTAAAGTCAAAAGATTAAATGTTAAAATTTCATCAATATTGACCATTTTTTCAACGTTCGACTGGTCCGGGGTCATCGTTTTTCATCAGAAAATGGATTTTTTGGACTCTACCAAAAATGATTCAAAATGTCATTTGGATCAGGCCTCATGTTGAATAACCACTTTTTAAACCCTCACAGTGACCAAAACTGCCATTTTTACAGAGTTTTGCTTACTCAAAATCTTCAATTTTGACCAATTTCAGGCACAGAAATGACTTTAAACACACTTATTTTAGTTGAAAAAGTAATAACTCACATCCACCCGCCATTTAAAGTCAAAAGATTAAATGTTAAAATTTCATCAATATTGACAATTTTTTCAACGTTCGACTGGTCCGGGGTCATCGTTTTTCATCAGAAAATTGATTTTTTGGACTCTACCAAAAATGATTCAAAATGTCATTTGGATCGGGCCTCATGTTGAATAACCACTTTTTAAACCCTCACAGTGACCAAAACTGCCATTTTTACAGAGTTTTGCTTACTCAAAATCTTCAATTTTGACCAATTTCAGGCACAGAAATGACTTTAAACACACTTATTTTAGTTGAAAAAGTAATAACTGACATCCAACCGTCATTTAAAGTCAAAAGATTAAATGTTAAAATTTCATCAATATTGACCATTTTTTCAACGTTCGACTGGTCCGGGGTCATCGTTTTTCATCAGAAAATTGATTTTTTTGGACTCTACCAAAAATGATTCAAAATGTCATTTGGATCGGGCCTCATGTTGAATAACCACTTTTTAAACCCTCACAGTGACCAAAATTGCCATTTAAACAGAATTTTGCTTACTCAAAATCTTCAATTTTGACCAATTTCAGGCACAGAAATGACTTTAAACACACTTATTTTAGTTGAAAAAGTAATAACTCACATCCAACCGTCATTTAAAGTCAAAAGATTAAATGTTAAAATTTCATCAATATTGACCATTTTTTCAATGTTCGACTGGTCCGGGGTCATCGTTTTTCATCAGAAAATGGATTTTTTGGACTCTACCAAAAATGATTCAAAATGTCATTTGGATCAGGCCTCATGTTGAATAACCACTTTTTAAACCCTCACAGTGACCAAAACTGCCATTTTTACAGAGTTTTGCTTACTCAAAATCTTCAATTTTGACCAATTTCAGGCACAGAAATGACTTTAAACACACTTATTTTAGTTGAAAAAGTAATAACTCACATCCAACCATCATGTAAAGTCAAAAGATTATATGTTAAAATTTCATCAATATTGACCATTTTTTCAACGTTCGACTGGTCCGGGGTCATCGTTTTTCATCAGAAAATTGATTTTTTGGACTCTACCAAAAATGATTCAAAATGTCATTTGGATCGGGCCTCATGTTGAATAACCACTTTTTAAACCCTCACAGTGACCAAAATTGCCATTTTTACAGAGTTTTGCTTACTCAAAATCTTCAATTTTGACCAATTTCAGGCACAGAAATGACTTTAAACACACTTATTTTAGTTGAAAAAGTAATAACTCACATCCAACCGTCATTTAAAGTCAAAAGATTAAATGTTAAAATTTCATCAATATTGACCATTTTTTCAACGTTCGACTGGTCCGGGGTCATCGTTTTTCATCAGAAAATTGATTTTTTGGACTCTACCAAAAATGATTCAAAATGTCATTTGGATCGGGCCTCATGTTGAATAACCACTTTTTAAACCCTCACAGTGACCAAAATTGCCATTTTTACAGAGTTTTGCTTACTCAAAATCTTCAATTTTGACCAATTTCAGGCACAGAAATGACTTTAAACACACTTATTTTAGTTGAAAAAGTAATAACTCACATCCAACCGTCATTTAAAGTCAAAAGATTAAATGTTAAAATGTCATCAATATTGACCATTTTTTCAACGTTCGACTGGTCCGGGGTCATTGTTTTTCATCAGAAAATTGATTTTTTGGACTCTACCAAAAATGATTCAAAATGTCATTTGGATCGGGCCTCATGTTGAATAACCACTTTTTAAACCCTCACAGTGACCAAAATTGCCATTTTTACAGAGTTTTGCTTACTCAAAATCTTCAATTTTGACCAATTTCAGGCACAGAAATGACTTTAAACACATTTATTTTAGTTGAAAAAGTAATAACTCATATCCAACCGTCATTTAAAGTCAAAAGATTAAATGTTAAAATTTCATCAATATTGACCATTTTTTCAACGTTCGACTGGTCCGGGGTCATCGTTTTTCATCAGAAAATTGATTTTTTGGACTCTACCAAAAATGATTCAAAATGTCATTTGGATCGGGCCTCATGTTGAATAACCACTTTTTAAACCCTCACAGTGACCAAAATTGCCATTTTTACAGAGTTTTGCTTACTCAAAATCTTCAATTTTGACCAATTTCAGGCACAGAAATGACTTTAAACACATTTATTTTAGTTGAAAAAGTAATAACTCATATCCAACCGTCATTTAAAGTCAAAAAATTAAATGTTAAAATTTCATCAATATTGACCATTTTTTCAACGTTCGACTGGTCTGGGGTCATCGTTTTTCATCAGAAAATGGATTTTTTGGACTCTACCAAAAATGATTCAAAATGTCATTTGGATCGGGCCTCATGTTGAATAACCACTTTTTAAACCCTCACAGTGACCAAAATTGCCATTTTTACAGAGTTTTGCTTACTCAAAATCTTCAATTTTGACCAATTTCAGGCACAGAAATTACTTTAAACACACTTATTGTAGTTGTAAAAGTAATAACTCACATCCAACCGTCATTTAAAGTCAAAAGATTAAATGTTAAAATGTTATCAATATTGACCATTTTTTCAACGTTCGACTGGTCCGGGGTCATCGTTTTTCATCAGAAAATTGATTTTTTGGACTCTACCAAAAATGATTCAAAATGTCATTTGGATCAGGCCTCATGTTGAATAACCACTTTTTAAACCCTCACAGTGACCAAAATTGCCATTTTTACAGAGTTTTGCTTACTCAAAATCTTCAATTTTGACCAATTTCAGGCACAGAAATGACTTTAAACACACTTATTTTAGTTGAAAAAGTAATAACTCACATCCAACCGTCATTTAAAGTCAAAAGATTAAATGTTAAAATTTCATCAATATTGACCATTTTTTCAACGTTCGACTGGTCCGGGGTCATCGTTTTTCATCAGAAAATTGATTTTTTGGACTCTACCAAAAATGATTCAAAAAGTCATTTGGATCCGGCCTCATGTTGAATAACCACTTTTTAAACCCTCACAGTGACCAAAATTGCCATTTTTACAGAGTTTTGCTTACTCAAAATCTTCAATTTTTACCAATTTCAGGAACAGAAATGACTTTAAACACACTTATTTTAGTTGAAAAAGTAATAACTCACATCCAACCGTCATTTAAAGTCAAAAGATTAAATGTTAAAATTTCATCAATATTGACCATTTTTTCAATGTTCGACTGGTCCGCGGTCATCGTTTTTCATCAGAAAATGGATTTTTTGGACTCTACCAAAAATGATTCAAAATGTCATTTGGATCGGGCCTCATGTTGAATAACCACTTTTTAAACCCTCACAGTGACCAAAATTGCCATTTTTACAGAGTTTTGCTTACTCAAAATCTTCAATTTTGACCAATTTCAGGCACAGAAATGACTTTAAACACACTTATTGTAGTAGAAAAAGTAATAACTCACATCCAACCGTCATTTAAAGTCAAAAGATTAAATGTTAGAATTTCATCAATATTGACCATTTTTTCAACGTTCGACTGGTCCGGGGTCATCGTTTTTCATCAGAAAATTGATTTTTTGGACTCTACCAAAAATGATTCAAAATGTCATTTGGATCGGGCCTCATGTTGAATAACCACTTTTTAAACCCTCACAGTGACCAAAATTGCCATTTTTACAGAGTTTTGCTTACTCAAAATCTTCAATTTTGACCAATTTCAGGCACAGAAATGACTTTAAACACACTTATTTTAGTTGAAAAAGTAATAACTCACATCCAACCGTCATTTAAAGTCAAAAGATTAAATGTTAAAATGTCATCAATATTGACCATTTTTTCAACGTTCGACTGGTCCGGGGTCATCGTTTTTCATCAGAAAATTGATTTTTTGGACTCTACCAAAAATGATTCAAAATGTCATTTGGATCGGGCCTCATGTTGAATAACCACTTTTTCAACCCTCACAGTGACCAAAATGGCCATTTTTACAGAGTTTTGCTTACTCAAAATCTTCAATTTTGACCAATTTCAGGCACAGAAATGACTTTAAACACATTTATTTTAGTTGAAAAAGTAATAACTCATATCCAACCGTCATTTAAAGTCAAAAGATTAAATGTTAAAATTTCATCAATATTGACCATTTTTTCAACGTTCGACTGGTCCGGGGTCATCGTTTTTCATCAGAAAATGGATTTTTTGGACTCTACCAAAAATGATTCAAAATGTCATTTGGATCGGGCCTCATGTTCAATAACCACTTTTTAAACCCTCACAGTGACCAAAATTGCCATTTTTACAGAGTTTTGCTTACTCAAAATCTTCAATTTTGACCAATTTCAGCACAGAAATGACTTTAAACACACTTATTTTAGTTGAAAAAGTAATAACTCACATCCAACCGTCATTTAAAGTCAAAAGATTAAATGTTAAAATTTCATCAATATTGACCATTTTTTCAACGTTCGACTGGTCCGGGGTCATCGTTTTTCATCAGAAAATTGATTTTTTGGACTCTACCAAAAATGATTCAAAATGTCATTTGGATCAGGCCTCATGTTGAATAACCACTTTTTAAACCCTCACAGTGACCAAAACTGGCATTTTTACAGAGTTTTGCTTACTCAAAATCTTCAATTTTGACCAATTTCAGGCACAGAAATGACTTTAAACACACTTATTTTAGTTGAAAAAGTAATAACTCACATCCAACCGTCATTTAAAGTCAAAAGATTAAATGTTAAAATTTCATCAATATTGACCATTTTTTCAACGTTCGACTGGTCCGGGGTCATCGTTTTTCATCAGAAAATGGATTTTTTGGACTCTACCAAAAATGATTCAAAATGTCATTTGGATCGGGCCTCATGTTGAATAACCACTTTTTAAACCCTCACAGTGACCAAAATTGCCATTTTTACAGAGTTTTGCTTACTCAAAATCTTCAATTTTGACCAATTTCAGGCACAGAAATGACTTTAAACACACTTATTTTAGTTGAAAAAGTAATAACTCACATCCAACCGTCATTTAAAGTCAAAAGATTAAATGTTAAAATTTCATCAATATTGACCATTTTTTCAACGTTCGACTGGTCCGGGGTCATCGTTTTTCATCAGAAAATGGATTTTTTGGACTCTACCAAAAATGATTCAAAATGTCATTTGGATCGGGCCTCATGTTGAATAACCACTTTTTAAACCCTCACAGTGACCAAAATTGCCATTTTTACAGAGTTTTGCTTACTCAAAATCTTCAATTTTGACCAATTTCAGGCACAGAAATGACTTTAAACACACTTATTTTAGTTGAAAAAGTAATAACTCACATCCAACCGTCATTTAAAGTCAAAAGATTAAATGTTAAAATGTCATCAATATTGACCATTTTTTCAACGTTCGACTGGTCCGGGGTCATCGTTTTTCATCAGAAAATTGATTTTTTGGACTCTACCAAAAATGATTCAAAATGTCATTTGGATCGGGCCTCATGTTGAATAACCACTTTTTAAACCCTCACAGTGACCAAAATTGCCATTTTTACAGAGTTTTGCTTACTCAAAATCTTCAATTTTGACCAATTTCAGGCACAGAAATGACTTTAAACACATTTATTTTAGTTGAAAAAGTAATAACTCATATCCAACCGTCATTTAAAGTCAAAAGATTAAATGTTAAAATTTCATCAATATTGACCATTTTTTCAACGTTCGACTGGTCCGGGGTCATCGTTTTTCATCAGAAAATGGATTTTTTGGACTCTACCAAAAATGATTCAAAATGTCATTTGGATCGGGCCTCATGTTGAATAACCACTTTTTAAACCCTCACAGTGACCAAAATTGCCATTTTTACAGAGTTTTGCTTACTCAAAATCTTCAATTTTGACCAATTTCAGGCACAGAAATGACTTTAAACACATTTATTTTAGTTGAAAAAGTAATAACTCATATCCAACCGTCATTTAAAGTCAAAAGATTAAATGTTAAAATTTCATCAATATTGACCATTTTTTCAACGTTCGACTGGTCCGGGGTCATCGCTTTTCATCAGAAAATGGATTTTTTGGACTCTACCAAAAATGATTCAAAATGTCATTTGGATCGGGCCTCATGTTGAATAACCACTTTTTAAACCCTCACAGTGACCAAAATTGCCATTTTTACAGAGTTTTGCTTACTCAAAATCTTCAATTTTGACCAATTTCAGGCACAGAAATTACTTTAAACACACTTATTGTAGTTGTAAAAGTAATAACTCACATCCAACCGTCATTTAAAGTCAAAAGATTAAATGTTAAAATGTTATCAATATTGACCATTTTTTCAACGTTCGACTGGTCCGGGGTCATCGTTTTTCATCAGAAAATTGATTTTTTGGACTCTACCAAAAATGATTCAAAATGTCATTTGGATCAGGCCTCATGTTGAATAACCACTTTTTAAACCCTCACAGTGACCAAAATTGCCATTTTTACAGAGTTTTGCTTACTCAAAATCTTCAATTTTGACCAATTTCAGGCACAGAAATGACTTTAAACACACTTATTTTAGTTGAAAAAGTAATAACTCACATCCAACCGTCATTTAAAGTCAAAAGATTAAATGTTAAAATTTCATCAATATTGACCATTTTTTCAACGTTCGACTGGTCCGGGGTCATCGTTTTTCATCAGAAAATTGATTTTTTGGACTCTACCAAAAATGATTCAAAAAGTCATTTGGATCGGGCCTCATGTTGAATAACCACTTTTTAAACCCTCACAGTGACCAAAATTGCCATTTTTACAGAGTTTTGCTTACTCAAAATCTTCAATTTTGACCAATTTCAGGAACAGAAATGACTTTAAACACACTTATTTTAGTTGAAAAAGTAATAACTCACATCCAACCGTCATTTAAAGTCAAAAGATTAAATGTTAAAATTTCATCAATATTGACCATTTTTTCAATGTTCGACTGGTCCGCGGTCATCGTTTTTCATCAGAAAATGGATTTTTTGGACTCTACCAAAAATGATTCAAAATGTCATTTGGATCGGGCCTCATGTTGAATAACCACTTTTTAAACCCTCACAGTGACCAAAATTGCCATTTTTACAGAGTTTTGCTTACTCAAAATCTTCAATTTTGACCAATTTCAGGCACAGAAATGACTTTAAACACACTTATTGTAGTAGAAAAAGTAATAACTCACATCCAACCGTCATTTAAAGTCAAAAGATTAAATGTTAGAATTTCATCAATATTGACCATTTTTTCAACGTTCGACTGGTCCGGGGTCATCGTTTTTCATCAGAAAATTGATTTTTTGGACTCTACCAAAAATGATTCAAAATGTCATTTGGATCGGGCCTCATGTTGAATAACCACTTTTTAAACCCTCACAGTGACCAAAATTGCCATTTTTACAGAGTTTTGCTTACTCAAAATCTTCAATTTTGACCAATTTCAGGCACAGAAATGACTTTAAACACACTTATTTTAGTTGAAAAAGTAATAACTCACATCCAACCGTCATTTAAAGTCAAAAGATTAAATGTTAAAATGTCATCAATATTGACCATTTTTTCAACGTTCGACTGGTCCGGGGTCATCGTTTTTCATCAGAAAATTGATTTTTTGGACTCTACCAAAAATGATTCAAAATGTCATTTGGATCGGGCCTCATGTTGAATAACCACTTTTTCAACCCTCACAGTGACCAAAATTGCCATTTTTACAGAGTTTTGCTTACTCAAAATCTTCAATTTTGACCAATTTCAGGCACAGAAATGACTTTAAACACATTTATTTTAGTTGAAAAAGTAATAACTCATATCCAACCGTCATTTAAAGTCAAAAGATTAAATGTTAAAATTTCATCAATATTGACCATTTTTTCAACGTTCGACTGGTCCGGGGTCATCGTTTTTCATCAGAAAATGGATTTTTTGGACTCTACCAAAAATGATTCAAAATGTCATTTGGATCGGGCCTCATGTTGAATAACCACTTTTTAAACCCTCACAGTGACCAAAATTGCCATTTTTACAGAGTTTTGCTTACTCAAAATCTTCAATTTTGACCAATTTCAGCACAGAAATGACTTTAAACACACTTATTTTAGTTGAAAAAGTAATAACTCACATCCAACCGTCATTTAAAGTCAAAAGATTAAATGTTAAAATTTCATCAATATTGACCATTTTTTCAACGTTCGACTGGTCCGGGGTCATCGTTTTTCATCAGAAAATTGATTTTTTGGACTCTACCAAAAATGATTCAAAATGTCATTTGGATCAGGCCTCATGTTGAATAACCACTTTTTAAACCCTCACAGTGACCAAAACTGGCATTTTTACAGAGTTTTGATTACTCAAAATCTTCAATTTTGACCAATTTCAGGCACAGAAATGACTTTAAACACACTTTTTTTAGTTGAAAAAGTAATAACTCACATCCAACCGTCATTTAAAGTCAAAAGATTAAATGTTAAAATTTCATCAATATTGACCATTTTTTCAACGTTCGACTGGTCCGGGGTCATCGTTTTTCATCAGAAAATTGATTTTTTGGACTCTACCAAAAATGATTCAAAATGTCATTTGGATCGGGCCTCATGTTGAATAACCACTTTTTAAACCCTCACAGTGACCAAAATTGCCATTTTTACAGAGTTTTGCTTACTCAAAATCTTCAATTTTGACCAATTTCAGGCACAGAAATGACTTTAAACACACTTATTTTAGTTGAAAAAGTAATAACTCACATCCAACCGTCATTTAAAGTCAAAAGATTAAATGTTAAAATTTCATCAATATTGACCATTTTTTCCAACGTTCGACTGGTCCGGGGTCATCGTTTTTCATCAGAAAATTGATTTTTTGGACTCTACCAAAAAATGATTCAAAATGTCATTTGGATCGGGCCTCATGTTGTATAACCACTTTTTAAACCCTCACAGTGACCAAAATTGCCATTTTTACAGAGTTTTGCTTACTCAAAATCTTCAATTTTGA
Organism: Lissotriton vulgaris; assembly: GCF_964263255.1. NCBI lineage: Eukaryota > Metazoa > Chordata > Amphibia > Caudata > Salamandridae > Lissotriton > Lissotriton vulgaris. The sequence goes on from NW_028249740.1 coordinate 25,713, forward strand.
CCAATTTCAGGCACAGAAATGACTTTAAACACATTTATTTTAGTTCAAAAAGTAATAACTCATATCCAACCGTCATTTAAAGTCAAAAGATTAAATGTTAAAATTTCATCAATATTGACCATTTTTTCAACGTTCGACTGGTCCGGGGTCATCGTTTTTCATCAGAAAATGGATTTTTTGGACTCTACCAAAAATGATTCAAAATGTCATTTGGATCGGACCTCATGTTGAATAACCACTTTTTAAACCCTCACAGTGACCAAAATTGCCATTTTTACAGAGTTTTGCTTACTCAAAATCTTCAATTTTGACCAATTTCAGGCACAGAAATGACTTTAAACACACTTATTTTAGTTGAAAAAGTAATAACTCACATCCAACCGTCATTTAAAGTCAAAAGATTAAATGTTAAAATTTCATCAATATTGACCATTTTTTGAACGTTCGACTGGTCCGGGGTCATCGTTTTTCATCAGAAAATTGATTTTTTGGACTCTACCAAAAATGATTCAAAATGTCATTTGGATCGGGCCTCATGTTGAATAACCACTTTTTCAACCCTCACAGTGACCAAAATTGCCATTTTTACAGAGTTTTGCCTACTCAAAATCTTCAATTTTGACCAATTTCAGGCACAGAAATGACTTTAAACACATTTATTTTAGTTGAAAAAGTAATAACTCATATCCAACCGTCATTTAAAGTCAAAAGATTAAATGTTAAAATTTCATCAATATTGACCATTTTTTCAACGTTCGACTGGTCCGGGGTCATCGTTTTTCATCAGAAAATGGATTTTTTGGACTCTACCAAAAATGATTCAAAATGTCATTTGGATCGGGCCTCATGTTGAATAACCACTTTTTAAACCCTCACAGTGACCAAAATTGCCATTTTTACAGAGTTTTGCTTACTCAAAATCTTCAATTTTGACCAATTTCAGCACAGAAATGACTTTAAACACACTTATTTTAGTTGAAAAAGTAATAACTCACATCCAACCGTCATTTAAAGTCAAAAGATTAAATGTTAAAATTTCATCAATATTGACCATTTTTTCAACGTTCGACTGGTCCGGGGTCATCGTTTTTCATCAGAAAATTGATTTTTTGGACTCTACCAAAAATGATTCAAAATGTCATTTGGATCAGGCCTCATGTTGAATAACCACTTTTTAAACCCTCACAGTGACCAAAACTGGCATTTTTACAGAGTTTTGATTACTCAAAATCTTCAATTTTGACCAATTTCAGGCACAGAAATGACTTTAAACACACTTATTTTAGTTGAAAAAGTAATAACTCACATCCAACCGTCATTTAAAGTCAAAAGATTAAATGTTAAAATTTCATCAATATTGACCATTTTTTCAACGTTCGACTGGTCCGGGGTCATCGTTTTTCATCAGAAAATTGATTTTTTGGACTCTACCAAAAATGATTCAAAATGTCATTTGAATCGGGCCTCATGTTGAATAACCACTTTTTAAACCCTCACAGTGACCAAAATTGCCATTTTTACAGAGTTTTGCTTACTCAAAATCTTCAATTTTGACCAATTTCAGGCACAGAAATGACTTTAAACACACTTATTTTAGTTGAAAAAGTAATAACTCACATCCAACCGTCATTTAAAGTCAAAAGATTAAATGTTAAAATTTCATCAATATTGACCATTTTTTCAACGTTCGACTGGTCCGGGGTCATCGTTTTTCATCAGAAAATTGATTTTTTGGACTCTACCAAAAATGATTCAAAATGTCATTTGGATCGGGCCTCATGTTGTATAACCACTTTTTAAACCCTCACAGTGACCAAAATTGCCATTTTTACAGAGTTTTGCTTACTCAAAATCTTCAATTTTGACCAATTTCAGGCACAGAAATGACTTTAAACACATTTATTTTAGTTCAAAAAGTAATAACTCATATCCAACCGTCATTTAAAGTCAAAAGATTAAATGTTAAAATTTCATCAATATTGACCATTTTTTCAACGTTCGACTGGTCCGGGGTCATCGTTTTTCATCAGAAAATGGATTTTTTGGACTCTACCAAAAATGATTCAAAATGTCATTTGGATCGGGCCTCATGTTGAATAACCACTTTTTAAACCCTCACAGTGACCAAAATTGCCATTTTTACAGAGTTTTGCTTACTCAAAATCTTCAATTTTGACCAATTTCAGGCACAGAAATGACTTTAAACACACTTATTTTAGTTGAAAAAGTAATAACTCACATCCAACCGTCATTTAAAGTCAAAAGATTAAATGTTAAAATTTCATCAATATTGACCATTTTTTGAACGTTCGACTGGTCCGGGGTCATCGTTTTTCATCAGAAAATTGATTTTTTGGACTCTACCAAAAATGATTCAAAATGTCATTTGGATCGGGCCTCATGTTGAATAACCACTTTTTAAACCCTCACAGTGACCAAAATTGCCATTTTTACAGAGTTTTGCTTACTCAAAATCTTCAATTTTGACCAATTTCAGGCACAGAAATGACTTTAAACACACTTATTTTAGTTGAAAAAGTAATAACTCACATCCAACCGTCATTTAAAGTCAAAAGATTAAATGTTAAAATTTCATCAATATTGACCATTTTTTCAACGTTCGACTGGTCCGGGGTCATCATTTTTCATCAGAAAATTGATTTGTTGGACTCTACCAAAAATGATTCAAAATGTCATTTGGATCGGGCCTCATGTTGAATAACCACTTTTTAAACCCTCACAGTGACCAAAACTGCCATTTTTACAGAGTTTTGCTTACTCAAAATCTTCAATTTTGACCAATTTCAGGCACAGAAATGACTTTAAACACACTTATTTTAGTTGAAAAAGTAATAACTCACATCCAACCGTCATTTAAAGTCAAAAGATTAAATGTTAAAATTTCATCAATATTGACCATTTTTTCAACGTTCGACTGGTCCGGGGTCATCGTTTTTCATCAGAAAATTGATTTTTTGGACTCTACCAAAAATGAATCAAAATGTCATTTGGATCGGGCCTCATGTTGAATAACCACTTTTTAAACCCTCACAGTGACCAAAATTGCCATTTTTACAGAGTTTTGCTTACTCGAAATCTTCAATTTTGACCAATTTCAGGCACAGAAATGACTTTAAACACACTTATTTTAGTTGAAAAAGTAATAACTCACATCCAACCGTCATTTAAAGTCAAAAGATTAAATGTTAAAATTTCATCAATATTGACCATTTTTTCAACGTTCGACTGGTCCGGGGTCATCGTTTTTCATCAGAAAATTGATTTTTTGGACTCTACCAAAAATGATTCAAAATGTCATTTGGATCAGGCCTCATGTTGAATAACCACTTTTTAAACCCTCACAGTGACCAAAACTGGCATTTTTACAGAGTTTTGCTTACTCAAAATCTTCAATTTTGACCAATTTCAGGCACAGAAATGACTTTAAACACACTTATTTTAGTTGAAAAAGTAATAACTCACATCCAACCGTCATTTAAAGTCAAAAGATTAAATGTTAAAATTTCATCAATATTGACCATTTTTTCAACGTTCGACTGGTCCGGGGTCATCGTTTTTCATCAGAAAATGGATTTTTTGGACTCTACCAAAAATGATTCAAAATGTCATTTGGATCGGGCCTCATGTTGAATAACCACTTTTTAAACCCTCACAGTGACCAAAATTGCCATTTTTACAGAGTTTTGCTTACTCAAAATCTTCAATTTTGACCAATTTCAGGCACAGAAATGACTTTAAACACACTTATTTTAGTTGAAAAAGTAATAACTCACATCCAACCGTCATTTAAAGTCAAAAGATTAAATGTTAAAATTTCATCAATATTGACCATTTTTTCAACGTTCGACTGGTCCGGGGTCATCGTTTTTCATCAGAAAATTGATTTTTTGGACTCTACCAAAAATGATTCAAAATGTCATTTGGATCGGGCCTCATGTTGAATAACCACTTTTTAAACCCTCACAGTGACCAAAATTGCCATTTTTACAGAGTTTTGCTTACTCAAAATCTTCAATTTTGACCAATTTCAGGCACAGAAATGACTTTAAACACACTTATTTTAGTTGAAAAAGTAATAACTCACATCCAACCGTCATTTAAAGTCAAAAGATTAAATGTTAAAATGTCATCAATATTGACCATTTTTTCAACGTTCGACTGGTCCGGGGTCATCGTTTTTCATCAGAAAATTGATTTTTTGGACTCTACCAAAAATGATTCAAAATGTCATTTGGATCGGGCCTCATGTTGAATAACCACTTTTTAAACCCTCACAGTGACCAAAATTGCCATTTTTACAGAGTTTTGCTTACTCAAAATCTTCAATTTTGACCAATTTCAGGCACAGAAATGACTTTAAACACATTTATTTTAGTTGAAAAAGTAATAACTCATATCCAACCGTCATTTAAAGTCAAAAGATTAAATGTTAAAATTTCATCAATATTGACCATTTTTTCAACGTTCGACTGGTCCGGGGTCATCGTTTTTCATCAGAAAATGGATTTTTTGGACTCTACCAAAAATGATTCAAAATGTCATTTGGATCGGGCCTCATGTTGAATAACCACTTTTTAAACCCTCACAGTGACCAAAATTGCCATTTTTACAGAGTTTTGCTTACTCAAAATCTTCAATTTTGACCAATTTCAGGCACAGAAATGACTTTAAACACATTTATTTTAGTTGAAAAAGTAATAACTCATATCCAACCGTCATTTAAAGTCAAAAGATTAAATGTTAAAATTTCATCAATATTGACCATTTTTTCAACGTTCGACTGGTCCGGGGTCATCGTTTTTCATCAGAAAATGGATTTTTTGGACTCTACCAAAAATGATTCAAAATGTCATTTGGATCGGGCCTCATGTTGAATAACCACTTTTTAAACCCTCACAGTGACCAAAATTGCCATTTTTACAGAGTTTTGCTTACTCAAAATCTTCAATTTTGACCAATTTCAGGCACAGAAATTACTTTAAACACACTTATTGTAGTTGTAAAAGTAATAACTCACATCCAACCGTCATTTAAAGTCAAAAGATTAAATGTTAAAATGTTATCAATATTGACCATTTTTTCAACGTTCGACTGGTCCAGGGTCATCGTTTTTCATCAGAAAATTGATTTTTTGGACTCTACCAAAAATGATTCAAAATGTCATTTGGATCAGGCCTCATGTTGAATAACCACTTTTTAAACCCTCACAGTGACCAAAATTGCCATTTTTACAGAGTTTTGCTTACTCAAAATCTTCAATTTTGACCAATTTCAGGCACAGAAATGACTTTAAACACACTTATTTTAGTTGAAAAAGTAATAACTCACATCCAACCGTCATTTAAAGTCAAAAGATTAAATGTTAAAATTTCATCAATATTGACCATTTTTTCAACGTTCGACTGGTCCGGGGTCATCGTTTTTCATCAGAAAATTGATTTTTTGGACTCTACCAAAAATGATTCAAAAAGTCATTTGGATCGGGCCTCATGTTGAATAACCACTTTTTAAACCCTCACAGTGACCAAAATTGCCATTTTTACAGAGTTTTGCTTACTCAAAATCTTCAATTTTGACCAATTTCAGGAACAGAAATGACTTTAAACACACTTATTTTAGTTGAAAAAGTAATAACTCACATCCAACCGTCATTTAAAGTCAAAAGATTAAATGTTAAAATTTCATCAATATTGACCATTTTTTCAATGTTCGACTGGTCCGCGGTCATCGTTTTTCATCAGAAAATGGATTTTTTGGACTCTACCAAAAATGATTCAAAATGTCATTTGGATCGGGCCTCATGTTGAATAACCACTTTTTAAACCCTCACAGTGACCAAAATTGCCATTTTTACAGAGTTTTGCTTACTCAAAATCTTCAATTTTGACCAATTTCAGGCACAGAAATGACTTTAAACACACTTATTGTAGTAGAAAAAGTAATAACTCACATCCAACCGTCATTTAAAGTCAAAAGATTAAATGTTAGAATTTCATCAATATTGACCATTTTTTCAACGTTCGACTGGTCCGGGGTCATCGTTTTTCATCAGAAAATTGATTTTTTGGACTCTACCAAAAATGATTCAAAATGTCATTTGGATCGGGCCTCATGTTGAATAACCACTTTTTAAACCCTCACAGTGACCAAAATTGCCATTTTTACAGAGTTTTGCTTACTCAAAATCTTCAATTTTGACCAATTTCAGGCACAGAAATGACTTTAAACACACTTATTTTAGTTGAAAAAGTAATAACTCACATCCAACCGTCATTTAAAGTCAAAAGATTAAATGTTAAAATGTCATCAATATTGACCATTTTTTCAACGTTCGACTGGTCCGGGGTCATCGTTTTTCATCAGAAAATTGATTTTTTGGACTCTACCAAAAATGATTCAAAATGTCATTTGGATCGGGCCTCATGTTGAATAACCACTTTTTCAACCCTCACAGTGACCAAAATTGCCATTTTTACAGAGTTTTGCTTACTCAAAATCTTCAATTTTGACCAATTTCAGGCACAGAAATGACTTTAAACACATTTATTTTAGTTGAAAAAGTAATAACTCATATCCAACCGTCATTTAAAGTCAAAAGATTAAATGTTAAAATTTCATCAATATTGACCATTTTTTCAACGTTCGACTGGTCCGGGGTCATCGTTTTTCATCAGAAAATGGATTTTTTGGACTCTACCAAAAATGATTCAAAATGTCATTTGGATCGGGCCTCATGTTGAATAACCACTTTTTAAACCCTCACAGTGACCAAAATTGCCATTTTTACAGAGTTTTGCTTACTCAAAATCTTCAATTTTGACCAATTTCAGCACAGAAATGACTTTAAACACACTTATTTTAGTTGAAAAAGTAATAACTCACATCCAACCGTCATTTAAAGTCAAAAGATTAAATGTTAAAATTTCATCAATATTGACCATTTTTTCAACGTTCGACTGGTCCGGGGTCATCGTTTTTCATCAGAAAATTGATTTTTTGGACTCTACCAAAAATGATTCAAAATGTCATTTGGATCAGGCCTCATGTTGAATAACCACTTTTTAAACCCTCACAGTGACCAAAACTGGCATTTTTACAGAGTTTTGATTACTCAAAATCTTCAATTTTGACCAATTTCAGGCACAGAAATGACTTTAAACACACTTATTTTAGTTGAAAAAGTAATAACTCACATCCAACCGTCATTTAAAGTCAAAAGATTAAATGTTAAAATTTCATCAATATTGACCATTTTTTCAACGTTCGACTGGTCCGGGGTCATCGTTTTTCATCAGAAAATTGATTTTTTGGACTCTACCAAAAATGATTCAAAATGTCATTTGGATCGGGCCTCATGTTGAATAACCACTTTTTAAACCCTCACAGTGACCAAAATTGCCATTTTTACAGAGTTTTGCTTACTCAAAATCTTCAATTTTGACCAATTTCAGGCACAGAAATGACTTTAAACACACTTATTTTAGTTGAAAAAGTAATAACTCACATCCAACCGTCATTTAAAGTCAAAAGATTAAATGTTAAAATTTCATCAATATTGACCATTTTTTCAACGTTCGACTGGTCCGGGGTCATCGTTTTTCATCAGAAAATTGATTTTTTGGACTCTACCAAAAATGATTCAAAATGTCATTTGGATCGGGCCTCATGTTGAATAACCACTTTTTAAACCCTCACAGTGACCAAAATTGCCATTTTTACAGAGTTTTGCTTACTCAAAATCTTCAATTTTGACCAATTTCAGGCACAGAAATGACTTTAAACACATTTATTTTAGTTGAAAAAGTAATAACTCATATCCAACCGTCATTTAAAGTCAAAAGATTAAATGTTAAAATTTCATCAATATTGACCACTTTTTTCAACGTTCGACTGGTCCGGGGTCATCGTTTTTCATCAGAAAATGGATTTTTTGGACTCTACCAAAAATGATTCAAAATGTCATTTGGATCGGGCCTCATGTTGAATAACCACTTTTTAAACCCTCACAGTGACCAAAATTGCCATTTTTACAGAGTTTTGCTTACTCAAAATCTTCAATTTTGACCAATTTCAGGCACAGAAATTACTTTAAACACACTTATTGTAGTTGTAAAAGTAATAACTCACATCCAACCGTCATTTAAAGTCAAAAGATTAAATGTTAAAATGTTATCAATATTGACCATTTTTTCAACGTTCGACTGGTCCAGGGTCATCGTTTTTCATCAGAAAATTGATTTTTTGGACTCTACCAAAAATGATTCAAAATGTCATTTGGATCAGGCCTCATGTTGAATAACCACTTTTTAAACCCTCACAGTGACCAAAATTGCCATTTTTACAGAGTTTTGCTTACTCAAAATCTTCAATTTTGACCAATTTCAGGCACAGAAATGACTTTAAACACACTTATTTTAGTTGAAAAAGTAATAACTCACATCCAACCGTCATTTAAAGTCAAAAGATTAAATGTTAAAATTTCATCAATATTGACCATTTTTTCAACGTTCGACTGGTCCGGGGTCATCGTTTTTCATCAGAAAATTGATTTTTTGGACTCTACCAAAAATGATTCAAAAAGTCATTTGGATCGGGCCTCATGTTGAATAACCACTTTTTAAACCCTCACAGTGACCAAAATTGCCATTTTTACAGAGTTTTGCTTACTCAAAAGCTTCAATTTTGACCAATTTCAGGAACAGAAATGACTTTAAACACACTTATTTTAGTTGAAAAAGTAATAACTCACATCCAACCGTCATTTAAAGTCAAAAGATTAAATGTTAAAATTTCATCAATATTGACCATTTTTTCAATGTTCGACTGGTCCGCGGTCATCGTTTTTCATCAGAAAATGGATTTTTTGGACTCTACCAAAAATGATTCAAAATGTCATTTGGATCGGGCCTCATGTTGAATAACCACTTTTTAAACCCTCACAGTGACCAAAATTGCCATTTTTACAGAGTTTTGCTTACTCAAAATCTTCAATTTTGACCAATTTCAGGCACAGAAATGACTTTAAACACACTTATTGTAGTAGAAAAAGTAATAACTCACATCCAACCGTCATTTAAAGTCAAAAGATTAAATGTTAGAATTTCATCAATATTGACCATTTTTTCAACGTTCGACTGGTCCGGGGTCATCGTTTTTCATCAGAAAATTGATTTTTTGGACTCTACCAAAAATGATTCAAAATGTCATTTGGATCGGGCCTCATGTTGAATAACCACTTTTTAAACCCTCACAGTGACCAAAATTGCCATTTTTACAGAGTTTTGCTTACTCAAAATCTTCAATTTTGACCAATTTCAGGCACAGAAATGACTTTAAACACACTTATTTTAGTTGAAAAAGTAATAACTCACATCCAACCGTCATTTAAAGTCAAAAGATTAAATGTTAAAATGTCATCAATATTGACCATTTTTTCAACGTTCGACTGGTCCGGGGTCATCGTTTTTCATCAGAAAATTGATTTTTTGGACTCTACCAAAAATGATTCAAAATGTCATTTGGATCGGGCCTCATGTTGAATAACCACTTTTTCAACCCTCACAGTGACCAAAATTGCCATTTTTACAGAGTTTTGCTTACTCAAAATCTTCAATTTTGACCAATTTCAGGCACAGAAATGACTTTAAACACATTTATTTTAGTTGAAAAAGTAATAACTCATATCCAACCGTCATTTAAAGTCAAAAGATTAAATGTTAAAATTTCATCAATATTGACCATTTTTTCAACGTTCGACTGGTCCGGGGTCATCGTTTTTCATCAGAAAATGGATTTTTTGGACTCTACCAAAAATGATTCAAAATGTCATTTGGATCGGGCCTCATGTTGAATAACCACTTTTTAAACCCTCACAGTGACCAAAATTGCCATTTTTACAGAGTTTTGCTTACTCAAAATCTTCAATTTTGACCAATTTCAGCACAGAAATGACTTTAAACACACTTATTTTAGTTGAAAAAGTAATAACTCACATCCAACCGTCATTTAAAGTCAAAAGATTAAATGTTAAAATTTCATCAATATTGACCATTTTTTCAACGTTCGACTGGTCCGGGGTCATCGTTTTTCATCAGAAAATTGATTTTTTGGACTCTACCAAAAATGATTCAAAATGTCATTTGGATCAGGCCTCATGTTGAATAACCACTTTTTAAACCCTCACAGTGACCAAAACTGGCATTTTTACAGAGTTTTGATTACTCAAAATCTTCAATTTTGACCAATTTCAGGCACAGAAATGACTTTAAACACACTTATTTTAGTTGAAAAAGTAATAACTCACATCCAACCGTCATTTAAAGTCAAAAGATTAAATGTTAAAATTTCATCAATATTGACCATTTTTTCAACGTTCGACTGGTCCGGGGTCATCGTTTTTCATCAGAAAATTGATTTTTTGGACTCTACCAAAAATGATTCAAAATGTCATTTGGATCGGGCCTCATGTTGAATAACCACTTTTTAAACCCTCACAGTGACCAAAATTGCCATTTTTACAGAGTTTTGCTTACTCAAAATCTTCAATTTTGACCAATTTCAGGCACAGAAATGACTTTAAACACACTTATTTTAGTTGAAAAAGTAATAACTCACATCCAACCGTCATTTAAAGTCAAAAGATTAAATGTTAAAATTTCATCAATATTGACCATTTTTTCAACGTTCGACTGGTCCGGGGTCATCGTTTTTCATCAGAAAATTGATTTTTTGGACTCTACCAAAAATGATTCAAAATGTCATTTGGATCGGGCCTCATGTTGTATAACCACTTTTTAAACCCTCACAGTGACCAAAATTGCCATTTTTACAGAGTTTTGCTTACTCAAAATCTTCAATTTTGACCAATTTCAGGCACAGAAATGACTTTAAACACATTTATTTTAGTTCAAAAAGTAATAACTCATATCCAACCGTCATTTAAAGTCAAAAGATTAAATGTTAAAATTTCATCAATATTGACCATTTTTTCAACGTTCGACTGGTCCGGGGTCATCGTTTTTCATCAGAAAATGGATTTTTTGGACTCTACCAAAAATGATTCAAAATGTCATTTGGATCGGACCTCATGTTGAATAACCACTTTTTAAACCCTCACAGTGACCAAAATTGCCATTTTTACAGAGTTTTGCTTACTCAAAATCTTCAATTTTGACCAATTTCAGGCACAGAAATGACTTTAAACACACTTATTTTAGTTGAAAAAGTAATAACTCACATCCAACCGTCATTTAAAGTCAAAAGATTAAATGTTAAAATTTCATCAATATTGACCATTTTTTGAACGTTCGACTGGTCCGGGGTCATCGTTTTTCATCAGAAAATTGATTTTTTGGACTCTACCAAAAATGATTCAAAATGTCATTTGGATCGGGCCTCATGTTGAATAACCACTTTTTCAACCCTCACAGTGACCAAAATTGCCATTTTTACAGAGTTTTGCTTACTCAAAATCTTCAATTTTGACCAATTTCAGGCACAGAAATGACTTTAAACACATTTATTTTAGTTGAAAAAGTAATAACTCATATCCAACCGTCATTTAAAGTCAAAAGATTAAATGTTAAAATTTCATCAATATTGACCATTTTTTCAACGTTCGACTGGTCCGGGGTCATCGTTTTTCATCAGAAAATGGATTTTTTGGACTCTACCAAAAATGATTCAAAATGTCATTTGGATCGGGCCTCATGTTGAATAACCACTTTTTAAACCCTCACAGTGACCAAAATTGCCATTTTTACAGAGTTTTGCTTACTCAAAATCTTCAATTTTGACCAATTTCAGCACAGAAATGACTTTAAACACACTTATTTTAGTTGAAAAAGTAATAACTCACATCCAACCGTCATTTAAAGTCAAAAGATTAAATGTTAAAATTTCATCAATATTGACCATTTTTTCAACGTTCGACTGGTCCGGGGTCATCGTTTTTCATCAGAAAATTGATTTTTTGGACTCTACCAAAAATGATTCAAAATGTCATTTGGATCAGGCCTCATGTTGAATAACCACTTTTTAAACCCTCACAGTGACCAAAACTGGCATTTTTACAGAGTTTTGATTACTCAAAATCTTCAATTTTGACCAATTTCAGGCACAGAAATGACTTTAAACACACTTATTTTAGTTGAAAAAGTAATAACTCACATCCAACCGTCATTTAAAGTCAAAAGATTAAATGTTAAAATTTCATCAATATTGACCATTTTTTCAACGTTCGACTGGTCCGGGGTCATCGTTTTTCATCAGAAAATTGATTTTTTGGACTCTACCAAAAATGATTCAAAATGTCATTTGGATCGGGCCTCATGTTGAATAACCACTTTTTAAACCCTCACAGTGACCAAAATTGCCATTTTTACAGAGTTTTGCTTACTCAAAATCTTCAATTTTGACCAATTTCAGGCACAGAAATGACTTTAAACACACTTATTTTAGTTGAAAAAGTAATAACTCACATCCAACCGTCATTTAAAGTCAAAAGATTAAATGTTAAAATTTCATCAATATTGACCATTTTTTCAACGTTCGACTGGTCCGGGGTCATCGTTTTTCATCAGAAAATTGATTTTTTGGACTCTACCAAAAATGATTCAAAATGTCATTTGGATCGGGCCTCATGTTGTATAACCACTTTTTAAACCCTCACAGTGACCAAAATTGCCATTTTTACAGAGTTTTGCTTACTCAAAATCTTCAATTTTGACCAATTTCAGGCACAGAAATGACTTTAAACACATTTATTTTAGTTCAAAAAGTAATAACTCATATCCAACCGTCATTTAAAGTCAAAAGATTAAATGTTAAAATTTCATCAATATTGACCATTTTTTCAACGTTCGACTGGTCCGGGGTCATCGTTTTTCATCAGAAAATGGATTTTTTGGACTCTACCAAAAATGATTCAAAATGTCATTTGGATCGGGCCTCATGTTGAATAACCACTTTTTAAACCCTCACAGTGACCAAAATTGCCATTTTTACAGTGTTTTGCTTACTCAAAATCTTCAATTTTGACCAATTTCAGGCACAGAAATGACTTTAAACACACTTATTTTAGTTGAAAAAGTAATAACTCACATCCAACCGTCATTTAAAGTCAAAAGATTAAATGTTAAAATTTCATCAATATTGACCATTTTTTGAACGTTCGACTGGTCCGGGGTCATCGTTTTTCATCAGAAAATTGATTTTTTGGACTCTACCAAAAATGATTCAAAATGTCATTTGGATCGGGCCTCATGTTGAATAACCACTTTTTAAACCCTCACAGTGACCAAAATTGCCATTTTTACAGAGTTTTGCTTACTCAAAATCTTCAATTTTGACCAATTTCAGGCACAGAAATGACTTTAAACACACTTATTTTAGTTGAAAAAGTAATAACTCACATCCAACCGTCATTTAAAGTCAAAAGATTAAATGTTAAAATTTCATCAATATTGACCATTTTTTCAACGTTCGACTGGTCCGGGGTCATCATTTTTCATCAGAAAATTGATTTGTTGGACTCTACCAAAAATGATTCAAAATGTCATTTGGATCGGGCCTCATGTTGAATAACCACTTTTTAAACCCTCACAGTGACCAAAACTGCCATTTTTACAGAGTTTTGCTTACTCAAAATCTTCAATTTTGACCAATTTCAGGCACAGAAATGACTTTAAACACACTTATTTTAGTTGAAAAAGTAATAACTCACATCCAACCGTCATTTAAAGTCAAAAGATTAAATGTTAAAATTTCATCAATATTGACCATTTTTTCAACGTTCGACTGGTCCGGGGTCATCGTTTTTCATCAGAAAATTGATTTTTTGGACTCTACCAAAAATGAATCAAAATGTCATTTGGATCGGGCCTCATGTTGAATAACCACTTTTTAAACCCTCACAGTGACCAAAATTGCCATTTTTACAGAGTTTTGCTTACTCGAAATCTTCAATTTTGACCAATTTCAGGCACAGAAATGACTTTAAACACACTTATTTTAGTTGAAAAAGTAATAACTCACATCCAACCGTCATTTAAAGTCAAAAGATTAAATGTTAAAATTTCATCAATATTGACCATTTTTTGAACGTTCGACTGGTCCGGGGTCATCGTTTTTCATCAGAAAATTGATTTTTTGGACTCTACCAAAAATGATTCAAAATGTCATTTGGATCGGGCCTCATGTTGAATAACCACTTTTTAAACCCTCACAGTGACCAAAATTGCCATTTTTACAGAGTTTTGCTTACTCAAAATCTTCAATTTTGACCAATTTCAGGCACAGAAATGACTTTAAACACACTCATTTTAGTTGAAAAAGTAATAACTCACATCCAACCGTCATTTAAAGTGAAAAGATTAAATATTAAAATTTCATCAATATTGACCATTTTTTCAACGTTCGACTGGTCCGGGGTCATCGTTTTTCATCAGAAAATTGATTTTTTGGACTCTACCAAAAATGATTCAAAATGTCATTTGGATCGGGCCTCATGTTGAATAACCACTTTTTAAACCCTCACAGTGACCAAAATTGCAATTTTTACAGAGTTTTGCTTACTCAAAATCTTCAATTTTGACCAATTTCAGGCACAGAAATGACTTTAAACACACTTATTTTAGTTGAAAAAGTAATAACTCACATCCAACCGTCATTTAAAGTCAAAAGATTAAATGTTAAAATTTCATCAATATTGACCATTTTTTCAACGTTCGACTGGTCCGGGGTCATCGTTTTTAATCAGAAAATGGATTTTTTGGACTCTACCAAAAATGATTCAAAATGTCATTTGGATCGGGCCTCATGTTGAATAACCACTTTTTAAACCCTCACAGTGACCAAAATTGCCATTTTTACAGAGTTTTGCTTACTCAAAATCTTCAATTTTGACCAATTTCAGGCACAGAAATGACTTTAAACACACTTATTTTAGTTGAAAAAGTAATAACTGACATCCAACCGTCATTTAAAGTCAAAAGATTAAATGTTAAAATTTCATCAATATTGACCATTTTTTCAACGTTCGACTGGTCCGGGGTTATCGTTTTTCATCAGAAAATTGATTTTTTGGACTCTACCAAAAATGATTCAAAATGTCATTTGGATCGGGCCTCATGTTGAATAACCACTTTTTAAACCCTCACGGTGACCAAAACTGCCATTTTTACAGAGTTTTGCTTACTCAAAATCTTCAATTTTGACCAATTTCAGGCACAGAAATTACTTTAAACACACTTATTTTAGTTGAAAAAGTAATAACTGACATCCAACCGTCATTTAAAGTCAAAAGATTAAATGTTAAAATTTCATCAATATTGACCATTTTTCCAACGTTCGACTGGTCCGGGGTCATCGTTTTTCATCAGAAAATTGATTTTTTGGACTCTACCAAAAATGATTCAAAATGTCATTTGGATCGGGCCTCATGTTGAATAACCACTTTTTAAACCCTCACAGTGACCAAAACTGCCATTTTTACAGAGTTTTGCTTACTCAAAATCTTCAATTTTGACCAATTTCAGGCGCAGAAATGACTTTAAACACACTTATTTTAGTTGAAAAAGTAATAACTGACATCCAACCGTCATTTAAAGTCAAAAGATTAAATGTTAAAATTTCATCAATATTGACGATTTTTTCAACGTTCGACTGGTCCGGGGTCATCGTTTTTCATCAGAAAATTGATTTTTTTGGACTCTACCAAAAATGATTCAAAATGTCATTTGGATCGGGCCTCATGTTGAATAACCACTTTTTAAACCCTCACAGTGACCAAAATTGCCATTTAAACAGAGTTTTGCTTA
Source organism: Lissotriton vulgaris (assembly GCF_964263255.1). Taxonomy (NCBI): domain Eukaryota; kingdom Metazoa; phylum Chordata; class Amphibia; order Caudata; family Salamandridae; genus Lissotriton; species Lissotriton vulgaris. The sequence goes on from NW_028249740.1 coordinate 41,552, forward strand.
CTCAAAATCTTCAATTTTGACCAATTTCAGGCACAGAAATGACTTTAAACACACTTATTTTAGTTGAAAAAGTAATAACTCACATCCAACCGTCATTTAAAGTCAAAAGATTAAATGTTAAAATTTCATCAATATTGACCATTTTTTCAATGTTCGACTGGTCCGGGGTCATCGTTTTTCATCAGAAAATGGATTTTTTGGACTCTACCAAAAATGATTCAAAATGTCATTTGGATCAGGCCTCATGTTGAATAACCACTTTTTAAACCCTCACAGTGACCAAAACTGCCATTTTTACAGAGTTTTGCTTACTCAAAATCTTCAATTTTGACCAATTTCAGGCACAGAAATGACTTTAAACACACTTATTTTAGTTGAAAAAGTCATAACTCACATCCAACCATCATGTAAAGTCAAAAGATTATATGTTAAAATTTCATCAATATTGACCATTTTTTCAACGTTCGACTGGTCCGGGGTCATCGTTTTTCATCAGAAAATTGATTTTTTGGACTCTACCAAAAATGATTCAAAATGTCATTTGGATCGGGCCTCATGTTGAATAACCACTTTTTAAACCCTCACAGTGACCAAAATTGCCATTTTTACAGAGTTTTGCTTACTCAAAATCTTCAATTTTGACCAATTTCAGGCACAGAAATGACTTTAAACACACTTATTTTAGTTGAAAAAGTAATAACTCACATCCAACCGTCATTTAAAGTCAAAAGATTAAATGTTAAAATTTCATCAATATTGACCATTTTTTCAACGTTCGACTGGTCCGGGGTCATCGTTTTTCATCAGAAAATTGATTTTTTGGACTCTACCAAAAATGATTCAAAATGTCATTTGGATCGGGCCTCATGTTGAATAACCACTTTTTAAACCCTCACAGTGACCAAAATTGCCATTTTTACAGAGTTTTGCTTACTCAAAATCTTCAATTTTGACCAATTTCAGGCACAGAAATGACTTTAAACACACTTATTTTAGTTGAAAAAGTAATAACTCACATCCAACCGTCATTTGAAGTCAAAAGATTAAATGTTAAAATGTCATCAATATTGACCATTTTTTCAACGTTCGACTGGTCCGGGGTCATCGTTTTTCATCAGAAAATTGATTTTTTGGACTCTACCAAAAATGATTCAAAATGTCATTTGGATCGGGCCTCATGTTGAATAACCACTTTTTAAACCCTCACAGTGACCAAAATTGCCATTTTTACAGAGTTTTGCTTACTCAAAATCTTCAATTTTGACCAATTTCAGGCACAGAAATGACTTTAAACACATTTATTTTAGTTGAAAAAGTAATAACTCATATCCAACCGTCATTTAAAGTCAAAAGATTAAATGTTAAAATTTCATCAATATTGACCATTTTTTCAACGTTCGACTGGTCCGGGGTCATCGTTTTTCATCAGAAAATTGATTTTTTGGACTCTACCAAAAATGATTCAAAATGTCATTTGGATCGGGCCTCATGTTGAATAACCACTTTTTAAACCCTCACAGTGACCAAAATTGCCATTTTTACAGAGTTTTGCTTACTCAAAATCTTCAATTTTGACCAATTTCAGGCACAGAAATGACTTTAAACACATTTATTTTAGTTGAAAAAGTAATAACTCATATCCAACCGTCATTTAAAGTCAAAAGATTAAATGTTAAAATTTCATCAATATTGACCATTTTTTCAACGTTCGACTGGTCCGGGGTCATCGTTTTTCATCAGAAAATGGATTTTTTGGACTCTACCAAAAATGATTCAAAATGTCATTTGGATCGGGCCTCATGTTGAATAACCACTTTTTAAACCCTCACAGTGACCAAAATTGCCATTTTTACAGAGTTTTGCTTACTCAAAATCTTCAATTTTGACCAATTTCAGGCACAGAAATTACTTTAAACACACTTATTGTAGTTGTAAAAGTAATAACTCACATCCAACCGTCATTTAAAGTCAAAAGATTAAATGTTAAAATGTTATCAATATTGACCATTTTTTCAACGTTCGACTGGTCCGGGGTAATCGTTTTTCATCAGAAAATTGATTTTTTGGACTCTACCAAAAATGATTCAAAATGTCATTTGGATCAGGCCTCATGTTGAATAACCACTTTTTAAACCCTCACAGTGACCAAAATTGCCATTTTTACAGAGTTTTGCTTACTCAAAATCTTCAATTTTGACCAATTTCAGGCACAGAAATGACTTTAAACACACTTATTTTAGTTGAAAAAGTAATAACTCACATCCAACCGTCATTTAAAGTCAAAAGATTAAATGTTAAAATTTCATCAATATTGACCATTTTTTCAACGTTCGACTGGTCCGGGGTCATCGTTTTTCATCAGAAAATTGATTTTTTGGACTCTACCAAAAATGATTCAAAAAGTCATTTGGATCGGGCCTCATGTTGAATAACCACTTTTTAAACCCTCACAGTGACCAAAATTGCCATTTTTACAGAGTTTTGCTTACTCAAAATCTTCAATTTTGACCAATTTCAGGAACAGAAATGACTTTAAACACACTTATTTTAGTTGAAAAAGTAATAACTCACATCCAACCGTCATTTAAAGTCAAAAGATTAAATGTTAAAATTTCATCAATATTGACCATTTTTTCAATGTTCGACTGGTCCGCGGTCATCGTTTTTCATCAGAAAATGGATTTTTTGGACTCTACCAAAAATGATTCAAAATGTCATTTGGATCGGGCCTCATGTTGAATAACCACTTTTTAAACCCTCACAGTGACCAAAATTGCCATTTTTACAGAGTTTTGCTTACTCAAAATCTTCAATTTTGACCAATTTCAGGCACAGAAATGACTTTAAACACACTTATTGTAGTAGAAAAAGTAATAACTCACATCCAACCGTCATTTAAAGTCAAAAGATTAAATGTTAGAATTTCATCAATATTGACCATTTTTTCAACGTTCGACTGGTCCGGGGTCATCGTTTTTCATCAGAAAATTGATTTTTTGGACTCTACCAAAAATGATTCAAAATGTCATTTGGATCGGGCCTCATGTTGAATAACCACTTTTTCAACCCTCACAGTGACCAAAATTGCCATTTTTACAGAGTTTTGCTTACTCAAAATCTTCAATTTTGACCAATTTCAGGCACAGAAATGACTTTAAACACATTTATTTTAGTTCAAAAAGTAATAACTCACATCCAACCGTCATTTAAAGTCAAAAGATTAAATGTTAAAATGTCATCAATATTGACCATTTTTTCAACGTTCGACTGGTCCGGGGTCATCGTTTTTCATCAGAAAATTGATTTTTTGGACTCTACCAAAAATGATTCAAAATGTCATTTGGATCGGGCCTCATGTTGAATAACCACTTTTTCAACCCTCACAGTGACCAAAATTGCCATTTTTACAGAGTTTTGCTTACTCAAAATCTTCAATTTTGACCAATTTCAGGCACAGAAATGACTTTAAACACATTTATTTTAGTTGAAAAAGTAATAACTCATATCCAACCGTCATTTAAAGTCAAAAGATTAAATGTTAAAATTTCATCAATATTGACCATTTTTTCAACGTTCGACTGGTCCGGGGTCATCGTTTTTCATCAGTAAATTGATTTTTTGGACTCTACCAAAAATGATTCAAAATGTCATTTGGATCGGGCCTCATGTTGAATAACCACTTTTTAAACCCTCACAGTGACCAAAATTGCCATTTTTACAGAGTTTTGCTTACTCAAAATCTTCAATTTTGACCAATTTCAGGCACAGAAATGACTTTAAACACACTTATTTTAGTTGAAAAAGTAATAACTCACATCCAACCGTCATTTAAAGTCAAAAGATTAAATGTTAAAATTTCATCAATATTGACCATTTTTTCAACGTTCGACTGGTCCGGGGTCATCGTTTTTCATCAGAAAATTGATTTTTTGGACTCTACCAAAAATGATTCAAAATGTCATTTGGATCGGGCCTCATGTTGAATAACCACTTTTTAAACCCTCACAGTGACCAAAATTGCCATTTTTACAGAGTTTTGCTTACTCAAAATCTTCAATTTTGACCAATTTCAGGCACAGAAATGACTTTAAACACATTTATTTTAGTTCAAAAAGTAATAACTCATATCCAACCGTCATTTAAAGTCAAAAGATTAAATGTTAAAATTTCATCAATATTGACCATTTTTTCAACGTTCGACTGGTCCGGGGTCATCGTTTTTCATCAGAAAATGGATTTTTTGGACTCTACCAAAAATGATTCAAAATGTCATTTGGATCGGGCCTCATGTTGAATAACCACTTTTTAAACCCTCACAGTGACCAAAATTGCCATTTTTACAGAGTTTTGCTTACTCAAAATCTTCAATTTTGACCAATTTCAGGCACAGAAATGACTTTAAACACACTTATTTTAGTTGAAAAAGTAATAACTCACATCCAACCGTCATTTAAAGTGAAAAGATTAAATATTAAAATTTCATCAATATTGACCATTTTTTCAACGTTCGACTGGTCCGGGGTCATCGTTTTTCATCAGAAAATTGATTTTTTGGACTCTACCAAAAATGATTCAAAATGTCATTTGGATCGGGCCTCATGTTGAATAACCACTTTTTAAACCCTCACAGTGACCAAAATTGCCATTTTTACAGAGTTTTGCTTACTCAAAATCTTCAATTTTGACCAATTTCAGGCACAGAAATGACTTTAAACACACTTATTTTAGTTGAAAAAGTAATAACTCACATCCAACCGTCATTTAAAGTCAAAAGATTAAATGTTAAAATTTCATCAATATTGACCATTTTTTCAACGTTCGACTGGTCCGGGGTCATCGTTTTTCATCAGAAAATTGATTTTTTGGACTCTACCAAAAATGATTCAAAATGTCATTTGGATCGGGCCTCATGTTGAATAACCACTTTTTAAACCCTCACAGTGACCAAAATTGCCATTTTTACAGAGTTTTGCTTACTCAAAATCTTCAATTTTGACCAATTTCAGGCACAGAAATGACTTTAAACACATTTATTTTAGTTGAAAAAGTAATAACTCATATCCAACCGTCATTTAAAGTCAAAAGATTAAATGTTAAAATTTCATCAATATTGACCATTTTTTCAACGTTCGACTGGTCCGGGGTCATCGTTTTTCATCAGAAAATTGATTTTTTGGACTCTACCAAAAATGATTCAAAATGTCATTTGGATCGGGCCTCATGTTGAATAACCACTTTTTAAACCCTCACAGTGACCAAAATTGCCATTTTTACAGAGTTTTGCTTACTCAAAATCTTCAATTTTGACCAATTTCAGGCACAGAAATGACTTTAAACACATTTATTTTAGTTGAAAAAGTAATAACTCATATCCAACCGTCATTTAAAGTCAAAAGATTAAATGTTAAAATTTCATCAATATTGACCATTTTTTCAACGTTCGACTGGTCCGGGGTCATCGTTTTTCATCAGAAAATGGATTTTTTGGACTCTACCAAAAATGATTCAAAATGTCATTTGGATCGGGCCTCATGTTGAATAACCACTTTTTAAACCCTCACAGTGACCAAAATTGCCATTTTTACAGAGTTTTGCTTACTCAAAATCTTCAATTTTGACCAATTTCAGGCACAGAAATTACTTTAAACACACTTATTGTAGTTGTAAAAGTAATAACTCACATCCAACCGTCATTTAAAGTCAAAAGATTAAATGTTAAAATGTTATCAATATTGACCATTTTTTCAACGTTCGACTGGTCCGGGGTAATCGTTTTTCATCAGAAAATTGATTTTTTGGACTCTACCAAAAATGATTCAAAATGTCATTTGGATCAGGCCTCATGTTGAATAACCACTTTTTAAACCCTCACAGTGACCAAAATTGCCATTTTTACAGAGTTTTGCTTACTCAAAATCTTCAATTTTGACCAATTTCAGGCACAGAAATGACTTTAAACACACTTATTTTAGTTGAAAAAGTAATAACTCACATCCAACCGTCATTTAAAGTCAAAAGATTAAATGTTAAAATTTCATCAATATTGACCATTTTTTCAACGTTCGACTGGTCCGGGGTCATCGTTTTTCATCAGAAAATTGATTTTTTGGACTCTACCAAAAATGATTCAAAAAGTCATTTGGATCGGGCCTCATGTTGAATAACCACTTTTTAAACCCTCACAGTGACCAAAATTGCCATTTTTACAGAGTTTTGCTTACTCAAAATCTTCAATTTTGACCAATTTCAGGAACAGAAATGACTTTAAACACACTTATTTTAGTTGAAAAAGTAATAACTCACATCCAACCGTCATTTAAAGTCAAAAGATTAAATGTTAAAATTTCATCAATATTGACCATTTTTTCAATGTTCGACTGGTCCGCGGTCATCGTTTTTCATCAGAAAATGGATTTTTTGGACTCTACCAAAAATGATTCAAAATGTCATTTGGATCGGGCCTCATGTTGAATAACCACTTTTTAAACCCTCACAGTGACCAAAATTGCCATTTTTACAGAGTTTTGCTTACTCAAAATCTTCAATTTTGACCAATTTCAGGCACAGAAATGACTTTAAACACACTTATTGTAGTAGAAAAAGTAATAACTCACATCCAACCGTCATTTAAAGTCAAAAGATTAAATGTTAGAATTTCATCAATATTGACCATTTTTTCAACGTTCGACTGGTCCGGGGTCATCGTTTTTCATCAGAAAATTGATTTTTTGGACTCTACCAAAAATGATTCAAAATGTCATTTGGATCGGGCCTCATGTTGAATAACCACTTTTTAAACCCTCACAGTGACCAAAATTGCCATTTTTACAGAGTTTTGCTTACTCAAAATCTTCAATTTTGACCAATTTCAGGCACAGAAATGACTTTAAACACACTTATTTTAGTTGAAAAAGTAATAACTCACATCCAACCGTCATTTAAAGTCAAAAGATTAAATGTTAAAATGTCCTCAATATTGACCATTTTTTCAACGTTCGACTGGTCGGGGTCATCGTTTTTCATCAGAAAATTGATTTTTTGGACTCTACCAAAAATGATTCAAAATGTCATTTGGATCGGGCCTCATGTTGAATAACCACTTTTTAAACCCTCACAGTGACCAAAATTGCCATTTTTACAGAGTTTTGCTTACTCAAAATCTTCAATTTTGACCAATTTCAGGCACAGAAATGACTTTAAACACACTTATTTTAGTTGAAAAAGTAATAACTGACATCCAACCGTCATTTAAAGTCAAAAGATTAAATGTTAAAATTTCATCAATATTGACCATTTTTTCAACGTTCGACTGGTCCGGGGTCATCGTTTTTCATCAGAAAATGAATTTTTTGGATTCTACCAAAAATGATTCAAAATGTCATTTGGATCGGGCCTCATGTTGAATAACCACTTTTTAAACCCTCACAGTGACCAAAATTGCCATTTTTACAGAGTTTTGCTTACTCAAAATCTTCAATTTTGACCAATTTCAGGCACAGAAATGACTTTAAACACACTTATTTTAGTTGAAAAAGTAATAACTCACATCCAACCGTCATTTAAAGTGAAAAGATTAAATATTAAAATTTCATCAATATTGACCATTTTTTCAACGTTCGACTGGTCCGGGGTCATCGTTTTTCATCAGAAAATTGATTTTTTGGACTCTACCAAAAATGATTCAAAATGTCATTTGGATCGGGCCTCATGTTGAATAACCACTTTTTAAACCCTCACAGTGACCAAAATTGCCATTTTTACAGAGTTTTGCTTACTCAAAATCTTCAATTTTGACCAATTTCAGGCACAGAAATGACTTTAAACACACTTATTTTAGTTGAAAAAGTAATAACTCACATCCAACCGTCATTTAAAGTCAAAAGATTAAATGTTAAAATTTCATCAATATTGACCATTTTTTCAACGTTCGACTGGTCCGGGGTCATCGTTTTTCATCAGAAAATGGATTTTTTGGACTCTACCAAAAATGATTCAAAATGTCATTTGGATCGGGCCTCATGTTGAATAACCACTTTTTAAACCCTCACAGTGACCAAAATTGCCATTTTTACAGAGTTTTGCTTACTCAAAATCTTCAATTTTGACCAATTTCAGGCACAGAAATGACTATAAACACACTTATTTTAGTTGAAAAAGTAATAACTCACATCCAACCGTCATTTAAAGTCAAAAGATTAAATGTTAAAATTTCATCAATATTGACCATTTTTTCAACGTTCGACTGGTCCGGGGTTATCGTTTTTCATCAGAAAATTGATTTTTTGGACTCTACCAAAAATGATTCAAAATGTCATTTGGATCAGGCCTCATGTTGAATAACCACTTTTTAAACCCTCACAGTGACCAAAACTGCCATTTTTACAGAGTTTTGCTTACTCAAAATCTTCAATTTTGACCAATTTCAGGCACAGAAATGACTTTAAACACACTTATTTTAGTTGAAAAAGTAATAACTCACATCCAACCGTCATTTAAAGTCAAAAGATTAAATGTTAAAATTTCATCAATATTGACAATTTTTTGAACGTTCGACTGGTCCGGGGTCATCGTTTTTCATCAGAAAATTGATTTTTTGGACTCTACCAAAAATGATTCAAAATGTCATTTGGATCGGGCCTCATGTTGAATAACCACTTTTTAAACCCTCACAGTGACCAAAATTGCCATTTTTACAGAGTTTTGCTTACTCAAAATCTTCAATTTTGACCAATTTCAGGCACATAAATGACTTTAAACACACTTATTTTAGTTGAAAAAGTAATAACTCACATCCAACCGTCATTTAAAGTCAAAAGATTAAATGTTAAAATTTCATCAATATTGACCATTTTTTCAACGTTCGACTGGTCCGGGGTCATCATTTTTCATCAGAAAATTGATTTTTTGGACTCTACCAAAAATGATTCAAAATGTCATTTGGATCGGGCCTCATGTTGAATAACCACTTTTTAAACCCTCACAGTGACCAAAACTGCCATTTTTACAGAGTTTTGCTTACTCAAAATCTTCAATTTTGACCAATTTCAGGCACAGAAATGACTTTAAACACACTTATTTTAGTTGAAAAAGTAATAACTCACATCCAACCGTCATTTAAAGTCAAAAGATTAAATGTTAAAATTTCATCAATATTGACCATTTTTTCAACGTTCGACTGGTCCGGGGTCATCGTTTTTCATCAGAAAATTGATTTTTTGGACTCTACCAAAAATGAATCAAAATGTCATTTGGATCGGGCCTCATGTTGAATAACCACTTTTTAAACCCTCACAGTGACCAAAACTGCCATTTTTACAGAGTTTTGCTTACTCAAAATCTTCAATTTTGACCAATTTCAGGCACAGAAATGACTTTAAACACACTTATTTTAGTTGAAAAAGTAATAACTCACATCCAACCGTCATTTAAAGTCAAAAGATTAAATGTTAAAATTTCATCAATATTGACCATTTTTTCAACGTTCGACTGGTCCGGGGTCATCGTTTTTCATCAGAAAATGGATTTTTTGGACTCTACCAAAAATGATTCAAAATGTCATTTGGATCAGGCCTCATGTTGAATAACCACTTTTTAAACCCTCACAATGACCAAAACTGCCATTTTTACAGAGTTTTGCTTACTCAAAATCTTCAATTTTGACCAATTTCAGGCACAGAAATGACTTTAAACACACTTATTTTAGTTGAAAAAGTAATAACTCACATCCAACCGTCATTTAAAGTCAAAAGATTAAATGTTAAAATTTCATCAATATTGACCATTTTTTCAACGTTCGACTGGTCCGGGGTCATCGTTTTTCATCAGAAAATTGATTTTTTGGACTCTACCAAAAATGATTCAAAATGTCATTTGGATCGGGCCTCATGTTGAATAACCACTTTTTAAACCCTCACAGTGACCAAAATTGCCATTTTTACAGAGTTTTGCTTACTCAAAATCTTCAATTTTGACCAATTTCAGGCACAGAAATGACTTTAAACACACTTATTTTAGTTGAAAAATTAATAACTCACATCCAACCGTCATTTAAAGTCAAAAGATTAAATGTTAAAATTTCATCAATATTGACCATTTTTTCAACGTTCGACTGGTCCGGGGTCATCGTTTTTCATCAGAAAATTGATTTTTTGGACTCTACCAAAAATGATTCAAAATGTCATTTGGATCGGGCCTCATGTTGAATAACCACTTTTTAAACCCTCACAGTGACCAAAATTGCCATTTTTACAGAGTTTTGCTTACTCAAAATCTTCAATTTTGACCAATTTCAGGCACAGAAATGACTTTAAACACACTTATTTTAGTTGAAAAAGTAATAACTCACATCCAACCGTCATTTAAAGTCAAAAGATTAAATGTTAAAATTTCATCAATATTGACCATTTTTTCAACGTTCGACTGGTCCGGGGTCATCGTTTTTCATCAGAAAATTGATTTTTTGGACTCTACCAAAAATGATTCAAAATGTCATTTGGATCGGGCCTCATGTTGAATAACCACTTTTTAAACCCTCACAGTGACCAAAATTGCCATTTTTACAGAGTTTTGCTTACTCAAAATCTTCAATTTTGACCAATTTCAGGCACAGAAATGACTTTAAACACACTTATTTTAGTTGAAAAATTAATAACTCACATCCAACCGTCATTTAAAGTCAAAAGATTAAATGTTAAAATTTCATCAATATTGACCATTTTTTCAACGTTCGACTGGTCCGGGGTCATCGTTTTTCATCAGAAAATTGATTTTTTGGACTCTACCAAAAATGATTAAAAATGTCATTTGGATCGGGCCTCATGTTGAATAACCACTTTTTAAACCCTCACAGTGACCAAAATTGCCATTTTTACAGAGTTTTGCTTACTCAAAATCTTCAATTTTGACCAATTTCAGGCACAGAAATGACTTTAAACACACTTATTTTAGTTGAAAAAGTAATAACTCACATCCAACTGTCATTTAAAGTCAAAAGATTAAATGTTAAAATTTCATCAATATTGACCATTTTTTCAACGTTCGACTGGTCCGGGGTCATCGTTTTTCATCAGAAAATTGATTTTTTGGACTCTACCAAAAATGATTCAAAATGTCATTTGGATCGGGCCTCATGTTGAATAACCACTTTTTAAACCCTCACAGTGACCAAAATTGCCATTTTTACAGAGTTTTGCTTACTCAAAATCTTCAATTTTGACCAATTTCAGGCACAGAAATGACTTTAAACACACTTATTTTAGTTGAAAAAGTAATAACTCACATCCAACCGTCATTTAAAGTCAAAAGATTAAATGTTAAAATTTCATCAATATAAACCATTTTTTCAACGTTCGACTGGTCAAGGGTCATCGTTTTTCATCAGAAAATTGATTTTTTGGACTCTACCAAAAATGATTCAAAATGTCATTTGGATCGGGCCTCATGTTGAATAACCACTTTTTAAACCCTCACAGTGACCAAAATTGCCATTTTTACAGAGTTTTGCTTACTCAAAATCTTCAATTTTGACCAATTTCAGGCACAGAAATGACTTTAAACACACTTATTTTAGTTGAAAAAGTAATAACTCACATCCAACCGTCATTTAAAGTCAAAAGATTAAATGTTAAAATTTCATCAATATTGACCATTTTTTCAACGTTCGACTGGTCCGGGGTCATCATTTTTCATCAGAAAATGGATTTTTTGGACTCTACCAAAAATGATTCAAAATGTCATTTGGATCAGGCCTCATGTTGAATAACCACTTTTTAAACCCTCACAGTGACCAAAATTGCCATTTTTACAGAGTTTTGCTTACTCAAAATCTTCAATTTTGACCAATTTCAGGCACAGAAATGACTTTAAACACACTTATTTTAGTTGAAAAAGTAATAACTCACATCCAACCGTCATTTAAAGTCAAAAGATTAAATGTTAAAATTTCATCAATATTGACCATTATTTCAACGTTCGACTGGTCCGGGGTCATCGTTTTTCATCAGAAAATTGATTTTTTGGACTCTACCAAAAATAATTCAAAATGTCATTTGGATCGGGCCTCATGTTGAATAACCACTTTTTAAACCCTCACAGTGACCAAAACTGCCATTTTTACAGAGTTTTGCTTACTCAAAATCTTCAATTTTGACCAATTTCAGGCACAGAAATGACTTTAAACACACTTATTTTAGTTGAAAAAGTAATAACTCACATCCAACCGTCATTTAAAGTCAAAAGATTAAATATTAAAATTTCATCAATATTGACCATTTTTTCAACGTTCGACTGGTCCGGGGTCATCGTTTTTCATCAGAAAATGAAATTTTTTGGACTCTACCAAAAATGATTCAAAATGTCATTTGGATCGGGCCTCATGTTGAATAACCACTTTTTAAACCCTCACAGTGACCAAAATTGCCATTTTTACAGAGTTTTGCTTACTCAAAATCTTCAATTTTGACCAATTTCAGGCACAGAAATGACTTTAAACACACTTATTTTAGTTGAAAAAGTAATAACTCACATCCAACCGTCATTTAAAGTCAAAAGATTAAATGTTAAAATTTCATCAATTTTGACCATTTTTTCAACGTTCGACTGGTCCGGGGTCATCGTTTTTCATCAGAAAATTGATTTTCTGGACTCTACCAAAAATGATTCAAAATGTCATTTGGATCGGGCCTCATGTTGAATAACCACTTTTTAAACCCTCACAGTGACCAAAACTGCCATTTTTACAGAGTTTTGCTTACTCAAAATCTTCAATTTTGACCAATTTCAGGCACAGAAATTACTTTAAACACACTTATTTTAGTTGAAAAAGTAATAACTCACATCCAACCGTCATTTAAAGTCAAAAGATTAAATGTTAAAATTTCATCAATTTTGACCATTTTTTCAACGTTCGACTGGTCCGGGGTCATCGTTTTTCATCAGAAAATTGATTTTCTGGACTCTACCAAAAATGATTCAAAATGTCATTTGGATCGGGCCTCATGTTGAATAACCACTTTTTAAACCCTCACAGTGACCAAAACTGCCATTTTTACAGAGTTTTGCTTACTCAAAATCTTCAATTTTGACCAATTTCAGGCACAGAAATTACTTTAAACACACTTATTTTAGTTGAAAAAGTAATAACTGACATCCAACCGTCATTTAAAGTCAAAAGATTAAATGTTAAAATTTCATCAATATTGACCATTTTTTCAACGTTCGACTGGTCCGGGGTCATCGTTTTTCATCAGAAAATGGATTTTTTGGACTCTACCAAAAATGATTCAAAATGTCATTTGGATCAGGCCTCATGTTGAATAACCACTTTTTAAACCCTCACAGTGACCAAAACTGCCATTTTTACAGAGTTTTGCTTACTCAAAATCTTCAATTTTGACCAATTTCAGGCACAGAAATGACTTTAAACACACTTATTTTAGTTGAAAAAGTAATAACTCACATCCACCCGCCATTTAAAGTCAAAAGATTAAATGTTAAAATTTCATCAATATTGACCATTTTTTCAACTTACGACTGGTCCGGGGTCATCGTTTTTCATCAGAAAATTGATTTTTTGGACTCTACCAAAAATGATTCAAAATGTCATTTGGATCGGGCCTCATGTTGAATAACCACTTTTTAAACCCTCACAGTGACCAAAACTGCCATTTTTACAGAGTTTTGCTTACTCAAAATCTTCAATTTTGACCAATTTCAGGCACAGAAATGACTTTAAACACACTTATTTTAGTTGAAAAAGTAATAACTGACATCCAACCGTCATTTAAAGTCAAAAGATTAAATGTTAAAATTTCATCAATATTGACCATTTTTTCAACGTTCGACTGGTCCGGGGTCATCGTTTTTCATCAGAAAATTGATTTTTTGGACTCTACCAAAAATGATTCAAAATGTCATTTGGATCGGGCCTCATGTTGAATAACCACTTTTAAAACCCTCACAGTGACCAAAATTGCCATTTTTACAGAGTTTTGCTTACTCAAAATCTTCAATTTAGACCAATTTCAGGCACAGAAATGACTTTAAACACACTTATTTTAGTTGAAAAAGTAATAACTCACATCCAACCATCATTTAAAGTCAAAAGATTAAATGTTAAAATTTCATCAATATTGACCATTTTTTCAATGTTCGACTGGTCCGGGGTCATCGTTTTTCATCAGAAAATGGATTTTTTGGACTCTACCAAAAATGATTCAAAATGTCATTTGGATCAGGCCTCATGTTGAATAACCACTTTTTAAACCCTCACAGTGACCAAAACTGCAATTTTTACAGAGTTTTGCTTACTCAAAATCTTCAATTTTGACCAATTTCAGGCACAGAAATGACTTTAAACACACTTATTTTAGTTGAAAAAGTAATAACTCACATCCAACCATCATGTAAAGTCAAAAGATTATATGTTAAAATTTCATCAATATTGACCATTTTTTCAACGTTCGACTGGTCCGGGGTCATCGTTTTTCATCAGAAAATTGATTTTTTGGACTCTACCAAAAATGAATCAAAATGTCATTTGGATCGGGCCTCATGTTGAATAACCACTTTTTAAACCCTCACAGTGACCAAAATTGCCATTTTTACAGAGTTTTGCTTACTCAAAATCTTCAATTTTGACCAATTTCAGGCACAGAAATGACTTTAAACACACTTATTTTAGTTGAAAAAGTAATAACTCACATCCAACCGTCATTTAAAGTCAAAAGATTAAATGTTAAAATTTCATCAATATTGACCATTTTTTCAACGTTCGACTGGTTCGGGGTTATCGTTTTTCATCAGAAAATGAATTTTTTGGACTCTACCAAAAATGATTCAAAATGTCATTTGGATCGGGCCTCATGTTGAATAACCACTTTTTAAACCCTCACAGTGACCAAAATTGCCATTTTTACAGAGTTTTGCTTACTCAAAATCTTCAATTTTGACCAATTTCAGGCACAGAAATGACTTTAAACACACTTATTTTAGTTGAAAAAGTAATAACTCACATCCAACCGTCATTTAAAGTGAAAAGATTAAATATTAAAATTTCATCAATATTGACCATTTTTTCAACGTTCGACTGGTCCGGGGTCATCGTTTTTCATCAGAAAATTGATTTTTTGGACTCTACCAAAAATGATTCAAAATGTCATTTGGATCGGGCCTCATGTTGAATAACCACTTTTTAAACCCTCACAGTGACCAAAATTGCCATTTTTACAGAGTTTTGCTTACTCAAAATCTTCAATTTTGACCAATTTCAGGCACAGAAATGACTTTAAACACACTTATTTTAGTTGAAAAAGTAATAACTCACATCCAACCGTCATTTAAAGTCAAAAGATTAAATGTTAAAATTTCATCAATATTGACCATTTTTTCAACGTTCGACTGGTCCGGGGTCATCGTTTTTCATCAGAAAATGGATTTTTTGGACTCTACCAAAAATGATTCAAAATGTCATTTGGATCGGACCTCATGTTGAATAACCACTTTTTAAACCCTCACAGTGACCAAAATTGCCATTTTTACAGAGTTTTGCTTACTCAAAATCTTCAATTTTGACCAATTTCAGGCACAGAAATGACTTTAAACACACTTATTTTAGTTGAAAAAGTAATAACTGACATCCAACCGTCATTTAAAGTCAAAAGATTAAATGTTAAAATTTCATCAATATTGACCATTTTTTCAACGTTCGACTGGTCCGGGGTTATCGTTTTTCATCAGAAAATTGATTTTTTGGACTCTACCAAAAATGATTCAAAATGTCATTTGGATCAGGCCTCATGTTGAATAACCACTTTTTAAACCCTCACAGTGACCAAAACTGCCATTTTTACAGAGTTTTGCTTACTCAAAATCTTCAATTTTGACCAATTTCAGGCACAGAAATGACTTTAAACACACTTATTTTAGTTGAAAAAGTAATAACTCACATCCAACCGTCATTTAAAGTCAAAAGATTAAATGTTAAAATTTCATCAATATTGACAATTTTTTGAACGTTCGACTGGTCCGGGGTCATCGTTTTTCATCAGAAAATTGATTTTTTGGACTCTACCAAAAATGATTCAAAATGTCATTTGGATCAGGCCTCATGTTGAATAACCACTTTTTAAACCCTCACAGTGACCAAAACTGCCATTTTTACAGAGTTTTGCTTACTCAAAATCTTCAATTTTGACCAATTTCAGGCACAGAAATGACTTTAAACACACTTATTTTAGTTGAAAAAGTAATAACTCACATCCACCCGCCATTTAAAGTCAAAAGATTAAATGTTAAAATTTCATCAATATTGACCATTTTTTCAACGTTCGACTGGTCCGGGGTCATCGTTTTTCATCAGAAAATTGATTTTTTGGACTCTACCAAAAATGATTCAAAATGTCATTTGGATCGGGCCTCATGTTGAATAACCACTTTTTAAACCCTCACAGTGACCAAAACTGCCATTTTTACAGAGTTTTGCTTACTCAAAATCTTCAATTTTGACCAATTTCAGGCACAGAAATGACTTTAAACACACTTATTTTAGTTGAAAAAGTAATAACTGACATCCAACCGTCATTTAAAGTCAAAAGATTAAATGTTAAAATTTCATCAATATTGACCATTTTTTCAACGTTCGACTGGTCCGGGGTCATCGTTTTTCATCAGAAAATTTATTTTTTGGACTCTACCAAAAATGATTCAAAATGTCATTTGGATCGGGCCTCATGTTGAATAACCACTTTTAAAACCCTCACAGTGACCAAAATTGCCATTTTTACAGAGTTTTGCTTACTCAAAATCTTCAATTTTGACCAATTTCAGGCACAGAAATGACTTTAAACACACTTATTTTAGTTGAAAAAGTAATAACTCACATCCAACCGTCATTTAAAGTCAAAAGATTAAATGTTAAAATTTCATCAATATTGACCATTTTTTGAATGTTCGACTGGTCCGGGGTCATCGTTTTTCATCAGAAAATGGATTTTTTGGACTCTACCAAAAATGATTCAAAATGTCATTTGGATCAGGCCTCATGTTGAATAACCACTTTTTAAACCCTCACAGTGACCAAAACTGCCATTTTTACAGAGTTTTGCTTACTCAAAATCTTCAATTTTGACCAATTTCAGGCACAGAAATGACTTTAAACACACTTATTTTAGTTGAAAAAGTAATAACTCACATCCAACCGTCATTTAAAGTCAAAAGATTAAATGTTAAAATTTCATCAATATTGACCATTTTTTCAACGTTCGACTGGTCCGGGGTCATCGTTTTTCATCAGAAAATTGATTTTTTGGACTCTACCAAAAATGATTCAAAATGTCATTTGGATCGGGCCTCATGTTGAATAACCACTTTTTAAACCCTCACAGTGACCAAAATTGCCATTTTTACAGAGTTTTGCTTACTCAAAATCTTCAATTTTGACCAATTTCAGGCACAGAAATGACTTTAAACACACTTATTTTAGTTGAAAAATTAATAACTCACATCCAACCGTCATTTAAAGTCAAAAGATTAAATGTTAAAATTTCATCAATATTGACCATTTTTTCAACGTTCGACTGGTCCGGGGTCATCGTTTTTCATCAGAAAATGGATTTTTTGGACTCTACCAAAAATGATTCAAAATGTCATTTGGATCAGGCCTCATGTTGAATAACCACTTTTTAAACCCTCACAATGACCAAAACTGCCATTTTTACAGAGTTTTGCTTACTCAAAATCTTCAATTTTGACCAATTTCAGGCACAGAAATGACTTTAAACACACTTATTTTAGTTGAAAAAGTAATAACTCACATCCAACCGTCATTTAAAGTCAAAAGATTAAATGTTAAAATTTCATCAATATTGACCATTTTTTCAACGTTCGACTGGTCCGGGGTCATCGTTTTTCATCAGAAAATTGATTTTTTGGACTCTACCAAAAATGATTCAAAATGTCATTTGGATCGGGCCTCATGTTGAATAACCACTTTTTAAACCCTCACAGTGACCAAAATTGCCATTTTTACAGAGTTTTGCTTACTCAAAATCTTCAATTTTGACCAATTTCAGGCACAGAAATGACTTTAAACACACTTATTTTAGTTGAAAAATTAATAACTCACATCCAACCGTCATTTAAAGTCAAAAGATTAAATGTTAAAATTTCATCAATATTGACCATTTTTTCAACGTTCGACTGGTCCGGGGTCATCGTTTTTCATCAGAAAATTGATTTTTTGGACTCTACCAAAAATGATTCAAAATGTCATTTGGATCGGGCCTCATGTTGAATAACCACTTTTTAAACCCTCACAGTGACCAAAATTGCCATTTTTACAGAGTTTTGCTTACTCAAAATCTTCAATTTTGACCAATTTCAGGCACAGAAATGACTTTAAACACACTTATTTTAGTTGAAAAAGTAATAACTCACAGCCAACCGTCATTTAAAGTCAAAAGATTAAATGTTAAAATTTCATCAATATTGACCATTTTTTCAATGTTCGACTGGTCCGGGGTCATCGTTTTTCATCAGAAAATTGATTTTTTGGACTCTACCAAAAATGATTCAAAATGTCATTTGGATCAGGCCTCATGTTGAATAACCACTTTTTAAACCCTCACAGTGACCAAAACTGCCATTTTTACAGAGTTTTGCTTACTCAAAATCTTCAATTTTGACCAATTTCAGGCACAGAAATGACTTTAAACACACTTATTTTAGTTGAAAAAGTAATAACTCACATCCAACCGTCATTTAAAGTCAAAAGATTAAATGTTAAAATTTCATCAATATTGACCATTTTTTCAACGTTCGACTGGTCCGGGGTCATCGTTTTTCATCAGAAAATTGATTTTTTGGACTCTACCAAAAATGATTCAAAATGTCATTTGGATCGGGCCTCATGTTGAATAACCACTTTTTAAACCCTCACAGTGACCAAAATTGCCATTTTTACAGAGTTTTGCTTACTCAAAATCTTCAATTTTGACCAATTTCAGGCACAGAAATGACTTTAAACACACTTATTTTAGTTGAAAAATTAATAACTCACATCCAACCGTCATTTAAAGTCAAAAGATTAAATGTTAAAATTTCATCAATATTGACCATTTTTTCAACGTTCGACTGGTCCGGGGTCATCGTTTTTCATCAGAAAATTGATTTTTTGGACTCTACCAAAAATGATTAAAAATGTCATTTGGATCGGGCCTCATGTTGAATAACCACTTTTTAAACCCTCACAGTGACCAAAATTGCCATTTTTACAGAGTTTTGCTTACTCAAAATCTTCAATTTTGACCAATTTCAGGCACAGAAATGACTTTAAACACACTTATTTTAGTTGAAAAAGTAATAACTCACATCCAACTGTCATTTAAAGTCAAAAGATTAAATGTTAAAATTTCATCAATATTGACCATTTTTTCAACGTTCGACTGGTCCGGGGTCATCGTTTTTCATCAGAAAATTGATTTTTTGGACTCTACCAAAAATGATTCAAAATGTCATTTGGATCGGGCCTCATGTTGAATAACCACTTTTTAAACCCTCACAGTGACCAAAATTGCCATTTTTACAGAGTTTTGCTTACTCAAAATCTTCAATTTTGACCAATTTCAGGCACAGAAATGACTTTAAACACACTTATTTTAGTTGAAAAAGTAATAACTCACATCCAACCGTCATTTAAAGTCAAAAGATTAAATGTTAAAATTTCATCAATATAAACCATTTTTTCAACGTTCGACTGGTCAAGGGTCATCGTTTTTCATCAGAAAATTGATTTTTTGGACTCTACCAAAAATGATTCAAAATGTCATTTGGATCGGGCCTCATGTTGAATAACCACTTTTTAAACCCTCACAGTGACCAAAATTGCCATTTTTACAGAGTTTTGCTTACTCAAAATCTTCAATTTTGACCAATTTCAGGCACAGAAATGACTTTAAACACACTTATTTTAGTTGAAAAAGTAATAACTCACATCCAACCGTCATTTAAAGTCAAAAGATTAAATGTTAAAATTTCATCAATATTGACCATTTTTTCAACGTTCGACTGGTCCGGGGTCATCATTTTTCATCAGAAAATGGATTTTTTGGACTCTACCAAAAATGATTCAAAATGTCATTTGGATCAGGCCTCATGTTGAATAACCACTTTTTAAACCCTCACAGTGACCAAAATTGCCATTTTTACAGAGTTTTGCTTACTCAAAATCTTCAATTTTGACCAATTTCAGGCACAGAAATGACTTTAAACACACTTATTTTAGTTGAAAAAGTAATAACTCACATCCAACCGTCATTTAAAGTCAAAAGATTAAATGTTAAAATTTCATCAATATTGACCATTATTTCAACGTTCGACTGGTCCAGGGTCATCGTTTTTCATCAGAAAATTGATTTTTTGGACTCTACCAAAAATAATTCAAAATGTCATTTGGATCGGGCCTCATGTTGAATAACCACTTTTTAAACCCTCACAGTGACCAAAATTGCCATTTTTACAGAGTTTTGCTTACTCAAAATCTTCAATTTTGACCAATTTCAGGCACAGAAATGACTTTAAACACACTTATTTTAGTTGAAAAAGTAATAACTCACATCCAACCGTCATTTAAAGTCAAAAGATTAAATATTAAAATTTCATCAATATTGACCATTTTTTCAACGTTCGACTGGTCCGGGGTCATCGTTTTTCATCAGAAAATGAAATTTTTTGGACTCTACCAAAAATGATTCAAAATGTCATTTGGATCGGGCCTCATGTTGAATAACCACTTTTTAAACCCTCACAGTGACCAAAATTGCCATTTTTACAGAGTTTTGCTTACTCAAAATCTTCAATTTTGACCAATTTCAGGCACAGAAATGACTTTAAACACACTTATTTTAGTTGAAAAAGTAATAACTCACATCCAACCGTCATTTAAAGTCAAAAGATTAAATGTTAAAATTTCATCAATTTTGACAATTTTTTCAACGTTCGACTGGTCCGGGGTCATCGTTTTTCATCAGAAAATTGATTTTCTGGACTCTACCAAAAATGATTCAAAATGTCATTTGGATCGGGCCTCATGTTGAATAACCACTTTTTAAACCCTCACAGTGACCAAAACTGCCATTTTTACAGAGTTTTGCTTACTCAAAATCTTCAATTTTGACCAATTTCAGGCACAGAAATTACTTTAAACACACTTATTTTAGTTGAAAAAGTAATAACTCACATCCAACCGTCATTTAAAGTCAAAAGATTAAATGTTAAAATTTCATCAATTTTGACAATTTTTTCAACGTTCGACTGGTCCGGGGTCATCGTTTTTCATCAGAAAATTGATTTTCTGGACTCTACCAAAAATGATTCAAAATGTCATTTGGATCGGGCCTCATGTTGAATAACCACTTTTTAAACCCTCACAGTGACCAAAACTGCCATTTTTACAGAGTTTTGCTTACTCAAAATCTTCAATTTTGACCAATTTCAGGCACAGAAATTACTTTAAACACACTTATTTTAGTTGAAAAAGTAATAACTCACATCCAACCGTCATTTAAAGTCAAAAGATTAAATGTTAAAATTTCATCAATTTTGACCATTTTTTCAACGTTCGACTGGTCCGGGGTCATCGTTTTTCATCAGAAAATTGATTTTCTGGACTCTACCAAAAATGATTCAAAATGTCATTTGGATCGGGCCTCATGTTGAATAACCACTTTTTAAACCCTCACAGTGACCAAAACTGCCATTTTTACAGAGTTTTGCTTACTCAAAATCTTCAATTTTGACCAATTTCAGGCACAGAAATTACTTTAAACACACTTATTTTAGTTGAAAAAGTAATAACTGACATCCAACCATCATTTAAAGTCAAAAGATTAAATGTTAAAATTTCATCAATATTGACCATTTTTTCAACGTTCGACTGGTCCGGGGTCATCGTTTTTCATCAGAAAATGGATTTTTTGGACTCTACCAAAAATGATTCAAAATGTCATTTGGATCAGGCCTCATGTTGAATAACCACTTTTTAAACCCTCACAGTGACCAAAACTGCCATTTTTACAGAGTTTTGCTTACTCAAAATCTTCAATTTTGACCAATTTCAGGCACAGAAATGACTTTAAACACACTTATTTTAGTTGAAAAAGTAATAACTCACATCCACCCGCCATTTAAAGTCAAAAGATTAAATGTTAAAATTTCATCAATATTGACCATTTTTTCAACGTTCGACTGGTCCGGGGTCATCGTTTTTCATCAGAAAATTGATTTTTTGGACTCTACCAAAAATGATTCAAAATGTCATTTGGATCGGGCCTCATGTTGAATAACCACTTTTTAAACCCTCACAGTGACCAAAACTGCCATTTTTACAGAGTTTTGCTTACTCAAAATCTTCAATTTTGACCAATTTCAGGCACAGAAATGACTTTAAACACACTTATTTTAGTTGAAAAAGTAATAACTGACATCCAACCGTCATTTAAAGTCAAAAGATTAAATGTTAAAATTTCATCAATATTGACCATTTTTTCAACGTTCGACTGGTCCGGGGTCATCGTTTTTCATCAGAAAATTGATTTTTTGGACTCTACCAAAAATGATTCAAAATGTCATTTGGATCGGGCCTCATGTTGAATAACCACTTTTAAAACCCTCACAGTGACCAAAATTGCCATTTTTACAGAGTTTTGCTTACTCAAAATCTTCAATTTAGACCAATTTCAGGCACAGAAATGACTTTAAACACACTTATTTTAGTTGAAAAAGTAATAACTCACATCCAACCATCATTTAAAGTCAAAAGATTAAATGTTAAAATTTCATCAATATTGACCATTTTTTCAATGTTCGACTGGTCCGGGGTCATCGTTTTTCATCAGAAAATGGATTTTTTGGACTCTACCAAAAATGATTCAAAATGTCATTTGGATCAGGCCTCATGTTGAATAACCACTTTTTAAACCCTCACAGTGACCAAAACTGCAATTTTTACAGAGTTTTGCTTACTCAAAATCTTCAATTTTGACCAATTTCAGGCACAGAAATGACTTTAAACACACTTATTTTAGTTGAAAAAGTAATAACTCACATCCAACCATCATGTAAAGTCAAAAGATTATATGTTAAAATTTCATCAATATTGACCATTTTTTCAACGTTCGACTGGTCCGGGGTCATCGTTTTTCATCAGAAAATTGATTTTTTGGACTCTACCAAAAATGATTCAAAATGTCATTTGGATCGGGCCTCATGTTGAATAACCACTTTTTAAACCCTCACAGTGACCAAAATTGCCATTTTTACAGAGTTTTGCTTACTCAAAATCTTCAATTTTGACCAATTTCAGGCACAGAAATGACTTTAAACACACTTATTTTAGTTGAAAAAGTAATAACTCACATCCAACCGTCATTTAAAGTCAAAAGATTAAATGTTAAAATTTCATCAATATTGACCATTTTTTCAACGTTCGACTGGTTCGGGGTTATCGTTTTTCATCAGAAAATGAATTTTTTGGACTCTACCAAAAATGATTCAAAATGTCATTTGGATCGGGCCTCATGTTGAATAACCACTTTTTAAACCCTCACAGTGACCAAAATTGCCATTTTTACAGAGTTTTGCTTACTCAAAATCTTCAATTTTGACCAATTTCAGGCACAGAAATGACTTTAAACACACTTATTTTAGTTGAAAAAGTAATAACTCACATCCAACCGTCATTTAAAGTGAAAAGATTAAATATTAAAATTTCATCAATATTGACCATTTTTTCAACGTTCGACTGGTCCGGGGTCATCGTTTTTCATCAGAAAATTGATTTTTTGGACTCTACCAAAAATGATTCAAAATGTCATTTGGATCGGGCCTCATGTTGAATAACCACTTTTTAAACCCTCACAGTGACCAAAATTGCCATTTTTACAGAGTTTTGCTTACTCAAAATCTTCAATTTTGACCAATTTCAGGCACAGAAATGACTTTAAACACACTTATTTTAGTTGAAAAAGTAATAACTCACATCCAACCGTCATTTAAAGTCAAAAGATTAAATGTTAAAATGTCATCAATATTGACCATTTTTTCAATGTTCGACTGGTCCGGGGTCATCGTTTTTCATCAGAAAATGGATTTTTTGGACTCTACCAAAAATGATTCAAAATGTCATTTGGATCAGGCCTCATGTTGAATAACCACTTTTTAAACCCTCACAATGACCAAAACTGCCATTTTTACAGAGTTTTGCTTACTCAAAATCTTCAATTTTGACCAATTTCAGGCACAGAAATGACTTTAAACACACTTATTTTAGTTGAAAAAGTAATAACTCACATCCAACCGTCATTTAAAGTCAAAAGATTAAATGTTAAAATTTCATCAATATTGACCATTTTTTCAACGTTCGACTGGTCCGGGGTCATCGTTTTTCATCAGAAAATTGATTTTTTGGACTCTACCAAAAATGATTCAAAATGTCATTTGGATCGGGCCTCATGTTGAATAACCACTTTTTAAACCCTCACAGTGACCAAAATTGCCATTTTTACAGAGTTTTGCTTACTCAAAATCTTCAATTTTGACCAATTTCAGGCACAGAAATGACTTTAAACACACTTATTTTAGTTGAAAAATTAATAACTCACATCCAACCGTCATTTAAAGTCAAAAGATTAAATGTTAAAATTTCATCAATATTGACCATTTTTTCAACGTTCGACTGGTCCGGGGTCATCGTTTTTCATCAGAAAATTGATTTTTTGGACTCTACCAAAAATGATTCAAAATGTCATTTGGATCGGGCCTCATGTTGAATAACCACTTTTTAAACCCTCACAGTGACCAAAATTGCCATTTTTACAGAGTTTTGCTTACTCAAAATCTTCAATTTTGACCAATTTCAGGCACAGAAATGACTTTAAACACACTTATTTTAGTTGAAAAAGTAATAACTCACAGCCAACCGTCATTTAAAGTCAAAAGATTAAATGTTAAAATTTCATCAATATTGACCATTTTTTCAATGTTCGACTGGTCCGGGGTCATCGTTTTTCATCAGAAAATTGATTTTTTGGACTCTACCAAAAATGATTCAAAATGTCATTTGGATCAGGCCTCATGTTGAATAACCACTTTTTAAACCCTCACAGTGACCAAAACTGCCATTTTTACAGAGTTTTGCTTACTCAAAATCTTCAATTTTGACCAATTTCAGGCACAGAAATGACTTTAAACACACTTATTTTAGTTGAAAAAGTAATAACTCACATCCAACCGTCATTTAAAGTCAAAAGATTAAATGTTAAAATTTCATCAATATTGACCATTTTTTCAACGTTCGACTGGTCCGGGGTCATCGTTTTTCATCAGAAAATTGATTTTTTGGACTCTACCAAAAATGATTCAAAATGTCATTTGGATCGGGCCTCATGTTGAATAACCACTTTTTAAACCCTCACAGTGACCAAAATTGCCATTTTTACAGAGTTTTGCTTACTCAAAATCTTCAATTTTGACCAATTTCAGGCACAGAAATGACTTTAAACACACTTATTTTAGTTGAAAAATTAATAACTCACATCCAACCGTCATTTAAAGTCAAAAGATTAAATGTTAAAATTTCATCAATATTGACCATTTTTTCAACGTTCGACTGGTCCGGGGTCATCGTTTTTCATCAGAAAATTGATTTTTTGGACTCTACCAAAAATGATTAAAAATGTCATTTGGATCGGGCCTCATGTTGAATAACCACTTTTTAAACCCTCACAGTGACCAAAATTGCCATTTTTACAGAGTTTTGCTTACTCAAAATCTTCAATTTTGACCAATTTCAGGCACAGAAATGACTTTAAACACACTTATTTTAGTTGAAAAAGTAATAACTCACATCCAACTGTCATTTAAAGTCAAAAGATTAAATGTTAAAATTTCATCAATATTGACCATTTTTTCAACGTTCGACTGGTCCGGGGTCATCGTTTTTCATCAGAAAATTGATTTTTTGGACTCTACCAAAAATGATTCAAAATGTCATTTGGATCGGGCCTCATGTTGAATAACCACTTTTTAAACCCTCACAGTGACCAAAATTGCCATTTTTACAGAGTTTTGCTTACTCAAAATCTTCAATTTTGACCAATTTCAGGCACAGAAATGACTTTAAACACACTTATTTTAGTTGAAAAAGTAATAACTCACATCCAACCGTCATTTAAAGTCAAAAGATTAAATGTTAAAATTTCATCAATATAAACCATTTTTTCAACGTTCGACTGGTCAAGGGTCATCGTTTTTCATCAGAAAATTGATTTTTTGGACTCTACCAAAAATGATTCAAAATGTCATTTGGATCGGGCCTCATGTTGAATAACCACTTTTTAAACCCTCACAGTGACCAAAATTGCCATTTTTACAGAGTTTTGCTTACTCAAAATCTTCAATTTTGACCAATTTCAGGCACAGAAATGACTTTAAACACACTTATTTTAGTTGAAAAAGTAATAACTCACATCCAACCGTCATTTAAAGTCAAAAGATTAAATGTTAAAATTTCATCAATATTGACCATTTTTTCAACGTTCGACTGGTCCGGGGTCATCATTTTTCATCAGAAAATGGATTTTTTGGACTCTACCAAAAATGATTCAAAATGTCATTTGGATCAGGCCTCATGTTGAATAACCACTTTTTAAACCCTCACAGTGACCAAAATTGCCATTTTTACAGAGTTTTGCTTACTCAAAATCTTCAATTTTGACCAATTTCAGGCACAGAAATGACTTTAAACACACTTATTTTAGTTGAAAAAGTAATAACTCACATCCAACCGTCATTTAAAGTCAAAAGATTAAATGTTAAAATTTCATCAATATTGACCATTATTTCAACGTTCGACTGGTCCAGGGTCATCGTTTTTCATCAGAAAATTGATTTTTTGGACTCTACCAAAAATAATTCAAAATGTCATTTGGATCGGGCCTCATGTTGAATAACCACTTTTTAAACCCTCACAGTGACCAAAATTGCCATTTTTACAGAGTTTTGCTTACTCAAAATCTTCAATTTTGACCAATTTCAGGCACAGAAATGACTTTAAACACACTTATTTTAGTTGAAAAAGTAATAACTCACATCCAACCGTCATTTAAAGTCAAAAGATTAAATATTAAAATTTCATCAATATTGACCATTTTTTCAACGTTCGACTGGTCCGGGGTCATCGTTTTTCATCAGAAAATGAAATTTTTTGGACTCTACCAAAAATGATTCAAAATGTCATTTGGATCGGGCCTCATGTTGAATAACCACTTTTTAAACCCTCACAGTGACCAAAATTGCCATTTTTACAGAGTTTTGCTTACTCAAAATCTTCAATTTTGACCAATTTCAGGCACAGAAATGACTTTAAACACACTTATTTTAGTTGAAAAAGTAATAACTCACATCCAACCGTCATTTAAAGTCAAAAGATTAAATGTTAAAATTTCATCAATTTTGACAATTTTTTCAACGTTCGACTGGTCCGGGGTCATCGTTTTTCATCAGAAAATTGATTTTCTGGACTCTACCAAAAATGATTCAAAATGTCATTTGGATCGGGCCTCATGTTGAATAACCACTTTTTAAACCCTCACAGTGACCAAAACTGCCATTTTTACAGAGTTTTGCTTACTCAAAATCTTCAATTTTGACCAATTTCAGGCACAGAAATTACTTTAAACACACTTATTTTAGTTGAAAAAGTAATAACTCACATCCAACCGTCATTTAAAGTCAAAAGATTAAATGTTAAAATTTCATCAATTTTGACAATTTTTTCAACGTTCGACTGGTCCGGGGTCATCGTTTTTCATCAGAAAATTGATTTTCTGGACTCTACCAAAAATGATTCAAAATGTCATTTGGATCGGGCCTCATGTTGAATAACCACTTTTTAAACCCTCACAGTGACCAAAACTGCCATTTTTACAGAGTTTTGCTTACTCAAAATCTTCAATTTTGACCAATTTCAGGCACAGAAATTACTTTAAACACACTTATTTTAGTTGAAAAAGTAATAACTCACATCCAACCGTCATTTAAAGTCAAAAGATTAAATGTTAAAATTTCATCAATTTTGACCATTTTTTCAACGTTCGACTGGTCCGGGGTCATCGTTTTTCATCAGAAAATTGATTTTCTGGACTCTACCAAAAATGATTCAAAATGTCATTTGGATCGGGCCTCATGTTGAATAACCACTTTTTAAACCCTCACAGTGACCAAAACTGCCATTTTTACAGAGTTTTGCTTACTCAAAATCTTCAATTTTGACCAATTTCAGGCACAGAAATTACTTTAAACACACTTATTTTAGTTGAAAAAGTAATAACTGACATCCAACCATCATTTAAAGTCAAAAGATTAAATGTTAAAATTTCATCAATATTGACCATTTTTTCAACGTTCGACTGGTCCGGGGTCATCGTTTTTCATCAGAAAATGGATTTTTTGGACTCTACCAAAAATGATTCAAAATGTCATTTGGATCAGGCCTCATGTTGAATAACCACTTTTTAAACCCTCACAGTGACCAAAACTGCCATTTTTACAGAGTTTTGCTTACTCAAAATCTTCAATTTTGACCAATTTCAGGCACAGAAATGACTTTAAACACACTTATTTTAGTTGAAAAAGTAATAACTCACATCCACCCGCCATTTAAAGTCAAAAGATTAAATGTTAAAATTTCATCAATATTGACCATTTTTTCAACGTTCGACTGGTCCGGGGTCATCGTTTTTCATCAGAAAATTGATTTTTTGGACTCTACCAAAAATGATTCAAAATGTCATTTGGATCGGGCCTCATGTTGAATAACCACTTTTTAAACCCTCACAGTGACCAAAACTGCCATTTTTACAGAGTTTTGCTTACTCAAAATCTTCAATTTTGACCAATTTCAGGCACAGAAATGACTTTAAACACACTTATTTTAGTTGAAAAAGTAATAACTGACATCCAACCGTCATTTAAAGTCAAAAGATTAAATGTTAAAATTTCATCAATATTGACCATTTTTTCAACGTTCGACTGGTCCGGGGTCATCGTTTTTCATCAGAAAATTGATTTTTTGGACTCTACCAAAAATGATTCAAAATGTCATTTGGATCGGGCCTCATGTTGAATAACCACTTTTAAAACCCTCACAGTGACCAAAATTGCCATTTTTACAGAGTTTTGCTTACTCAAAATCTTCAATTTAGACCAATTTCAGGCACAGAAATGACTTTAAACACACTTATTTTAGTTGAAAAAGTAATAACTCACATCCAACCATCATTTAAAGTCAAAAGATTAAATGTTAAAATTTCATCAATATTGACCATTTTTTCAATGTTCGACTGGTCCGGGGTCATCGTTTTTCATCAGAAAATTGATTTTTTGGACTCTACCAAAAATGATTCAAAATGTCATTTGGATCGGGCCTCATGTTGAATAACCACTTTTTAAACCCTCACAGTGACCAAAATTGCCATTTTTACAGAGTTTTGCTTACTCAAAATCTTCAATTTTGACCAATTTCAGGCACAGAAATGACTTTAAACACACTTATTTTAGTTGAAAAAGTAATAACTCACATCCAACCGTCATTTAAAGTCAAAAGATTAAATGTTAAAATTTCATCAATATTGACCATTTTTTCAACGTTCGACTGGTTCGGGGTTATCGTTTTTCATCAGAAAATGAATTTTTTGGACTCTACCAAAAATGATTCAAAATGTCATTTGGATCGGGCCTCATGTTGAATAACCACTTTTTAAACCCTCACAGTGACCAAAATTGCCATTTTTACAGAGTTTTGCTTACTCAAAATCTTCAATTTTGACCAATTTCAGGCACAGAAATGACTTTAAACACACTTATTTTAGTTGAAAAAGTAATAACTCACATCCAACCGTCATTTAAAGTGAAAAGATTAAATATTAAAATTTCATCAATATTGACCATTTTTTCAACGTTCGACTGGTCCGGGGTCATCGTTTTTCATCAGAAAATTGATTTTTTGGACTCTACCAAAAATGATTCAAAATGTCATTTGGATCGGGCCTCATGTTGAATAACCACTTTTTAAACCCTCACAGTGACCAAAATTGCCATTTTTACAGAGTTTTGCTTACTCAACATCTTCAATTTTGACCAATTTCAGGCACAGAAATGACTTTAAACACACTTATTTTAGTTGAAAAAGTAATAACTCACATCCAACCGTCATTTAAAGTCAAAAGATTAAATGTTAAAATTTCATCAATATTGACCATTTTTTCAACGTTCGACTGGTCCGGGGTCATCGTTTTTCATCAGAAAATGAATTTTTTGGATTCTACCAAAAATGATTCAAAATGTCATTTGGATCGGGCCTCATGTTGAATAACCACTTTTTAAACCCTCACAGTGACCAAAATTGCCATTTTTACAGAGTTTTGCTTACTCAAAATCTTCAATTTTGACCAATTTCAGGCACAGAAATGACTTTAAACACACTTATTTTAGTTGAAAAAGTAATAACTCACATCCAACCGTCATTTAAAGTGAAAAGATTAAATATTAAAATTTCATCAATATTGACCATTTTTTCAACGTTCGACTGGTCCGGGGTCATCATTTTTCATCAGAAAATGGATTTTTTGGACTCTACCAAAAATGATTCAAAATGTCATTTGGATCAGGCCTCATGTTGAATAACCACTTTTTAAACCCTCACAGTGACCAAAATTGCCATTTTTACAGAGTTTTGCTTACTCAAAATCTTCAATTTTGACCAATTTCAGGCACAGAAATGACTTTAAACACACTTATTTTAGTTGAAAAAGTAATAACTCACATCCAACCGTCATTTAAAGTCAAAAGATTAAATGTTAAAATTTCATCAATATTGACCATTATTTCAACGTTCGACTGGTCCAGGGTCATCGTTTTTCATCAGAAAATTGATTTTTTGGACTCTACCAAAAATAATTCAAAATGTCATTTGGATCGGGCCTCATGTTGAATAACCACTTTTTAAACCCTCACAGTGACCAAAATTGCCATTTTTACAGAGTTTTGCTTACTCAAAATCTTCAATTTTGACCAATTTCAGGCACAGAAATGACTTTAAACACACTTATTTTAGTTGAAAAAGTAATAACTCACATCCAACCGTCATTTAAAGTCAAAAGATTAAATATTAAAATTTCATCAATATTGACCATTTTTTCAACGTTCGACTGGTCCGGGGTCATCGTTTTTCATCAGAAAATGAAATTTTTTGGACTCTACCAAAAATGATTCAAAATGTCATTTGGATCGGGCCTCATGTTGAATAACCACTTTTTAAACCCTCACAGTGACCAAAATTGCCATTTTTACAGAGTTTTGCTTACTCAAAATCTTCAATTTTGACCAATTTCAGGCACAGAAATGACTTTAAACACACTTATTTTAGTTGAAAAAGTAATAACTCACATCCAACCGTCATTTAAAGTCAAAAGATTAAATGTTAAAATTTCATCAATTTTGACAATTTTTTCAACGTTCGACTGGTCCGGGGTCATCGTTTTTCATCAGAAAATTGATTTTCTGGACTCTACCAAAAATGATTCAAAATGTCATTTGGATCGGGCCTCATGTTGAATAACCACTTTTTAAACCCTCACAGTGACCAAAACTGCCATTTTTACAGAGTTTTGCTTACTCAAAATCTTCAATTTTGACCAATTTCAGGCACAGAAATTACTTTAAACACACTTATTTTAGTTGAAAAAGTAATAACTCACATCCAACCGTCATTTAAAGTCAAAAGATTAAATGTTAAAATTTCATCAATTTTGACAATTTTTTCAACGTTCGACTGGTCCGGGGTCATCGTTTTTCATCAGAAAATTGATTTTCTGGACTCTACCAAAAATGATTCAAAATGTCATTTGGATCGGGCCTCATGTTGAATAACCACTTTTTAAACCCTCACAGTGACCAAAACTGCCATTTTTACAGAGTTTTGCTTACTCAAAATCTTCAATTTTGACCAATTTCAGGCACAGAAATTACTTTAAACACACTTATTTTAGTTGAAAAAGTAATAACTCACATCCAACCGTCATTTAAAGTCAAAAGATTAAATGTTAAAATTTCATCAATTTTGACCATTTTTTCAACGTTCGACTGGTCCGGGGTCATCGTTTTTCATCAGAAAATTGATTTTCTGGACTCTACCAAAAATGATTCAAAATGTCATTTGGATCGGGCCTCATGTTGAATAACCACTTTTTAAACCCTCACAGTGACCAAAACTGCCATTTTTACAGAGTTTTGCTTACTCAAAATCTTCAATTTTGACCAATTTCAGGCACAGAAATTACTTTAAACACACTTATTTTAGTTGAAAAAGTAATAACTGACATCCAACCATCATTTAAAGTCAAAAGATTAAATGTTAAAATTTCATCAATATTGACCATTTTTTCAACGTTCGACTGGTCCGGGGTCATCGTTTTTCATCAGAAAATGGATTTTTTGGACTCTACCAAAAATGATTCAAAATGTCATTTGGATCAGGCCTCATGTTGAATAACCACTTTTTAAACCCTCACAGTGACCAAAACTGCCATTTTTACAGAGTTTTGCTTACTCAAAATCTTCAATTTTGACCAATTTCAGGCACAGAAATGACTTTAAACACACTTATTTTAGTTGAAAAAGTAATAACTCACATCCACCCGCCATTTAAAGTCAAAAGATTAAATGTTAAAATTTCATCAATATTGACCATTTTTTCAACGTTCGACTGGTCCGGGGTCATCGTTTTTCATCAGAAAATTGATTTTTTGGACTCTACCAAAAATGATTCAAAATGTCATTTGGATCGGGCCTCATGTTGAATAACCACTTTTTAAACCCTCACAGTGACCAAAACTGCCATTTTTACAGGGTTTTGCTTACTCAAAATCTTCAATTTTGACCAATTTCAGGCACAGAAATGACTTTAAACACACTTATTTTAGTTGAAAAAGTAATAACTGACATCCAACCGTCATTTAAAGTCAAAAGATTAAATGTTAAAATTTCATCAATATTGACCATTTTTTCAACGTTCGACTGGTCCGGGGTCATCGTTTTTCATCAGAAAATTGATTTTTTGGACTCTACCAAAAATGATTCAAAATGTCATTTGGATCGGGCCTCATGTTGAATAACCACTTTTAAAACCCTCACAGTGACCAAAATTGCCATTTTTACAGAGTTTTGCTTACTCAAAATCTTCAATTTAGACCAATTTCAGGCACAGAAATGACTTTAAACACAC
This sequence comes from Lissotriton vulgaris, assembly GCF_964263255.1. NCBI lineage: Eukaryota > Metazoa > Chordata > Amphibia > Caudata > Salamandridae > Lissotriton > Lissotriton vulgaris. The sequence goes on from NW_028249740.1 coordinate 74,886, forward strand.
TTATTTTAGTTGAAAAAGTAATAACTCACATCCAACCATCATTTAAAGTCAAAAGATTAAATGTTAAAATTTCATCAATATTGACCATTTTTTCAATGTTCGACTGGTCCGGGGTCATCGTTTTTCATCAGAAAATGGATTTTTTGGACTCTACCAAAAATGATTCAAAATGTCATTTGGATCAGGCCTCATGTTGAATAACCACTTTTTAAACCCTCACAGTGACCAAAACTGCAATTTTTACAGAGTTTTGCTTACTCAAAATCTTCAATTTTGACCAATTTCAGGCACAGAAATGACTTTAAACACACTTATTTTAGTTGAAAAAGTAATAACTCACATCCAACCATCATGTAAAGTCAAAAGATTATATGTTAAAATTTCATCAATATTGACCATTTTTTCAACGTTCGACTGGTCCGGGGTCATCGTTTTTCATCAGAAAATTGATTTTTTGGACTCTACCAAAAATGATTCAAAATGTCATTTGGATCGGGCCTCATGTTGAATAACCACTTTTTAAACCCTCACAGTGACCAAAATTGCCATTTTTACAGAGTTTTGCTTACTCAAAATCTTCAATTTTGACCAATTTCAGGCACAGAAATGACTTTAAACACACTTATTTTAGTTGAAAAAGTAATAACTCACATCCAACCGTCATTTAAAGTCAAAAGATTAAATGTTAAAATTTCATCAATATTGACCATTTTTTCAACGTTCGACTGGTTCGGGGTTATCGTTTTTCATCAGAAAATGAATTTTTTGGACTCTACCAAAAATGATTCAAAATGTCATTTGGATCGGGCCTCATGTTGAATAACCACTTTTTAAACCCTCACAGTGACCAAAATTGCCATTTTTACAGAGTTTTGCTTACTCAAAATCTTCAATTTTGACCAATTTCAGGCACAGAAATGACTTTAAACACACTTATTTTAGTTGAAAAAGTAATAACTCACATCCAACCGTCATTTAAAGTGAAAAGATTAAATATTAAAATTTCATCAATATTGACCATTTTTTCAACGTTCGACTGGTCCGGGGTCATCGTTTTTCATCAGAAAATTGATTTTTTGGACTCTACCAAAAATGATTCAAAATGTCATTTGGATCGGGCCTCATGTTGAATAACCACTTTTTAAACCCTCACAGTGACCAAAATTGCCATTTTTACAGAGTTTTGCTTACTCAACATCTTCAATTTTGACCAATTTCAGGCACAGAAATGACTTTAAACACACTTATTTTAGTTGAAAAAGTAATAACTCACATCCAACCGTCATTTAAAGTCAAAAGATTAAATGTTAAAATTTCATCAATATTGACCATTTTTTCAACGTTCGACTGGTCCGGGGTCATCGTTTTTCATCAGAAAATGAATTTTTTGGATTCTACCAAAAATGATTCAAAATGTCATTTGGATCGGGCCTCATGTTGAATAACCACTTTTTAAACCCTCACAGTGACCAAAATTGCCATTTTTACAGAGTTTTGCTTACTCAAAATCTTCAATTTTGACCAATTTCAGGCACAGAAATGACTTTAAACACACTTATTTTAGTTGAAAAAGTAATAACTCACATCCAACCGTCATTTAAAGTGAAAAGATTAAATATTAAAATTTCATCAATATTGACCATTTTTTCAACGTTCGACTGGTCCGGGGTCATCGTTTTTCATCAGAAAATTGATTTTTTGGACTCTACCAAAAATGATTCAAAATGTCATTTGGATCGGGCCTCATGTTGAATAACCACTTTTTAAACCCTCACAGTGACCAAAATTGCCATTTTTACAGAGTTTTGCTTACTCAAAATCTTCAATTTTGACCAATTTCAGGCACAGAAATGACTTTAAACACACTTATTTTAGTTGAAAAAGTAATAACTCACATCCAACCGTCATTTAAAGTCAAAAGATTAAATGTTAAAATTTCATCAATATTGACCATTTTTTCAACGTTCGACTGGTCCGGGGTCATCGTTTTTCATCAGAAAATGGATTTTTTGGACTCTACCAAAAATGATTCAAAATGTCATTTGGATCGGGCCTCATGTTGAATAACCACTTTTTAAACCCTCACAGTGACCAAAATTGCCATTTTTACAGAGTTTTGCTTACTCAAAATCTTCAATTTTGACCAATTTCAGGCACAGAAATGACTATAAACACACTTATTTTAGTTGAAAAAGTAATAACTCACATCCAACCGTCATTTAAAGTCAAAAGATTAAATGTTAAAATTTCATCAATATTGACCATTTTTTCAACGTTCGACTGGTCCGGGGTTATCGTTTTTCATCAGAAAATTGATTTTTTGGACTCTACCAAAAATGATTCAAAATGTCATTTGGATCAGGCCTCATGTTGAATAACCACTTTTTAAACCCTCACAGTGACCAAAACTGCCATTTTTACAGAGTTTTGCTTACTCAAAATCTTCAATTTTGACCAATTTCAGGCACAGAAATGACTTTAAACACACTTATTTTAGTTGAAAAAGTAATAACTCACATCCAACCGTCATTTAAAGTCAAAAGATTAAATGTTAAAATTTCATCAATATTGACAATTTTTTGAACGTTCGACTGGTCCGGGGTCATCGTTTTTCATCAGAAAATTGATTTTTTGGACTCTACCAAAAATGATTCAAAATGTCATTTGGATCGGGCCTCATGTTGAATAACCACTTTTTAAACCCTCACAGTGACCAAAATTGCCATTTTTACAGAGTTTTGCTTACTCAAAATCTTCAATTTTGACCAATTTCAGGCACATAAATGACTTTAAACACACTTATTTTAGTTGAAAAAGTAATAACTCACATCCAACCGTCATTTAAAGTCAAAAGATTAAATGTTAAAATTTCATCAATATTGACCATTTTTTCAACGTTCGACTGGTCCGGGGTCATCATTTTTCATCAGAAAATTGATTTTTTGGACTCTACCAAAAATGATTCAAAATGTCATTTGGATCGGGCCTCATGTTGAATAACCACTTTTTAAACCCTCACAGTGACCAAAACTGCCATTTTTACAGAGTTTTGCTTACTCAAAATCTTCAATTTTGACCAATTTCAGGCACAGAAATGACTTTAAACACACTTATTTTAGTTGAAAAAGTAATAACTCACATCCAACCGTCATTTAAAGTCAAAAGATTAAATGTTAAAATTTCATCAATATTGACCATTTTTTCAACGTTCGACTGGTCCGGGGTCATCGTTTTTCATCAGAAAATTGATTTTTTGGACTCTACCAAAAATGATTCAAAATGTCATTTGGATCGGGCCTCATGTTGAATAACCACTTTTTAAACCCTCACAGTGACCAAAATTGCCATTTTTACAGAGTTTTGCTTACTCAAAATCTTCAATTTTGACCAATTTCAGGCACAGAAATGACTTTAAACACACTTATTTTAGTTGAAAAAGTAATAACTCACATCCAACCGTCATTTAAAGTCAAAAGATTAAATGTTAAAATTTCATCAATATTGACCATTTTTTCAACGTTCGACTGGTCCGGGGTCATCGTTTTTCATCAGAAAATTGATTTTTTGGACTCTACCAAAAATGATTCAAAATGTCATTTGGATCGGGCCTCATGTTGAATAACCACTTTTTAAACCCTCACAGTGACCAAAATTGCCATTTTTACAGAGTTTTGCTTACTCAAAATCTTCAATTTTGACCAATTTCAGGCACAGAAATGACTTTAAACACACTTATTTTAGTTGAAAAAGTAATAACTCACATCCAACCGTCATTTAAAGTCAAAAGATTAAATGTTAAAATTTCATCAATATTGACCATTTTTTCAATGTTCGACTGGTCCGGGGTCATCGTTTTTCATCAGAAAATTGATTTTTTGGACTCTACCAAAAATGATTCAAAATGTCATTTGGATCAGGCCTCATGTTGAATAACCACTTTTTAAACCCTCACAGTGACCAAAACTGCCATTTTTACAGAGTTTTGCTTACTCAAAATCTTCAATTTTGACCAATTTCAGGCACAGAAATGACTTTAAACACACTTATTTTAGTTGAAAAAGTAATAACTCACATCCAACCGTCATTTAAAGTCAAAAGATTAAATGTTAAAATTTCATCAATATTGACCATTTTTTCAACGTTCGACTGGTCCGGGGTCATCGTTTTTCATCAGAAAATTGATTTTTTGGACTCTACCAAAAATGATTCAAAATGTCATTTGGATCGGGCCTCATGTTGAATAACCACTTTTTAAACCCTCACAGTGACCAAAATTGCCATTTTTACAGAGTTTTGCTTACTCAAAATCTTCAATTTTGACCAATTTCAGGCACAGAAATGACTTTAAACACACTTATTTTAGTTGAAAAATTAATAACTCACATCCAACCGTCATTTAAAGTCAAAAGATTAAATGTTAAAATTTCATCAATATTGACCATTTTTTCAACGTTCGACTGGTCCGGGGTCATCGTTTTTCATCAGAAAATTGATTTTTTGGACTCTACCAAAAATGATTAAAAATGTCATTTGGATCGGGCCTCATGTTGAATAACCACTTTTTAAACCCTCACAGTGACCAAAATTGCCATTTTTACAGAGTTTTGCTTACTCAAAATCTTCAATTTTGACCAATTTCAGGCACAGAAATGACTTTAAACACACTTATTTTAGTTGAAAAAGTAATAACTCACATCCAACTGTCATTTAAAGTCAAAAGATTAAATGGTAAAATTTCATCAATATTGACCATTTTTTCAACGTTCGACTGGTCCGGGGTCATCGTTTTTCATCAGAAAATTGATTTTTTGGACTCTACCAAAAATGATTCAAAATGTCATTTGGATCGGGCCTCATGTTGAATAACCACTTTTTAAACCCTCACAGTGACCAAAATTGCCATTTTTACAGAGTTTTGCTTACTCAAAATCTTCAATTTTGACCAATTTCAGGCACAGAAATGACTTTAAACACACTTATTTTAGTTGAAAAAGTAATAACTCACATCCAACCGTCATTTAAAGTCAAAAGATTAAATGTTAAAATTTCATCAATATTGACCATTTTTTCAACGTTCGACTGGTCCGGGGTCATCATTTTTCATCAGAAAATGGATTTTTTGGACTCTACCAAAAATGATTCAAAATGTCATTTGGATCAGGCCTCATGTTGAATAACCACTTTTTAAACCCTCACAGTGACCAAAATTGCCATTTTTACAGAGTTTTGCTTACTCAAAATCTTCAATTTTGACCAATTTCAGGCACAGAAATGACTTTAAACACACTTATTTTAGTAGAAAAAGTAATAACTCACATCCAACCGTCATTTAAAGTCAAAAGATTAAATGTTAAAATTTCATCAATATTGACCATTATTTCAACGTTCGACTGGTCCGGGGTCATCGTTTTTCATCAGAAAATTGATTTTTTGGACTCTACCAAAAATAATTCAAAATGTCATTTGGATCGGGCCTCATGTTGAATAACCACTTTTTAAACCCTCACAGTGACCAAAACTGCCATTTTTACAGAGTTTTGCTTACTCAAAATCTTCAATTTTGACCAATTTCAGGCACAGAAATGACTTTAAACACACTTATTTTAGTTGAAAAAGTAATAACTCACATCCAACCGTCATTTAAAGTCAAAAGATTAAATATTAAAATTTCATCAATATTGACCATTTTTTCAACGTTCGACTGGTCCGGGGTCATCGTTTTTCATCAGAAAATGAAATTTTTTGGACTCTACCAAAAATGATTCAAAATGTCATTTGGATCGGGCCTCATGTTGAATAACCACTTTTTAAACCCTCACAGTGACCAAAATTGCCATTTTTACAGAGTTTTGCTTACTCAAAATCTTCAATTTTGACCAATTTCAGGCACAGAAATGACTTTAAACACACTTATTTTAGTTGAAAAAGTAATAACTCACATCCAACCGTCATTTAAAGTCAAAAGATTAAATGTTAAAATTTCATCAATTTTGACCATTTTTTCAACGTTCGACTGGTCCGGGGTCATCGTTTTTCATCAGAAAATTGATTTTCTGGACTCTACCAAAAATGATTCAAAATGTCATTTGGATCGGGCCTCATGTTGAATAACCACTTTTTAAACCCTCACAGTGACCAAAACTGCCATTTTTACAGAGTTTTGCTTACTCAAAATCTTCAATTTTGACCAATTTCAGGCACAGAAATTACTTTAAACACACTTATTTTAGTTGAAAAAGTAATAACTCACATCCAACCGTCATTTAAAGTCAAAAGATTAAATGTTAAAATTTCATCAATTTTGACCATTTTTTCAACGTTCGACTGGTCCGGGGTCATCGTTTTTCATCAGAAAATTGATTTTCTGGACTCTACCAAAAATGATTCAAAATGTCATTTGGATCGGGCCTCATGTTGAATAACCACTTTTTAAACCCTCACAGTGACCAAAACTGCCATTTTTACAGAGTTTTGCTTACTCAAAATCTTCAATTTTGACCAATTTCAGGCACAGAAATTACTTTAAACACACTTATTTTAGTTGAAAAAGTAATAACTGACATCCAACCGTCATTTAAAGTCAAAAGATTAAATGTTAAAATTTCATCAATATTGACCATTTTTTCAACGTTCGACTGGTCCGGGGTCATCGTTTTTCATCAGAAAATGGATTTTTTGGACTCTACCAAAAATGATTCAAAATGTCATTTGGATCAGGCCTCATGTTGAATAACCACTTTTTAAACCCTCACAGTGACCAAAACTGCCATTTTTACAGAGTTTTGCTTACTCAAAATCTTCAATTTTGACCAATTTCAGGCACAGAAATGACTTTAAACACACTTATTTTAGTTGAAAAAGTAATAACTCACATCCACCCGCCATTTAAAGTCAAAAGATTAAATGTTAAAATTTCATCAATATTGACCATTTTTTCAACTTACGACTGGTCCGGGGTCATCGTTTTTCATCAGAAAATTGATTTTTTGGACTCTACCAAAAATGATTCAAAATGTCATTTGGATCGGGCCTCATGTTGAATAACCACTTTTTAAACCCTCACAGTGACCAAAACTGCCATTTTTACAGAGTTTTGCTTACTCAAAATCTTCAATTTTGACCAATTTCAGGCACAGAAATGACTTTAAACACACTTATTTTAGTTGAAAAAGTAATAACTGACATCCAACCGTCATTTAAAGTCAAAAGATTAAATGTTAAAATTTCATCAATATTGACCATTTTTTCAACGTTCGACTGGTCCGGGGTCATCGTTTTTCATCAGAAAATTGATTTTTTGGACTCTACCAAAAATGATTCAAAATGTCATTTGGATCGGGCCTCATGTTGAATAACCACTTTTAAAACCCTCACAGTGACCAAAATTGCCATTTTTACAGAGTTTTGCTTACTCAAAATCTTCAATTTAGACCAATTTCAGGCACAGAAATGACTTTAAACACACTTATTTTAGTTGAAAAAGTAATAACTCACATCCAACCATCATTTAAAGTCAAAAGATTAAATGTTAAAATTTCATCAATATTGACCATTTTTTCAATGTTCGACTGGTCCGGGGTCATCGTTTTTCATCAGAAAATGGATTTTTTGGACTCTACCAAAAATGATTCAAAATGTCATTTGGATCAGGCCTCATGTTGAATAACCACTTTTTAAACCCTCACAGTGACCAAAACTGCAATTTTTACAGAGTTTTGCTTACTCAAAATCTTCAATTTTGACCAATTTCAGGCACAGAAATGACTTTAAACACACTTATTTTAGTTGAAAAAGTAATAACTCACATCCAACCATCATGTAAAGTCAAAAGATTATATGTTAAAATTTCATCAATATTGACCATTTTTTCAACGTTCGACTGGTCCGGGGTCATCGTTTTTCATCAGAAAATTGATTTTTTGGACTCTACCAAAAATGAATCAAAATGTCATTTGGATCGGGCCTCATGTTGAATAACCACTTTTTAAACCCTCACAGTGACCAAAATTGCCATTTTTACAGAGTTTTGCTTACTCAAAATCTTCAATTTTGACCAATTTCAGGCACAGAAATGACTTTAAACACACTTATTTTAGTTGAAAAAGTAATAACTCACATCCAACCGTCATTTAAAGTCAAAAGATTAAATGTTAAAATTTCATCAATATTGACCATTTTTTCAACGTTCGACTGGTTCGGGGTTATCGTTTTTCATCAGAAAATGAATTTTTTGGACTCTACCAAAAATGATTCAAAATGTCATTTGGATCGGGCCTCATGTTGAATAACCACTTTTTAAACCCTCACAGTGACCAAAATTGCCATTTTTACAGAGTTTTGCTTACTCAAAATCTTCAATTTTGACCAATTTCAGGCACAGAAATGACTTTAAACACACTTATTTTAGTTGAAAAAGTAATAACTCACATCCAACCGTCATTTAAAGTGAAAAGATTAAATATTAAAATTTCATCAATATTGACCATTTTTTCAACGTTCGACTGGTCCGGGGTCATCGTTTTTCATCAGAAAATTGATTTTTTGGACTCTACCAAAAATGATTCAAAATGTCATTTGGATCGGGCCTCATGTTGAATAACCACTTTTTAAACCCTCACAGTGACCAAAATTGCCATTTTTACAGAGTTTTGCTTACTCAAAATCTTCAATTTTGACCAATTTCAGGCACAGAAATGACTTTAAACACACTTATTTTAGTTGAAAAAGTAATAACTCACATCCAACCGTCATTTAAAGTCAAAAGATTAAATGTTAAAATTTCATCAATATTGACCATTTTTTCAACGTTCGACTGGTCCGGGGTCATCGTTTTTCATCAGAAAATGGATTTTTTGGACTCTACCAAAAATGATTCAAAATGTCATTTGGATCGGACCTCATGTTGAATAACCACTTTTTAAACCCTCACAGTGACCAAAATTGCCATTTTTACAGAGTTTTGCTTACTCAAAATCTTCAATTTTGACCAATTTCAGGCACAGAAATGACTTTAAACACACTTATTTTAGTTGAAAAAGTAATAACTGACATCCAACCGTCATTTAAAGTCAAAAGATTAAATGTTAAAATTTCATCAATATTGACCATTTTTTCAACGTTCGACTGGTCCGGGGTTATCGTTTTTCATCAGAAAATTGATTTTTTGGACTCTACCAAAAATGATTCAAAATGTCATTTGGATCAGGCCTCATGTTGAATAACCACTTTTTAAACCCTCACAGTGACCAAAACTGCCATTTTTACAGAGTTTTGCTTACTCAAAATCTTCAATTTTGACCAATTTCAGGCACAGAAATGACTTTAAACACACTTATTTTAGTTGAAAAAGTAATAACTCACATCCAACCGTCATTTAAAGTCAAAAGATTAAATGTTAAAATTTCATCAATATTGACAATTTTTTGAACGTTCGACTGGTCCGGGGTCATCGTTTTTCATCAGAAAATTGATTTTTTGGACTCTACCAAAAATGATTCAAAATGTCATTTGGATCAGGCCTCATGTTGAATAACCACTTTTTAAACCCTCACAGTGACCAAAACTGCCATTTTTACAGAGTTTTGCTTACTCAAAATCTTCAATTTTGACCAATTTCAGGCACAGAAATGACTTTAAACACACTTATTTTAGTTGAAAAAGTAATAACTCACATCCACCCGCCATTTAAAGTCAAAAGATTAAATGTTAAAATTTCATCAATATTGACCATTTTTTCAACGTTCGACTGGTCCGGGGTCATCGTTTTTCATCAGAAAATTGATTTTTTGGACTCTACCAAAAATGATTCAAAATGTCATTTGGATCGGGCCTCATGTTGAATAACCACTTTTTAAACCCTCACAGTGACCAAAACTGCCATTTTTACAGAGTTTTGCTTACTCAAAATCTTCAATTTTGACCAATTTCAGGCACAGAAATGACTTTAAACACACTTATTTTAGTTGAAAAAGTAATAACTGACATCCAACCGTCATTTAAAGTCAAAAGATTAAATGTTAAAATTTCATCAATATTGACCATTTTTTCAACGTTCGACTGGTCCGGGGTCATCGTTTTTCATCAGAAAATTTATTTTTTGGACTCTACCAAAAATGATTCAAAATGTCATTTGGATCGGGCCTCATGTTGAATAACCACTTTTAAAACCCTCACAGTGACCAAAATTGCCATTTTTACAGAGTTTTGCTTACTCAAAATCTTCAATTTTGACCAATTTCAGGCACAGAAATGACTTTAAACACACTTATTTTAGTTGAAAAAGTAATAACTCACATCCAACCGTCATTTAAAGTCAAAAGATTAAATGTTAAAATTTCATCAATATTGACCATTTTTTGAATGTTCGACTGGTCCGGGGTCATCGTTTTTCATCAGAAAATGGATTTTTTGGACTCTACCAAAAATGATTCAAAATGTCATTTGGATCAGGCCTCATGTTGAATAACCACTTTTTAAACCCTCACAGTGACCAAAACTGCCATTTTTACAGAGTTTTGCTTACTCAAAATCTTCAATTTTGACCAATTTCAGGCACAGAAATGACTTTAAACACACTTATTTTAGTTGAAAAAGTAATAACTCACATCCAACCGTCATTTAAAGTCAAAAGATTAAATGTTAAAATTTCATCAATATTGACCATTTTTTCAACGTTCGACTGGTCCGGGGTCATCGTTTTTCATCAGAAAATTGATTTTTTGGACTCTACCAAAAATGAATCAAAATGTCATTTGGATCGGGCCTCATGTTGAATAACCACTTTTTAAACCCTCACAGTGACCAAAATTGCCATTTTTACAGAGTTTTGCTTACTCAAAATCTTCAATTTTGACCAATTTCAGGCACAGAAATGACTTTAAACACACTTATTTTAGTTGAAAAAGTAATAACTCACATCCAACCGTCATTTAAAGTCAAAAGATTAAATGTTAAAATGTCATCAATATTGACCATTTTTTCAATGTTCGACTGGTCCGGGGTCATCGTTTTTCATCAGAAAATGGATTTTTTGGACTCTACCAAAAATGATTCAAAATGTCATTTGGATCAGGCCTCATGTTGAATAACCACTTTTTAAACCCTCACAATGACCAAAACTGCCATTTTTACAGAGTTTTGCTTACTCAAAATCTTCAATTTTGACCAATTTCAGGCACAGAAATGACTTTAAACACACTTATTTTAGTTGAAAAAGTAATAACTCACATCCAACCGTCATTTAAAGTCAAAAGATTAAATGTTAAAATTTCATCAATATTGACCATTTTTTCAACGTTCGACTGGTCCGGGGTCATCGTTTTTCATCAGAAAATTGATTTTTTGGACTCTACCAAAAATGATTCAAAATGTCATTTGGATCGGGCCTCATGTTGAATAACCACTTTTTAAACCCTCACAGTGACCAAAATTGCCATTTTTACAGAGTTTTGCTTACTCAAAATCTTCAATTTTGACCAATTTCAGGCACAGAAATGACTTTAAACACACTTATTTTAGTTGAAAAATTAATAACTCACATCCAACCGTCATTTAAAGTCAAAAGATTAAATGTTAAAATTTCATCAATATTGACCATTTTTTCAACGTTCGACTGGTCCGGGGTCATCGTTTTTCATCAGAAAATTGATTTTTTGGACTCTACCAAAAATGATTCAAAATGTCATTTGGATCGGGCCTCATGTTGAATAACCACTTTTTAAACCCTCAGAGTGACCAAAATTGCCATTTTTACAGAGTTTTGCTTACTCAAAATCTTCAATTTTGACCAATTTCAGGCACAGAAATGACTTTAAACACACTTATTTTAGTTGAAAAAGTAATAACTCACATCCAACCGTCATTTAAAGTCAAAAGATTAAATGTTAAAATTTCATCAATATTGACCATTTTTTCAATGTTCGACTGGTCCGGGGTCATCGTTTTTCATCAGAAAATTGATTTTTTGGACTCTACCAAAAATGATTCAAAATGTCATTTGGATCAGGCCTCATGTTGAATAACCACTTTTTAAACCCTCACAGTGACCAAAACTGCCATTTTTACAGAGTTTTGCTTACTCAAAATCTTCAATTTTGACCAATTTCAGGCACAGAAATGACTTTAAACACACTTATTTTAGTTGAAAAAGTAATAACTCACATCCAACCGTCATTTAAAGTCAAAAGATTAAATGTTAAAATTTCATCAATATTGACCATTTTTTCAACGTTCGACTGGTCCGGGGTCATCGTTTTTCATCAGAAAATTGATTTTTTGGACTCTACCAAAAATGATTCAAAATGTCATTTGGATCGGGCCTCATGTTGAATAACCACTTTTTAAACCCTCACAGTGACCAAAATTGCCATTTTTACAGAGTTTTGCTTACTCAAAATCTTCAATTTTGACCAATTTCAGGCACAGAAATGACTTTAAACACACTTATTTTAGTTGAAAAATTAATAACTCACATCCAACCGTCATTTAAAGTCAAAAGATTAAATGTTAAAATTTCATCAATATTGACCATTTTTTCAACGTTCGACTGGTCCGGGGTCATCGTTTTTCATCAGAAAATTGATTTTTTGGACTCTACCAAAAATGATTAAAAATGTCATTTGGATCGGGCCTCATGTTGAATAACCACTTTTTAAACCCTCACAGTGACCAAAATTGCCATTTTTACAGAGTTTTGCTTACTCAAAATCTTCAATTTTGACCAATTTCAGGCACAGAAATGACTTTAAACACACTTATTTTAGTTGAAAAAGTAATAACTCACATCCAACTGTCATTTAAAGTCAAAAGATTAAATGTTAAAATTTCATCAATATTGACCATTTTTTCAACGTTCGACTGGTCCGGGGTCATCGTTTTTCATCAGAAAATTGATTTTTTGGACTCTACCAAAAATGATTCAAAATGTCATTTGGATCGGGCCTCATGTTGAATAACCACTTTTTAAACCCTCACAGTGACCAAAATTGCCATTTTTACAGAGTTTTGCTTACTCAAAATCTTCAATTTTGACCAATTTCAGGCACAGAAATGACTTTAAACACACTTATTTTAGTTGAAAAAGTAATAACTCACATCCAACCGTCATTTAAAGTCAAAAGATTAAATGTTAAAATTTCATCAATATAAACCATTTTTTCAACGTTCGACTGGTCAAGGGTCATCGTTTTTCATCAGAAAATTGATTTTTTGGACTCTACCAAAAATGATTCAAAATGTCATTTGGATCGGGCCTCATGTTGAATAACCACTTTTTAAACCCTCACAGTGACCAAAATTGCCATTTTTACAGAGTTTTGCTTACTCAAAATCTTCAATTTTGACCAATTTCAGGCACAGAAATGACTTTAAACACACTTATTTTAGTTGAAAAAGTAATAACTCACATCCAACCGTCATTTAAAGTCAAAAGATTAAATGTTAAAATTTCATCAATATTGACCATTTTTTCAACGTTCGACTGGTCCGGGGTCATCATTTTTCATCAGAAAATGGATTTTTTGGACTCTACCAAAAATGATTCAAAATGTCATTTGGATCAGGCCTCATGTTGAATAACCACTTTTTAAACCCTCACAGTGACCAAAATTGCCATTTTTACAGAGTTTTGCTTACTCAAAATCTTCAATTTTGACCAATTTCAGGCACAGAAATGACTTTAAACACACTTATTTTAGTTGAAAAAGTAATAACTCACATCCAACCGTCATTTAAAGTCAAAAGATTAAATGTTAAAATTTCATCAATATTGACCATTATTTCAACGTTCGACTGGTCCGGGGTCATCGTTTTTCATCAGAAAATTGATTTTTTGGACTCTACCAAAAATAATTCAAAATGTCATTTGGATCGGGCCTCATGTTGAATAACCACTTTTTAAACCCTCACAGTGACCAAAATTGCCATTTTTACAGAGTTTTGCTTACTCAAAATCTTCAATTTTGACCAATTTCAGGCACAGAAATGACTTTAAACACACTTATTTTAGTTGAAAAAGTAATAACTCACATCCAACCGTCATTTAAAGTCAAAAGATTAAATATTAAAATTTCATCAATATTGACCATTTTTTCAACGTTCGACTGGTCCGGGGTCATCGTTTTTCATCAGAAAATGAAATTTTTTGGACTCTACCAAAAATGATTCAAAATGTCATTTGGATCGGGCCTCATGTTGAATAACCACTTTTTAAACCCTCACAGTGACCAAAATTGCCATTTTTACAGAGTTTTGCTTACTCAAAATCTTCAATTTTGACCAATTTCAGGCACAGAAATGACTTTAAACACACTTATTTTAGTTGAAAAAGTAATAACTCACATCCAACCGTCATTTAAAGTCAAAAGATTAAATGTTAAAATTTCATCAATTTTGACAATTTTTTCAACGTTCGACTGGTCCGGGGTCATCGTTTTTCATCAGAAAATTGATTTTCTGGACTCTACCAAAAATGATTCAAAATGTCATTTGGATCGGGCCTCATGTTGAATAACCACTTTTTAAACCCTCACAGTGACCAAAACTGCCATTTTTACAGAGTTTTGCTTACTCAAAATCTTCAATTTTGACCAATTTCAGGCACAGAAATTACTTTAAACACACTTATTTTAGTTGAAAAAGTAATAACTCACATCCAACCGTCATTTAAAGTCAAAAGATTAAATGTTAAAATTTCATCAATTTTGACCATTTTTTCAACGTTCGACTGGTCCGGGGTCATCGTTTTTCATCAGAAAATTGATTTTCTGGACTCTACCAAAAATGATTCAAAATGTCATTTGGATCGGGCCTCATGTTGAATAACCACTTTTTAAACCCTCACAGTGACCAAAACTGCCATTTTTACAGAGTTTTGCTTACTCAAAATCTTCAATTTTGACCAATTTCAGGCACAGAAATTACTTTAAACACACTTATTTTAGCTGAAAAAGTAATAACTGACATCCAACCGTCATTTAAAGTCAAAAGATTAAATGTTAAAATTTCATCAATATTGACCATTTTTTCAACGTTCGACTGGTCCGGGGTCATCGTTTTTCATCAGAAAATGGATTTTTTGGACTCTACCAAAAATGATTCAAAATGTCATTTGGATCAGGCCTCATGTTGAATAACCACTTTTTAAACCCTCACAGTGACCAAAACTGCCATTTTTACAGAGTTTTGCTTACTCAAAATCTTCAATTTTGACCAATTTCAGGCACAGAAATGACTTTAAACACACTTATTTTAGTTGAAAAAGTAATAACTCACATCCACCCGCCATTTAAAGTCAAAAGATTAAATGTTAAAATTTCATCAATATTGACCATTTTTTCAACGTTCGACTGGTCCGGGGTCATCGTTTTTCATCAGAAAATTGATTTTTTGGACTCTACCAAAAATGATTCAAAATGTCATTTGGATCGGGCCTCATGTTGAATAACCACTTTTTAAACCCTCACAGTGACCAAAACTGCCATTTTTACAGAGTTTTGCTTACTCAAAATCTTCAATTTTGACCAATTTCAGGCACAGAAATGACTTTAAACACACTTATTTTAGTTGAAAAAGTAATAACTGACATCCAACCGTCATTTAAAGTCAAAAGATTAAATGTTAAAATTTCATCAATATTGACCATTTTTTCAACGTTCGACTGGTCCGGGGTCATCGTTTTTCATCAGAAAATTGATTTTTTGGACTCTACCAAAAATGATTCAAAATGTCATTTGGATCGGGCCTCATGTTGAATAACCACTTTTAAAACCCTCACAGTGACCAAAATTGCCATTTTTACAGAGTTTTGCTTACTCAAAATCTTCAATTTAGACCAATTTCAGGCACAGAAATGACTTTAAACACACTTATTTTAGTTGAAAAAGTAATAACTCACATCCAACCATCATTTAAAGTCAAAAGATTAAATGTTAAAATTTCATCAATATTGACCATTTTTTCAATGTTCGACTGGTCCGGGGTCATCGTTTTTCATCAGAAAATGGATTTTTTGGACTCTACCAAAAATGATTCAAAATGTAATTTGGATCAGGCCTCATGTTGAATAACCACTTTTTAAACCCTCACAGTGACCAAAACTGCAATTTTTACAGAGTTTTGCTTACTCAAAATCTTCAATTTTGACCAATTTCAGGCACAGAAATGACTTTAAACACACTTATTTTAGTTGAAAAAGTAATAACTCACATCCAACCATCATGTAAAGTCAAAAGATTATATGTTAAAATTTCATCAATATTGACCATTTTTTCAACGTTCGACTGGTCCGGGGTCATCGTTTTTCATCAGAAAATTGATTTTTTGGACTCTACCAAAAATGATTCAAAATGTCATTTGGATCGGGCCTCATGTTGAATAACCACTTTTTAAACCCTCACAGTGACCAAAATTGCCATTTTTACAGAGTTTTGCTTACTCAAAATCTTCAATTTTGACCAATTTCAGGCACAGAAATGACTTTAAACACACTTATTTTAGTTGAAAAAGTAATAACTCACATCCAACCGTCATTTAAAGTCAAAAGATTAAATGTTAAAATTTCATCAATATTGACCATTTTTTCAACGTTCGACTGGTTCGGGGTTATCGTTTTTCATCAGAAAATGAATTTTTTGGACTCTACCAAAAATGATTCAAAATGTCATTTGGATCGGGCCTCATGTTGAATAACCACTTTTTAAACCCTCACAGTGACCAAAATTGCCATTTTTACAGAGTTTTGCTTACTCAAAATCTTCAATTTTGACCAATTTCAGGCACAGAAATGACTTTAAACACACTTATTTTAGTTGAAAAAGTAATAACTCACATCCAACCGTCATTTAAAGTGAAAAGATTAAATATTAAAATTTCATCAATATTGACCATTTTTTCAACGTTCGACTGGTCCGGGGTCATCGTTTTTCATCAGAAAATTGATTTTTTGGACTCTACCAAAAATGATTCAAAATGTCATTTGGATCGGGCCTCATGTTGAATAACCACTTTTTAAACCCTCACAGTGACCAAAATTGCCATTTTTACAGAGTTTTGCTTACTCAAAATCTTCAATTTTGACCAATTTCAGGCACAGAAATGACTTTAAACACACTTATTTTAGTTGAAAAAGTAATAACTCACATCCAACCGTCATTTAAAGTCAAAAGATAAATGTTAAAATTTCATCAATATTGACCATTTTTTCAACGTTCGACTGGTCCGGGGTCATCGTTTTTCATCAGAAAATGGATTTTTTGGACTCTACCAAAAATGATTCAAAATGTCATTTGGATCGGACCTCATGTTGAATAACCACTTTTTAAACCCTCACAGTGACCAAAATTGCCATTTTTACAGAGTTTTGCTTACTCAAAATCTTCAATTTTGACCAATTTCAGGCACAGAAATGACTTTAAACACACTTATTTTAGTTGAAAAAGTAATAACTGACATCCAACCGTCATTTAAAGTCAAAAGATTAAATGTTAAAATTTCATCAATATTGACCATTTTTTCAACGTTCGACTGGTCCGGGGTTATCGTTTTTCATCAGAAAATTGATTTTTTGGACTCTACCAAAAATGATTCAAAATGTCATTTGGATCAGGCCTCATGTTGAATAACCACTTTTTAAACCCTCACAGTGACCAAAACTGCCATTTTTACAGAGTTTTGCTTACTCAAAATCTTCAATTTTGACCAATTTCAGGCACAGAAATGACTTTAAACACACTTATTTTAGTTGAAAAAGTAATAACTCACATCCAACCGTCATTTAAAGTCAAAAGATTAAATGTTAAAATTTCATCAATATTGACAATTTTTTGAACGTTCGACTGGTCCGGGGTCATCGTTTTTCATCAGAAAATTGATTTTTTGGACTCTACCAAAAATGATTCAAAATGTCATTTGGATCAGGCCTCATGTTGAATAACCACTTTTTAAACCCTCACAGTGACCAAAACTGCCATTTTTACAGAGTTTTGCTTACTCAAAATCTTCAATTTTGACCAATTTCAGGCACAGAAATGACTTTAAACACACTTATTTTAGTTGAAAAAGTAATAACTCACATCCACCCGCCATTTAAAGTCAAAAGATTAAATGTTAAAATTTCATCAATATTGACCATTTTTTCAACGTTCGACTGGTCCGGGGTCATCGTTTTTCATCAGAAAATTGATTTTTTGGACTCTACCAAAAATGATTCAAAATGTCATTTGGATCGGGCCTCATGTTGAATAACCACTTTTTAAACCCTCACAGTGACCAAAACTGCCATTTTTACAGAGTTTTGCTTACTCAAAATCTTCAATTTTGACCAATTTCAGGCACAGAAATGACTTTAAACACACTTATTTTAGTTGAAAAAGTAATAACTGACATCCAACCGTCATTTAAAGTCAAAAGATTAAATGTTAAAATTTCATCAATATTGACCATTTTTTCAACGTTCGACTGGTCCGGGGTCATCGTTTTTCATCAGAAAATTTATTTTTTGGACTCTACCAAAAATGATTCAAAATGTCATTTGGATCGGGCCTCATGTTGAATAACCACTTTTAAAACCCTCACAGTGACCAAAATTGCCATTTTTACAGAGTTTTGCTTACTCAAAATCTTCAATTTTGACCAATTTCAGGCACAGAAATGACTTTAAACACACTTATTTTAGTTGAAAAAGTAATAACTCACATCCAACCGTCATTTAAAGTCAAAAGATTAAATGTTAAAATTTCATCAATATTGACCATTTTTTCAATGTTCGACTGGTCCGGGGTCATCGTTTTTCATCAGAAAATGGATTTTTTGGACTCTACCAAAAATGATTCAAAATGTCATTTGGATCAGGCCTCATGTTGAATAACCACTTTTTAAACCCTCACAGTGACCAAAACTGCCATTTTTACAGAGTTTTGCTTACTCAAAATCTTCAATTTTGACCAATTTCAGGCACAGAAATGACTTTAAACACACTTATTTTAGTTGAAAAAGTAATAACTCACATCCAACCGTCATTTAAAGTCAAAAGATTAAATGTTAAAATTTCATCAATATTGACCATTTTTTTAACGTTCGACTGGTTCGGGGTTATCGTTTTTCATCAGAAAATGAATTTTTTGGACTCTACCAAAAATGATTCAAAATGTCATTTGGATCGGGCCTCATGTTGAATAACCACTTTTTAAACCCTCACAGTGACCAAAATTGCCATTTTTACAGAGTTTTGCTTACTCAAAATATTCAATTTTGACCAATTTCAGGCACAGAAATGACTTTAAACACACTTATTTTAGTTGAAAAAGTAATAACTCACATCCAACCGTCATTTAAAGTGAAAAGATTAAATATTAAAATTTCATCAATATTGACCATTTTTTCAACGTTCGACTGGTCCGGGGTCATCGTTTTTCATCAGAAAATTGATTTTTTGGACTCTACCAAAAATGATTCAAAATGTCATTTGGATCGGGCCTCATGTTGAATAACCACTTTTTAAACCCTCACAGTGACCAAAATTGCCATTTTTACAGAGTTTTGCTTACTCAAAATCTTCAATTTTGACCAATTTCAGGCACAGAAATGACTTTAAACACACTTATTTTAGTTGAAAAAGTAATAACTCACATCCAACCGTCATTTAAAGTCAAAAGATTAAATGTTGAAATTTCATCAATATTGACCATTTTTTCAACGTTCGACTGGTCCGGGGTCATCGTTTTTCATCAGAAAATGGATTTTTTGGACTCTACCAAAAATGATTCAAAATGTCATTTGGATCGGGCCTCATGTTGAATAACCACTTTTTAAACCCTCACAGTGACCAAAATTGCCATTTTTACAGAGTTTTGCTTACTCAAAATCTTCAATTTTGACCAATTTCAGGCACAGAAATGACTTTAAACACACTTATTTTAGTTGAAAAAGTAATAACTGACATCCAACCGTCATTAAAGTCAAAAGATTAAATGTTAAAATTTCATCAATATTGACCATTTTTTCAACGTTCGACTGGTCCGGGGTTATCGTTTTTCATCAGAAAATTGATTTTTTGGACTCTACCAAAAATGATTCAAAATGTCATTTGGATCAGGCCTCATGTTGAATAACCACTTTTTAAACCCTCACAGTGACCAAAACTGCCATTTTTACAGAGTTTTGCTTACTCAAAATCTTCAATTTTGACCAATTTCAGGCACAGAAATGACTTTAAACACACTTATTTTAGTTGAAAAAGTAATAACTCACATCCAACCGTCATTTAAAGTCAAAAGATTAAATGTTAAAATTTCATCAATATTGACAATTTTTTGAACGTTCGACTGGTCCGGGGTCATCGTTTTTCATCAGAAAATTGATTTTTTGGACTCTACCAAAAATGATTCAAAATGTCATTTGGATCGGGCCTCATGTTGAATAACCACTTTTTAAACCCTCACAGTGACCAAAATTGCCATTTTTACAGAGTTTTGCTTACTCAAAATCTTCAATTTTGACCAATTTCAGGCACAGAAATGACTTTAAACACACTTATTTTAGTTGAAAAAGTAATAACTCACATCCAACCGTCATTTAAAGTCAAAAGATTAAATGTTAAAATTTCATCAATATTGACCATTTTTTCAACGTTCGACTGGTCCGGGGTCATCATTTTTCATCAGAAAATTGATTTTTTGGACTCTACCAAAAATGATTCAAAATGTCATTTGGATCGGGCCTCATGTTGAATAACCACTTTTTAAACCCTCACAGTGACCAAAACTGCCATTTTTACAGAGTTTTGCTTACTCAAAATCTTCAATTTTGACCAATTTCAGGCACAGAAATGACTTTAAACACACTTATTTTAGTTGAAAAAGTAATAACTCACATCCAACCGTCATTTAAAGTCAAAAGATTAAATGTTAAAATTTCATCAATATTGACCATTTTTTCAACGTTCGACTGGTCCGGGGTCATCGTTTTTCATCAGAAAATTGATTTTTTGGACTCTACCAAAAATGATTCAAAATGTCATTTGGATCGGGCCTCATGTTGAATAACCACTTTTTAAACCCTCACAGTGACCAAAATTGCCATTTTTACAGAGTTTTGCTTACTCAAAATCTTCAATTTTGACCAATTTCAGGCACAGAAATGACTTTAAACACACTTATTTTAGTTGAAAAATTAATAACTCACATCCAACCGTCATTTAAAGTCAAAAGATTAAATGTTAAAATTTCATCAATATTGACCATTTTTTCAACGTTCGACTGGTCCGGGGTCATCGTTTTTCATCAGAAAATTGATTTTTTGGACTCTACCAAAAATGATTCAAAATGTCATTTGGATCGGGCCTCATGTTGAATAACCACTTTTTAAACCCTCACAGTGACCAAAATTGCCATTTTTACAGAGTTTTGCTTACTCAAAATCTTCAATTTTGACCAATTTCAGGCACAGAAATGACTTTAAACACACTTATTTTAGTTGAAAAAGTAATAACTCACATCCAACCGTCATTTAAAGTCAAAAGATTAAATGTTAAAATTTCATCAATATTGACCATTTTTTCAACGTTCGACTGGTCCGGGGTCATCGTTTTTCATCAGAAAATTGATTTTTTGGACTCTACCAAAAATGATTCAAAATGTCATTTGGATCGGGCCTCATGTTGAATAACCACTTTTTAAACCCTCACAGTGACCAAAATTGCCATTTTTACAGAGTTTTGCTTACTCAAAATCTTCAATTTTGACCAATTTCAGGCACAGAAATGACTTTAAACACACTTATTTTAGTTGAAAAAGTAATAACTCACATCCAACCGTCATTTAAAGTCAAAAGATTAAATGTTAAAATTTCATCAATATTGACCATTTTTTCAATGTTCGACTGGTCCGGGGTCATCGTTTTTCATCAGAAAATTGATTTTTTGGACTCTACCAAAAATGATTCAAAATGTCATTTGGATCAGGCCTCATGTTGAATAACCACTTTTTAAACCCTCACAGTGACCAAAACTACCATTTTTACAGAGTTTTGCATACTCAAAATCTTCAATTTTGACCAATTTCAGGCACAGAAATGACTTTAAACACACTTATTTTAGTTGAAAAAGTAATAACTCACATCCAACCGTCATTTAAAGTCAAAAGATTAAATGTTAAAATTTCATCAATATTGACCATTTTTTCAACGTTCGACTGGTCCGGGGTCATCGTTTTTCATCAGAAAATTGATTTTTTGGACTCTACCAAAAATGATTCAAAATGTCATTTGGATCGGGCCTCATGTTGAATAACCACTTTTTAAACCCTCACAGTGACCAAAATTGCCATTTTTACAGAGTTTTGCTTACTCAAAATCTTCAATTTTGACCAATTTCAGGCACAGAAATGACTTTAAACACACTTATTTTAGTTGAAAAATTAATAACTCACATCCAACCGTCATTTAAAGTCAAAAGATTAAATGTTAAAATTTCATCAATATTGACCATTTTTTCAACGTTCGACTGGTCCGGGGTCATCGTTTTTCATCAGAAAATTGATTTTTTGGACTCTACCAAAAATGATTAAAAATGTCATTTGGATCGGGCCTCATGTTGAATAACCACTTTTTAAACCCTCACAGTGACCAAAATTGCCATTTTTACAGAGTTTTGCTTACTCAAAATCTTCAATTTTGACCAATTTCAGGCACAGAAATGACTTTAAACACACTTATTTTAGTTGAAAAAGTAATAACTCACATCCAACTGTCATTTAAAGTCAAAAGATTAAATGTTAAAATTTCATCAATATTGACCATTTTTTCAACGTTCGACTGGTCCGGGGTCATCGTTTTTCATCAGAAAATTGATTTTTTGGACTCTACCAAAAATGATTAAAAATGTCATTTGGATCGGGCCTCATGTTGAATAACCACTTTTTAAACCCTCACAGTGACCAAAATTGCCATTTTTACAGAGTTTTGCTTACTCAAAATCTTCAATTTTGACCAATTTCAGGCACAGAAATGACTTTAAACACACTTATTTTAGTTGAAAAAGTAATAACTCACATCCAACTGTCATTTAAAGTCAAAAGATTAAATGTTAAAATTTCATCAATATTGACCATTTTTTCAACGTTCGACTGGTCCGGGGTCATCGTTTTTCATCAGAAAATTGATTTTTTGGACTCTACCAAAAATGATTAAAAATGTCATTTGGATCGGGCCTCATGTTGAATAACCACTTTTTAAACCCTCACAGTGACCAAAATTGCCATTTTTACAGAGTTTTGCTTACTCAAAATCTTCAATTTTGACCAATTTCAGGCACAGAAATGACTTTAAACACACTTATTTTAGTTGAAAAAGTAATAACTCACATCCAACTGTCATTTAAAGTCAAAAGATTAAATGTTAAAATTTCATCAATATTGACCATTTTTTCAACGTTTGACTGGTCCGGGGTCATCGTTTTTCATCAGAAAATTGATTTTTTGGACTCTACCAAAAATGATTCAAAATGTCATTTGGATCGGGCCTCATGTTGAATAACCACTTTTTAAACCCTCACAGTGACCAAAATTGCCATTTTTACAGAGTTTTGCTTACTCAAAATCTTCAATTTTGACCAATTTCAGGCACAGAAATGACTTTAAACACACTTATTTTAGTTGAAAAAGTAATAACTCACATCCAACCGTCATTTAAAGTCAAAAGATTAAATGTTAAAATTTCATCAATATAAACCATTTTTTCAACGTTCGACTGGTCAAGGGTCATCGTTTTTCATCAGAAAATTGATTTTTTGGACTCTACCAAAAATGATTAAAAATGTCATTTGGATCGGGCCTCATGTTGAATAACCACTTTTTAAACCCTCACAGTGACCAAAACTGCCATTTTTACAGAGTTTTGCTTACTCAAAATCTTCAATTTTGACCAATTTCAGGCACAGAAATGACTTTAAACACACTTATTTTAGTTGAAAAAGTAATAACTCACATCCAACCGTCATTTAAAGTCAAAAGATTAAATATTAAAATTTCATCAATATTGACCATTTTTTCAACGTTCGACTGGTCCGGGGTCATCGTTTTTCATCAGAAAATGAATTTTTTGGACTCTACCAAAAATGATTCAAAATGTCATTTGGATCGGGCCTCATGTTGAATAACCACTTTTTAAACCCTCACAGTGACCAAAATTGCCATTTTTACAGAGTTTTGCTTACTCAAAATCTTCAATTTTGACCAATTTCAGGCACAGAAATGACTTTAAACACACTTATTTTAGTTGAAAAAGTAATAACTCACATCCAACCGTCATTTAAAGTCAAAAGATTAATTGTTAAAATTTCATCAATTTTGACCATTTTTTCAACGTTCGACTGGTCCGGGGTCATCGTTTTTCATCAGAAAATTGATTTTCTGGACTCTACCAAAAATTATTCAAAATGTCATTTGGATCGGGCCTCATGTTGAATAACCACTTTTTAAACCCTCACAGTGACCAAAACTGCCATTTTTACAGAGTTTTGCTTACTCAAAATCTTCAATTTTGACCAATTTCAGGCACAGAAATTACTTTAAACACACTTATTTTAGTTGAAAAAGTAATAACTGACATCCAACCGTCATTTAAAGTCAAAAGATTAAATGTTAAAATTTCATCAATATTGACCATTTTTTCAACGTTCGACTGGTCCGGGGTCATCGTTTTTCATCAGAAAATGGATTTTTTGGACTCTACCAAAAATGATTCAAAATGTCATTTGGATCAGGCCTCATGTTGAATAACCACTTTTTAAACCCTCACAGTGACCAAAACTGCCATTTTTACAGAGTTTTGCTTACTCAAAATCTTCAATTTTGACCAATTTCAGGCACAGAAATGACTTTAAACACACTTATTTTAGTTGAAAAAGTAATAACTCACATCCACCCGCCATTTAAAGTCAAAAGATTAAATGTTAAAATTTCATCAATATTGACCATTTTTTCAACGTTCGACTGGTCCGGGGTCATCGTTTTTCATCAGAAAATTGATTTTTTGGACTCTACCAAAAATGATTCAAAATGTCATTTGGATCGGGCCTCATGTTGAATAACCACTTTTTAAACCCTCACAGTGACCAAAACTGCCATTTTTACAGAGTTTTGCTTACTCAAAATCTTCAATTTTGACCAATTTCAGGCACAGAAATGACTTTAAACACACTTATTTTAGTTGAAAAAGTAATAACTGACATCCAACCGTCATTTAAAGTCAAAAGATTAAATGTTAAAATTTCATCAATATTGACCATTTTTTCAACGTTCGACTGGTCCGGGGTCATCGTTTTTCATCAGAAAATTGATTTTTTGGACTCTACCAAAAATGATTCAAAATGTCATTTGGATCGGGCCTCATGTTGAATAACCACTTTTAAAACCCTGACAGTGACCAAAATTGCCATTTAAACAGAGTTTTGCTTACTCAAAATCTTCAATTTTGACCAATTTCAGGCACAGAAATGACTTTAAACACACTTATTTTAGTTGAAAAAGTAATAACTCACATCCAACCGTCATTTAAAGTCAAAAGATTAAATGTTAAAATTTCATCAATATTGACCATTTTTTCAATGTTCGACTGGTCCGGGGTCATCGTTTTTCATCAGAAAATGGATTTTTTGGACTCTATCAAAAATGATTCAAAATGTCATTTGGATCAGGCCTCATGTTGAATAACCACTTTTTAAACCCTCACAGTGACCAAAACTGCCATTTTTACAGAGTTTTGCTTACTCAAAATCTTCAATTTTGACCAATTTCAGGCACAGAAATGACTTTAAACACACTTATTTTAGTTGAAAAAGTAATAACTCACATCCAACCATCATGTAAAGTCAAAAGATTATATGTTAAAATTTCATCAATATTGACCATTTTTTCAACGTTCGACTGGTCCGGGGTCATCGTTTTTCATCAGAAAATTGATTTTTTGGACTCTACCAAAAATGATTCAAAATGTCATTTGGATCGGGCCTCATGTTGAATAACCACTTTTTAAACCCTCACAGTGACCAAAATTGCCATTTTTACAGAGTTTTGCTTACTCAAAATCTTCAATTTTGACCAATTTCAGGCACAGAAATGACTTTAAACACACTTATTTTAGTTGAAAAAGTAATAACTCACATCCAACCGTCATTTAAAGTCAAAAGATTAAATGTTAAAATTTCATCAATATTGACCATTTTTTCAACGTTCGACTGGTCCGGGGTCATCGTTTTTCATCAGAAAATTGATTTTTTGGACTCTACCAAAAATGATTCAAAATGTCATTTGGATCGGGCCTCATGTTGAATAACCACTTTTTAAACCCTCACAGTGACCAAAATTGCCATTTTTACAGAGTTTTGCTTACTCAAAATCTTCAATTTTGACCAATTTCAGGCACAGAAATGACTTTAAACACACTTATTTTAGTTGAAAAAGTAATAACTCACATCCAACCGTCATTTAAAGTCAAAAGATTAAATGTTAAAATTTCATCAATATTGACCATTTTTTCAACGTTCGACTGGTTCGGGGTTATCGTTTTTCATCAGAAAATTGATTTTTTGGACTCTACCAAAAATGATTCAAAATGTCATTTGGATCAGGCCTCATGTTGAATAACCACTTTTTAAACCCTCACAGTGACCAAAACTGCCATTTTTACAGAGTTTTGCTTACTCAAAATCTTCAATTTTGACCAATTTCAGGCACAGAAATGACTTTAAACACACTTATTTTAGTTGAAAAAGTAATAACTCACATCCAACCGTCATTTAAAGTCAAAAGATTAAATGTTAAAATTTCATCAATATTGACAATTTTTTGAACGTTCGACTGGTCCGGGGTCATCGTTTTTCATCAGAAAATTGATTTTTTGGACTCTACCAAAAATGATTCAAAATGTCATTTGGATCGGGCCTCATGTTGAATAACCACTTTTTAAACCCTCACAGTGACCAAAATTGCCATTTTTACAGAGTTTTGCTTACTCAAAATCTTCAATTTTGACCAATTTCAGGCACAGAAATGACTTTAAACACACTTATTTCAGTTGAAAAAGTAATAACTCACATCCAACCGTCATTTAAAGTCAAAAGATTAAATGTTAAAATTTCATCAATATTGACCATTTTTTCAACGTTCGACTGGTCCGGGGTCATCATTTTTCATCAGAAAATTGATTTTTTGGACTCTACCAAAAATGATTCAAAATGTCATTTGGATCGGGCCTCATGTTGAATAACCACTTTTTAAACCCTCACAGTGACCAAAACTGCCATTTTTACAGAGTTTTGCTTACTCAAAATCTTCAATTTTGACCAATTTCAGGCACAGAAATGACTTTAAACACACTTATTTTAGTTGAAAAAGTAATAACTCACATCCAACCGTCATTTAAAGTCAAAAGATTAAATGTTAAAATTTCATCAATATTGACCATTTTTTCAACGTTCGACTGGTCCGGGGTCATCGTTTTTCATCAGAAAATTGATTTTTTGGACTCTACCAAAAATGAATCAAAATGTCATTTGGATCGGGCCTCATGTTGAATAACCACTTTTTAAACCCTCACAGTGACCAAAATTGCCATTTTTACAGAGTTTTGCTTACTCAAAATCTTCAATTTTGACCAATTTCAGGCACAGAAATGACTTTAAACACACTTATTTTAGTTGAAAAAGTAATAACTCACATCCAACCGTCATTTAAAGTCAAAAGATTAAATGTTAAAATGTCATCAATATTGACCATTTTTTCAATGTTCGACTGGTCCGGGGTCATCGTTTTTCATCAGAAAATGGATTTTTTGGACTCTACCAAAAATGATTCAAAATGTCATTTGGATCAGGCCTCATGTTGAATAACCACTTTTTAAACCCTCACAGTGACCAAAACTGCCATTTTTACAGAGTTTTGCTTACTCAAAATCTTCAATTTTGACCAATTTCAGGCACAGAAATGACTTTAAACACACTTATTTTAGTTGAAAAAGTAATAACTCACATCCAACCGTCATTTAAAGTCAAAAGATTAAATGTTAAAATTTCATCAATATTGACCATTTTTTCAACGTTCGACTGGTCCGGGGTCATCGTTTTTCATCAGAAAATTGATTTTTTGGACTCTACCAAAAATGATTCAAAATGTCATTTGGATCGGGCCTCATGTTGAATAACCACTTTTTAAACCCTCACAGTGACCAAAATTGCCATTTTTACAGAGTTTTGCTTACTCAAAATCTTCAATCTTGACCAATTTCAGGCACAGAAATGACTTTAAACACACTTATTTTAGTTGAAAAATTAATAACTCACATCCAACCGTCATTTAAAGTCAAAAGATTAAATGTTAAAATTTCATCAATATTGACCATTTTTTCAACGTTCGACTGGTCCGGGGTCATCGTTTTTCATCAGAAAATTGATTTTTTGGACTCTACCAAAAATGATTCAAAATGTCATTTGGATCGGGCCTCATGTTGAATAACCACTTTTTAAACCCTCACAGTGACCAAAATTGCCATTTTTACAGAGTTTTGCTTACTCAAAATCTTCAATTTTGACCAATTTCAGGCACAGAAATGACTTTAAACACACTTATTTTAGTTGAAAAAGTAATAACTCACATCCAACCGTCATTTAAAGTCAAAAGATTAAATGTTAAAATTTCATCAATATTGACCATTTTTTCAACGTTCGACTGGTCCGGGGTCATCGTTTTTCATCAGAAAATTGATTTTTTGGACTCTACCAAAAATTATTCAAAATGTCATTTGGATCGGGCCTCATGTTGAATAACCACTTTTTAAACCCTCACAGTGACCAAAATTGCCATTTTTACAGAGTTTTGCTTACTCAAAATCTTCAATTTTGACCAATTTCAGGCACAGAAATGACTTTAAACACACTTATTTTAGTTGAAAAAGTAATAACTCACATCCAACCGTCATTTAAAGTCAAAAGATTAAATGTTAAAATTTCATCAATATTGACCATTTTTTCAATGTTCGACTGGTCCGGGGTCATCGTTTTTCATCAGAAAATTGATTTTTTGGACTCTACCAAAAATGATTCAAAATGTCATTTGGATCAGGCCTCATGTTGAATAACCACTTTTTAAACCCTCACAGTGACCAAAACTGCCATTTTTACAGAGTTTTGCTTACTCAAAATCTTCAATTTTGACCAATTTCAGGCACAGAAATGACTTTAAACACACTTATTTTAGTTGAAAAAGTAATAACTCACATCCAACCGTCATTTAAAGTCAAAAGATTAAATGTTAAAATTTCATCAATATTGACCATTTTTTCAACGTTCGGCTGGTCCGGGGTCATCGTTTTTCATCAGAAAATTGATTTTTTGGACTCTACCAAAAATGATTCAAAATGTCATTTGGATCGGGCCTCATGTTGAATAACCACTTTTTAAACCCTCACAGTGACCAAAATTGCCATTTTTACAGAGTTTTGCTTACTCAAAATCTTCAATTTTGACCAATTTCAGGCACAGAAATGACTTTAAACACACTTATTTTAGTTGAAAAATTAATAACTCACATCCAACCGTCATTTAAAGTCAAAAGATTAAATGTTAAAATTTCATCAATATTGACCATTTTTTCAATGTTCGACTGGTCCGGGGTCATCGTTTTTCATCAGAAAATTGATTTTTTGGACTCTACCAAAAATGATTAAAAATGTCATTTGGATCGGGCCTCATGTTGAATAACCACTTTTTAAACCCTCACAGTGACCAAAATTGCCATTTTTACAGAGTTTTGCTTACTCAAAATCTTCAATTTTGACCAATTTCAGGCACAGAAATGACTTTAAACACACTTATTTTAGTTGAAAAAGTAATAACTCACATCCAACTGTCATTTAAAGTCAAAAGATTAAATGTTAAAATTTCATCAATATTGACCATTTTTTCAACGTTCGACTGGTCCGGGGTCATCGTTTTTCATCAGAAAATTGATTTTTTGGACTCTACCAAAAATGATTCAAAATGTCATTTGGATCGGGCCTCATGTTGAATAACCACTTTTTAAACCCTCACAGTGACCAAAATTGCCATTTTTACAGAGTTTTGCTTACTCAAAATCTTCAATTTTGACCAATTTCAGGCACAGAAATGACTTTAAACACACTTATTTTAGTTGAAAAAGTAATAACTCACATCCAACCGTCATTTAAAGTCAAAAGATTAAATGTTAAAATTTCATCAATATAAACCATTTTTTCAACGTTCGACTGGTCAAGGGTCATCGTTTTTCATCAGAAAATTGATTTTTTGGACTCTACCAAAAATGATTCAAAATGTCATTTGGATCGGGCCTCATGTTGAATAACCACTTTTTAAACCCTCACAGTGACCAAAATTGCCATTTTTACAGAGTTTTGCTTACTCAAAATCTTCAATTTTGACCAATTTCAGGCACAGAAATGACTTTAAACACACTTATTTTAGTTGAAAAAGTAATAACTCACATCCAACCGTCATTTAAAGTCAAAAGATTAAATGTTAAAATTTCATCAATATTGACCATTTTTTCAACGTTCGACTGGTCCGGGGTCATCATTTTTCATCAGAAAATGGATTTTTTGGACTCTACCAAAAATGATTCAAAATGTCATTTGGATCAGGCCTCATGTTGAATAACCACTTTTTAAACCCTCACAGTGACCAAAATTGCCATTTTTACAGAGTTTTGCTTACTCAAAATCTTCAATTTTGACCAATTTCAGGCACAGAAATGACTTTAAACACACTTATTTTAGTTGAAAAAGTAATAACTCACATCCAACCGTCATTTAAAGTCAAAAGATTAAATGTTAAAATTTCATCAATATTGACCATTTTTTCAACGTTCGACTGGTCCGGGGTCATCGTTTTTCATCAGAAAATTGATTTTTTGGACTCTACCAAAAATAATTCAAAATGTCATTTGGATCGGGCCTCATGTTGAATAACCACTTTTTAAACCCTCACAGTGACCAAAACTGCCATTTTTACAGAGTTTTGCTTACTCAAAATCTTCAATTTTGACCAATTTCAGGCACAGAAATGACTTTAAACACACTTATTTTAGTTGAAAAAGTAATAACTCACATCCAACCGTCATTTAAAGTCAAAAGATTAAATATTAAAATTTCATCAATATTGACCATTTTTTCAACGTTCGACTGGTCCGGGGTCATCGTTTTTCATCAGAAAATGAATTTTTTGGACTCTACCAAAAATGATTCGAAATGTCATTTGGATCGGGCCTCATGTTGAATAACCACTTTTTAAACCCTCACAGTGACCAAAATTGCCATTTTTACAGAGTTTTGCTTACTCAAAATTTTCAATTTTGACCAATTTCAGGCACAGAAATGACTTTAAACACACTTATTTTAGTTGAAAAAGTAATAACTCACATCCAACCGTCATTTAAAGTCAAAAGATTAAATGTTAAAATTTCATCAATTTTGACCATTTTTTCAACGTTCGACTGGTCCGGGGTCATCGTTTTTCATCAGAAAATTGATTTTTTGGACTCTACCAAAAATGATTCAAAATGTCATTTGGATCGGGCCTCATGTTGAATAACCACTTTTTAAACCCTCACAGTGACCAAAACTGCCATTTTTACAGAGTTTTGCTTACTCAAAATCTTCAATTTTGACCAATTTCAGGCACAGAAATTACTTTAAACACACTTATTTTAGTTGAAAAAGTAATAACTGACATCCAACCGTCATTTAAAGTCAAAAGATTAAATGTTAAAATTTCATCAATATTGACCATTTTTTCAACGTTCGACTGGTCCGGGGTCATCGTTTTTCATCAGAAAATTGATTTTTTGGACTCTACCAAAAATGATTCAAAATGTCATTTGGATCGGGCCTCATGTTGAATAACCACTTTTTAAACCCTCACAGTGACCAAAATTGCCATTTTTACAGAGTTTTGCTTACTCAAAATCTTCAATTTTGACCAATTTCAGGCACAGAAATGACTTTAAACACACTTATTTTAGTTGAAAAAGTAATAACTCACATCCAACCGTCATTTAAAGTCAAAAGATTAAATGTTAAAATTTCATCAATATTGACCATTTTTTCAATGTTCGACTGGTCCGGGGTCATCGTTTTTCATCAGAAAATGGATTTTTTGGACTCTACCAAAAATGATTCAAAATGTCATTTGGATCAGGCCTCATGTTGAATAACCACTTTTTAAACCCTCACAGTGACCAAAACTGCCATTTTTACAGAGTTTTGCTTACTCAAAATCTTCAATTTTGACCAATTTCAGGCACAGAAATGACTTTAAACACACTTATTTTAGTTGAAAAAGTAATAACTCACATCCAACCATCATGTAAAGTCAAAAGATTATATGTTAAAATTTCATCAATATTGACCATTTTTTCAACGTTCGACTGGTCCGGGGTCATCGTTTTTCATCAGAAAATTGATTTTTTGGACTCTACCAAAAATGATTCAAAATGTCATTTGGATCGGGCCTCATGTTGAATAACCACTTTTTAAACCCTCACAGTGACCAAAATTGCCATTTTTACAGAGTTTTGCTTACTCAAAATCTTCAATTTTGACCAATTTCAGGCACAGAAATGACTTTAAACACACTTATTTTAGTTGAAAAAGTAATAACTCACATCCAACCGTCATTTAAAGTCAAAAGATTAAATGTTAAAATTTCATCAATATTGACCATTTTTTCAACGTTCGACTGGTCCGGGGTCATCGTTTTTCATCAGAAAATTGATTTTTTGGACTCTACCAAAAATGATTCAAAATGTCATTTGGATCGGGCCTCATGTTGAATAACCACTTTTTAAACCCTCACAGTGACCAAAATTGCCATTTTTACAGAGTTTTGCTTACTCAAAATCTTCAATTTTGACCAATTTCAGGCACAGAAATGACTTTAAACACACTTATTTTAGTTGAAAAAGTAATAACTCACATCCAACCGTCATTTAAAGTCAAAAGATTAAATGTTAAAATGTCATCAATATTGACCATTTTTTCAACGTTCGACTGGTCCGGGGTCATCGTTTTTCATCAGAAAATTGATTTTTTGGACTCTACCAAAAATGATTCAAAATGTCATTTGGATCAGGCCTCATGTTGAATAACCACTTTTTAAACCCTCACAGTGACCAAAACTGCCATTTTTACAGAGTTTTGCTTACTCAAAATCTTCAATTTTGACCAATTTCAGGCACAGAAATGACTTTAAACACACTTATTTTAGTTGAAAAAGTAATAACTCACATCCAACCGTCATTTAAAGTCAAAAGATTAAATGTTAAAATGTCATCAATATTGACCATTTTTTCAATGTTCGACTGGTCCGGGGTCATCGTTTTTCATCAGAAAATGGATTTTTTGGACTCTACCAAAAATGATTCAAAATGTCATTTGGATCAGGCCTCATGTTGAATAACCACTTTTTAAACCCTCACAGTGACCAAAACTGCCATTTTTACAGAGTTTTGCTTACTCAAAATCTTCAATTTTGACCAATTTCAGGCACAGAAATGACTTTAAACACACTTATTTTAGTTGAAAAAGTAATAACTCACATCCAACCGTCATTTAAAGTCAAAAGATTAAATGTTAAAATTTCATCAATATTGACCATTTTTTCAACGTTCGACTGGTCCGGGGTCATCGTTTTTCATCAGAAAATTGATTTTTTGGACTCTACCAAAAATGATTCAAAATGTCATTTGGATCGGGCCTCATGTTGAATAACCACTTTTTAAACCCTCACAGTGACCAAAATTGCCATTTTTACAGAGTTTTGCTTACTCAAAATCTTCAATTTTGACCAATTTCAGGCACAGAAATGACTTTAAACACACTTATTTTAGTTGAAAAATTAATAACTCACATCCAACCGTCATTTAAAGTCAAAAGATTAAATGTTAAAATTTCATCAATATTGACCATTTTTTCAACGTTCGACTGGTCCGGGGTCATCGTTTTTCATCAGAAAATTGATTTTTTGGACTCTACCAAAAATGATTCAAAATGTCATTTGGATCGGGCCTCATGTTGAATAACCACTTTTTAAACCCTCACAGTGACCAAAATTGCCATTTTTACAGAGTTTTGCTTACTCAAAATCTTCAATTTTGACCAATTTCAGGCACAGAAATGACTTTAAACACACTTATTTTAGTTGAAAAAGTAATAACTCACATCCAACCGTCATTTAAAGTCAAAAGATTAAATGTTAAAATTTCATCAATATTGACCTTTTTTTCAATGTTCGACTGGTCCGGGGTCATCGTTTTTCATCAGAAAATTGATTTTTTGGACTCTACCAAAAATGATTCAAAATGTCATTTGGATCAGGCCTCATGTTGAATAACCACTTTTTAAACCCTCACAGTGACCAAAACTGCCATTTTTACAGAGTTTTGCTTACTCAAAATCTTCAATTTTGACCAATTTCAGGCACAGAAATGACTTTAAACACACTTATTTTAGTTGAAAAAGTAATAACTCACATCCAACCGTCATTTAAAGTCAAAAGATTAAATGTTAAAATTTCATCAATATTGACCATTTTTTCAACGTTCGACTGGTCCGGGGTCATCGTTTTTCATCAGAAAATTGATTTTTTGGACTCTACCAAAAATGATTCAAAATGTCATTTGGATCGGGCCTCATGTTGAATAACCACTTTTTAAACCCTCACAGTGACCAAAATTGCCATTTTTACAGAGTTTTGCTTACTCAAAATCTTCAATTTTGACCAATTTCAGGCACAGAAATGACTTTAAACACACTTATTTTAGTTGAAAAATTAATAACTCACATCCAACCGTCATTTAAAGTCAAAAGATTAAATGTTAAAATTTCATCAATATTGACCATTTTTTCAACGTTCGACTGGTCCGGGGTCATCGTTTTTCATCAGAAAATTGATTTTTTGGACTCTACCAAAAATGATTAAAAATGTCATTTGGATCGGGCCTCATGTTGAATAACCACTTTTTAAACCCTCACAGTGACCAAAATTGCCATTTTTACAGAGTTTTGCTTACTCAAAATCTTCAATTTTGACCAATTTCAGGCACAGAAATGACTTTAAACACACTTATTTTAGTTGAAAAAGTAATAACTCACATCCAACTGTCATTTAAAGTCAAAAGATTAAATGTTAAAATTTCATCAATATTGACCATTTTTTCAACGTTCGACTGGTCCGGGGTCATCGTTTTTCATCAGAAAATTGATTTTTTGGACTCTACCAAAAATGATTCAAAATGTCATTTGGATCGGGCCTCATGTTGAATAACCACTTTTTAAACCCTCACAGTGACCAAAATTGCCATTTTTACAGAGTTTTGCTTACTCAAAATCTTCAATTTTGACCAATTTCAGGCACAGAAATGACTTTAAACACACTTATTTTAGTTGAAAAAGTAATAACTCACATCCAACCGTCATTTAAAGTCAAAAGATTAAATGTTAAAATTTCATCAATATAAACCATTTTTTCAACGTTCGACTGGTCAAGGGTCATCGTTTTTCATCAGAAAATTGATTTTTTGGACTCTACCAAAAATGATTCAAAATGTCATTTGGATCGGGCCTCATGTTGAATAACCACTTTTTAAACCCTCACAGTGACCAAAATTGCCATTTTTACAGAGTTTTGCTTACTCAAAATCTTCAATTTTGACCAATTTCAGGCACAGAAATGACTTTAAACACACTTATTTTAGTTGAAAAAGTAATAACTCACATCCAACCGTCATTTAAAGTCAAAAGATTAAATGTTAAAATTTCATCAATATTGACCATTTTTTCAACGTTCGACTGGTCCGGGGTCATCATTTTTCATCAGAAAATTGATTTTTTGGACTCTACCAAAAATGATTCAAAATGTCATTTGGATCAGGCCTCATGTTGAATAACCACTTTTTAAACCCTCACAGTGACGAAAATTGCCATTTTTACAGAGTTTTGCTTACTCAAAATCTTCAATTTTGACCAATTTCAGGCACAGAAATGACTTTAAACACACTTATTTTAGTTGAAAAAGTAATAACTCACATCCAACCGTCATTTAAAGTCAAAAGATTAAATGTTAAAATTTCATCAATATTGACCATTTTTTCAACGTTCGACTGGTCCGGGGTCATCGTTTTTCATCAGAAAATTGATTTTTTGGACTCTACCAAAAATGATTCAAAATGTCATTTGGATCGGGCCTCATGTTGAATAACCACTTTTTAAACCCTCACAGTGACCAAAATTGCCATTTTTACAGAGTTTTGCTTACTCAAAATCTTCAATTTTGACCAATTTCAGGCACAGAAATGACTTTAAACACACTTATTTTAGTTGAAAAATTAATAACTCACATCCAACCGTCATTTAAAGTCAAAAGATTAAATGTTAAAATTTCATCAATATTGACCATTTTTTCAACGTTCGACTGGTCCGGGGTCATCGTTTTTCATCAGAAAATTGATTTTTTGGACTCTACCAAAAATGATTAAAAATGTCATTTGGATCGGGCCTCATGTTGAATAACCACTTTTTAAACCCTCACAGTGACCAAAATTGCCATTTTTACAGAGTTTTGCTTACTCAAAATCTTCAATTTTGACCAATTTCAGGCACAGAAATGACTTTAAACACACTTATTTTAGTTGAAAAAGTAATAACTCACATCCAACTGTCATTTAAAGTCAAAAGATTAAATGTTAAAATTTCATCAATATTGACCATTTTTTCAACGTTCGACTGGTCCGGGGTCATCGTTTTTCATCAGAAAATTGATTTTTTGGACTCTTCCAAAAATGATTCAAAATGTCATTTGGATCGGGCCTCATGTTGAATAACCACTTTTTAAACCCTCACAGTGACCAAAATTGCCATTTTTACAGAGTTTTGCTTACTCAAAATCTTCAATTTTGACCAATTTCAGGCACAGAAATGACTTTAAACACACTTATTTTAGTTGAAAAAGTAATAACTCACATCCAACCGTCATTTAAAGTCAAAAGATTAAATGTTAAAATTTCATCAATATAAACCATTTTTTCAACGTTCGACTGGTCAAGGGTCATCGTTTTTCATCAGAAAATTGATTTTTTGGACTCTACCAAAAATGATTCAAAATGTCATTTGGATCGGGCCTCATGTTGAATAACCACTTTTTAAACCCTCACAGTGACCAAAATTGCCATTTTTACAGAGTTTTGCTTACTCAAAATCTTCAATTTTGACCAATTTCAGGCACAGAAATGACTTTAAACACACTTATTTTAGTTGAAAAAGTAATAACTCACATCCAACCGTCATTTAAAGTCAAAAGATTAAATGTTAAAATTTCATCAATATTGACCATTTTTTCAACGTTCGACTGGTCCGGGGTCATCATTTTTCATCAGAAAATGGATTTTTTGGACTCTACCAAAAATGATTCAAAATGTCATTTGGATCAGGCCTCATGTTGAATAACCACTTTTTAAACCCTCACAGTGACCAAAACTGCCATTTTTACAGAGTTTTGCTTACTCAAAATCTTCAATTTTGACCAATTTCAGGCACAGAAATGACTTTAAACACACTTATTTTAGTTGAAAAAGTAATAACTCACATCCAACCGTCATTTAAAGTCAAAAGATTAAATGTTAAAATTTCATCAATATTGACCATTTTTTCAACGTTCGACTGGTCCGGGGTCATCGTTTTTCATCAGAAAATTGATTTTTTGGACTCTACCAAAAATGATTCAAAATGTCATTTGGATCGGGCCTCATGTTGAATAACCACTTTTTAAACCCTCACAGTGACCAAAATTGCCATTTTTACAGAGTTTTGCTTACTCAAAATCTTCAATTTTGACCAATTTCAGGCACAGAAATGACTTTAAACACACTTATTTTAGTTGAAAAATTAATAACTCACATCCAACCGTCATTTAAAGTCAAAAGATTAAATGTTAAAATTTCATCAATATTGACCATTTTTTCAACGTTCGACTGGTCCGGGGTCATCGTTTTTCATCAGAAAATGGATTTTTTGGACTCTACCAAAAATGATTCAAAATGTCATTTGGATCGGGCCTCATGTTGAATAACCACTTTTTAAACCCTCACAGTGACCAAAATTGCCATTTTTACAGAGTTTTGCTTACTCAAAATCTTCAATTTTGACCAATTTCAGGCACAGAAATGACTTTAAACACACTTATTTTAGTTGAAAAAGTAATAACTCACATCCAACCGTCATTTAAAGTCAAAAGATTAAATGTTAAAATTTCATCAATATTGACCATTTTTTGAACGTTCGACTGGTCCGGGGTCATCGTTTTTCATCAGAAAATTGATTTTTTGGACTCTACCAAAAATGATTCAAAATGTCATTTGGATCGGGCCTCATGTTGAATAACCACTTTTTAAACCCTCACAGTGACCAAAATTGCCATTTTTACAGAGTTTTGCTTACTCAAAATCTTCAATTTTGACCAATTTCAGGCACAGAAATGACTTTAAACACACTTATTTTAGTTGAAAAAGTAATAACTCACATCCAACCGTCATTTAAAGTCAAAAGATTAAATGTTAAAATTTCATCAATATTGACCTTTTTTTCAATGTTCGACTGGTCCGGGGTCATCGTTTTTCATCAGAAAATTGATTTTTTGGACTCTACCAAAAATGATTCAAAATGTCATTTGGATCAGGCCTCATGTTGAATAACCACTTTTTAAACCCTCACAGTGACCAAAACTGCCATTTTTACAGAGTTTTGCTTACTCAAAATCTTCAATTTTGACCAATTTCAGGCACAGAAATGACTTTAAACACACTTATTTTAGTTGAAAAAGTAATAACTCACATCCAACCGTCATTTAAAGTCAAAAGATTAAATGTTAAAATTTCATCAATATTGACCATTTTTTCAACGTTCGACTGGTCCGGGGTCATCGTTTTTCATCAGAAAATTGATTTTTTGGACTCTACCAAAAATGATTCAAAATGTCATTTGGATCGGGCCTCATGTTGAATAACCACTTTTTAAACCCTCACAGTGACCAAAATTGCCATTTTTACAGAGTTTTGCTTACTCAAAATCTTCAATTTTGACCAATTTCAGGCACAGAAATGACTTTAAACACACTTATTTTAGTTGAAAAATTAATAACTCACATCCAACCGTCATTTAAAGTCAAAAGATTAAATGTTAAAATTTCATCAATATTGACCATTTTTTCAACGTTCGACTGGTCCGGGGTCATCGTTTTTCATCAGAAAATTGATTTTTTGGACTCTACCAAAAATGATTAAAAATGTCATTTGGATCGGGCCTCATGTTGAATAACCACTTTTTAAACCCTCACAGTGACCAAAATTGCCATTTTTACAGAGTTTTGCTTACTCAAAATCTTCAATTTTGACCAATTTCAGGCACAGAAATGACTTTAAACACACTTATTTTAGTTGAAAAAGTAATAACTCACATCCAACTGTCATTTAAAGTCAAAAGATTAAATGTTAAAATTTCATCAATATTGACCATTTTTTCAACGTTCGACTGGTCCGGGGTCATCGTTTTTCATCAGAAAATTGATTTTTTTGGACTCTACCAAAAATGATTCAAAATGTCATTTGGATCGGGCCTCATGTTGAATAACCACTTTTTAAACCCTCACAGTGACCAAAATTGCCATTTTTACAGAGTTTTGCTTACTCAAAATCTTCAATTTTGACCAATTTCAGGCACAGAAATGACTTTAAACACACTTATTTTAGTTGAAAAAGTAATAACTCACATCCAACCGTCATTTAAAGTCAAAAGATTAAATGTTAAAATTTCATCAATATAAACCATTTTTTCAACGTTCGACTGGTCAAGGGTCATCGTTTTTCATCAGAAAATTGATTTTTTGGACTCTACCAAAAATGATTCAAAATGTCATTTGGATCGGGCCTCATGTTGAATAACCACTTTTTAAACCCTCACAGTGACCAAAATTGCCATTTTTACAGAGTTTTGCTTACTCAAAATCTTCAATTTTGACCAATTTCAGGCACAGAAATGACTTTAAACACACTTATTTTAGTTGAAAAATTAATAACTCACATCCAACCGTCATTTAAAGTCAAAAGATTAAATGTTAAAATTTCATCAATATTGACCATTTTTTCAACGTTCGACTGGTCCGGGGTCATCGTTTTTCATCAGAAAATTGATTTTTTGGACTCTACCAAAAATGATTAAAAATGTCATTTGGATCGGGCCTCATGTTGAATAACCACTTTTTAAACCCTCACAGTGACCAAAATTGCCATTTTTACAGAGTTTTGCTTACTCAAAATCTTCAATTTTGACCAATTTCAGGCACAGAAATGACTTTAAACACACTTATTTTAGTTGAAAAAGTAATAACTCACATCCAACTGTCATTTAAAGTCAAAAGATTAAATGTAAAAATTTCATCAATATTGACCATTTTTTCAACGTTCGACTGGTCCGGGGTCATCGTTTTTCATCAGAAAATTGATTTTTTGGACTCTTCCAAAAATGATTCAAAATGTCATTTGGATCGGGCCTCATGTTGAATAACCACTTTTTAAACCCTCACAGTGACCAAAATTGCCATTTTTACAGAGTTTTGCTTACTCAAAATCTTCAATTTTGACCAATTTCAGGCACAGAAATGACTTTAAACACACTTATTTTAGTTGAAAAAGTAATAACTCACATCCAACCGTCATTTAAAGTCAAAAGATTAAATGTTAAAATTTCATCAATATAAACCATTTTTTCAACGTTCGACTGGTCAAGGGTCATCGTTTTTCATCAGAAAATTGATTTTTTGGACTCTACCAAAAATGATTCAAAATGTCATTTGGATCGGGCCTCATGTTGAATAACCACTTTTTAAACCCTCACAGTGACCAAAATTGCCATTTTTACAGAGTTTTGCTTACTCAAAATCTTCAATTTTGACCAATTTCAGGCACAGAAATGACTTTAAACACACTTATTTTAGTTGAAAAAGTAATAACTCACATCCAACCGTCATTTAAAGTCAAAAGATTAAATGTTAAAATTTCATCAATATTGACCATTTTTTCAACGTTCGACTGGTCCGGGGTCATCATTTTTCATCAGAAAATGGATTTTTTGGACTCTACCAAAAATGATTCAAAATGTCATTTGGATCAGGCCTCATGTTGAATAACCACTTTTTAAACCCTCACAGTGACCAAAATTGCCATTTTTACAGAGTTTTGCTTACTCAAAATCTTCAATTTTGACCAATTTCAGGCACAGAAATGACTTTAAACACACTTATTTTAGTTGAAAAAGTAATAACTCACATCCAACCGTCATTTAAAGTCAAAAGATTAAATGTTAAAATTTCATCAATATTGACCATTTTTTCAACGTTCGACTGGTCCGGGGTCATCGTTTTTCATCAGAAAATTGATTTTTTGGACTCTACCAAAAATGATTCAAAATGTCATTTGGATCGGGCCTCATGTTGAATAACCACTTTTTAAACCCTCACAGTGACCAAAATTGCCATTTTTACAGAGTTTTGCTTACTCAAAATCTTCAATTTTGACCAATTTCAGGCACAGAAATGACTTTAAACACACTTATTTTAGTTGAAAAAGTAATAACTCACATCCAACCGTCATTTAAAGTGAAAAGATTAAATATTAAAATGTCATCAATATTGACCATTTTTTTCAACGTTCGACTGGTCCGGGGTCATCGTTTTTCATCAGAAAATTGATTTTTTGGACTCTACCAAAAATGATTCAAAATGTCATTTGGATCGGGCCTCATGTTGAATAACCACTTTTTAAACCCTCACAGTGACCAAAATTGCCATTTTTACAGAGTTTGCTTACTCAAAATCTTCAATTTTTACCAATTTCAGGCACAGAAATGACTTTAAACACACTTTTTTTAGTTGAAAAAGTAATAACTCACATCCAACCGTCATTTAAAGTCAAAAGATTAAATGTTAAAATTTCATCAATATTGACCATTTTTTCAACGTTCGACTGGTCCGGGGTAATCGTTTTTCATCAGAAAATGGATTTTTTGGACTCTACCAAAAATGATTCAAAATGTCATTTGGATCGGGCCTCATGTTGAATAACCACTTTTTAAACCCTCACAGTGACCAAAATTGCCATTTTTACAGAGTTTTGCTTACTCAAAATCTTCAATTTTGACCAATTTCAGGCACAGAAATGACTTTAAACACACTTATTGTAGTTGAAAAAGTAATAACTCACATCCAACCGTCATTTAAAGTCAAAAGATTAAATGTTAAAATTTCATCAATATTGACCATTTTTTCAACGTTCGACTGGTCCGGGGTCATCGTTTTTCATCAGAAAATGGATTTTTTGGACTCTACCAAAAATGATTCAAAATGTCATTTGGATCGGGCCTCATGTTGAATAACCACTTTTTAAACCCTCACAGTGACCAAAATTGTCATTTTTACAGAGTTTTGCTTACTCAAAATCTTCAATTTTGACCAATTTCAGGCACAGAAATGACTTTAAACACACTTATTGTAGTTGAAAAAGTAATAACTCACATCCAACCGTCATTTAAAGTCAAAAGATTAAATGTTAAAATTTCATCAATATTGACCATTTTTTCAACGTTCAACTGGTCCGGGGTCATCGTTTTTCATCAGAAAATTGATTTTTTGGACTCTACCAAAAATGATTCAAAATGTCATTTGGATCAGGCCTCATGTTAAATAACCACTTTTTAAACCCTCACAGTGACCAAAACTGCCATTTTTACAGAGTTTTGCTTACTCAAAATCTTCAATTTTGACCAATTTCAGGCACAGAAATGACTTTAAACACACTTATTTTAGTTGAAAAAGTAATAACTCACATCCAACCATCATTTAAAGTCAAAAGATTAAATGTTAAAATTTCATCAATATTGACCATTTTTTCAACGTTCGACTGGTCCGGGGTCATCTTTTTTCATCAGAAAATGGATTTTTTGGACTCTACCAAAAATGATTCAAAATGTCATTTGGATCAGGCCTCATGTTGAATAACCACTTTTTAAACCCTCACAGTGACCAAAACTGCCATTTTTACAGAGTTTTGCTTACTCAAAATCTTCAATTTTGACCAATTTCAGGCACAGAAATGACTTTAAACACACTTATTTTAGTTGAAAAAGTAATAACTCACATCCAACCGTCATTTAAAGTCAAAAGAATAAATGTTAAAATTTCATCAATATTGACCATTTTTTCAACGTTCGACTGGTCCGGGGTCATCGTTTTTCAATAGAAAATTGATTTTTTGGACTCTACCAAAAATGATTCAAAATGTCATTTTGATCGGGCCTCATGTTGAATAACCACTTTTTAAACCCTCACAGTGACCAAAATTGCCATTTTTACAGAGTTTTGCTTACTCAAAATCTTCAATTTTGACCAATTTCAGGCACAGAAATGACTTTAAACACACTTATTGTAGTTGAAAAAGTAATAACTCACATCCAACCATCATTTAAAGTCAAAAGATTAAATGTTAAAATTTCATCAATATTGACCATTTTTTCAACGTTCGACTGGTCCGGGGTCATCGTTTTTCATCAGAAAATTGATTTTTTGGACTCTACCAAAAATGGTTCAAAATGTCATTTGGATCGGGCCTCATGTTGAATAACCACTTTTTAAACCCTCACAGTGACCTAAATTGCCATTTTTACAGAGTTTTGCTTACTCAAAATCTTCAATTTTGACCAATTTCAGGCACAGAAATGACTTTAAACACACTTATTGTAGTTGAAAAAGTAATAACTCACATCCAACCATCATTTAAAGTCAAAAGATTAAATGTTAAAATTTCATCAATATTG
Organism: Lissotriton vulgaris; assembly: GCF_964263255.1. NCBI lineage: Eukaryota > Metazoa > Chordata > Amphibia > Caudata > Salamandridae > Lissotriton > Lissotriton vulgaris. The sequence continues at coordinate 118,821 of NW_028249740.1, forward strand.
ACCATTTTTTCAACGTTCGACTGGTCCGGGGTCATCGTTTTTCATCAGAAAATTGATTTTTTGGACTCTACCAAAAATGATTCAAAATGTCATTTGGATCGGGACTCATGTTGAATAACCACTTTTTAAACCCTCACAGTGACCAAAATTGCCATTTTTACAGAGTTTTGCTTACTCAAAATCTTCAATTTTGACCAATTTCAGGCACAGAAATGACTTTAAACACACTTATTTTAGTTGAAAAAGTAATAACTCACATCCAACCGTCATTTAAAGTGAAAAGATTAAATATTACAATTTCATCAATATTGACCATTTTTTCAACGTTCGACTGGTCCGGGGTCATCGTTTTTCATCAGAAAATGGATTTTTTGGACTCTACCAAAAATGATTCAAAATGTCATTTGGATCAGGCCTCATGTTGAATAACCACTTTTTAAACCCTCACAGTGACCAAAACTGCCATTTTTACAGAGTTTTGCTTACTCAAAATCTTCAATTTTGACCAATTTCAGGCACAGAAATGACTTTAAACACACTTATTTTAGTTGAAAAAGTAATAACTCACATCCAACCGTCATTTAAAGTCAAAAGATTAAATGTTAAAATTTCATCAATATTGACCATTTTTTCAACGTTCGACTGGTCCGGGGTCATCGTTTTTCATCAGAAAATTGATTTTTTGGACTCTACCAAAAATGATTCAAAATGTCATTTGGATCGGGCCTCATGTTGAATAACCACTTTTTAAACCCTCACAGTGACCAAAATTGCCATTTTTACAGAGTTTTGCTTACTCAAAATCTTCAATTTTGACCAATTTCAGGCACAGAAATGACTTTAAACACACTTATTTTAGTTGAAAAAGTAATAACTCACATCCAACCGTCATTTAAAGTGAAAAGATTAAATATTAAAATTTCATCAATATTGACCATTTTTTTCAACGTTCGACTGGTCCGGGGTCATCGTTTTTCATCAGAAAATTGATTTTTTGGACTCTACCAAAAATGATTCAAAATGTCATTTGGATCGGGCCTCATGTTGAATAACCACTTTTTAAACCCTCACAGTGACCAAAATTGCCATTTTTACAGAGTTTGCTTACTCAAAATCTTCAATTTTGACCAATTTCAGGCACAGAAATGACTTTAAACACACTTATTGTAGTTGAAAAAGTAATAACTCACATCCAACCGTCATTTAAAGTCAAAAGATTAAATGTTAAAATTTCATCAATATTGACCATTTTTTCAACGTTCGACTGGTCCGGGGTCATCGTTTTTCATCAGAAAATGGATTTTTTGGACTCTACCAAAAATGATTCAAAATGTCATTTGGATCGGGCCTCATGTTGAATAACCACTTTTTAAACCCTCACAGTGACCAAAATTGTCATTTTTACAGAGTTTTGCTTACTCAAAATCTTCAATTTTGACCAATTTCAGGCACAGAAATGACTTTAAACACACTTATTGTAGTTGAAAAAGTAATAACTCACATCCAACCGTCATTTAAAGTCAAAAGATTAAATGTTAAAATTTCATCAATATTGACCATTTTTTCAACGTTCAACTGGTCCGGGGTCATCGTTTTTCATCAGAAAATTGATTTTTTGGACTCTACCAAAAATGATTCAAAATGTCATTTGGATCAGGCCTCATGTTAAATAACCACTTTTTAAACCCTCACAGTGACCAAAACTGCCATTTTTACAGAGTTTTGCTTACTCAAAATCTTCAATTTTGACCAATTTCAGGCACAGAAATGACTTTAAACACACTTATTTTAGTTGAAAAAGTAATAACTCACATCCAACCATCATTTAAAGTCAAAAGATTAAATGTTAAAATTTCATCAATATTGACCATTTTTTCAACGTTCGACTGGTCCGGGGTCATCTTTTTTCATCAGAAAATGGATTTTTTGGACTCTACCAAAAATGATTCAAAATGTCATTTGGATCAGGCCTCATGTTGAATAACCACTTTTTAAACCCTCACAGTGACCAAAACTGCCATTTTTACAGAGTTTTGCTTACTCAAAATCTTCAATTTTGACCAATTTCAGGCACAGAAATGACTTTAAACACACTTATTTTAGTTGAAAAAGTAATAACTCACATCCAACCGTCATTTAAAGTCAAAAGAATAAATGTTAAAATTTCATCAATATTGACCATTTTTTCAACGTTCGACTGGTCCGGGGTCATCGTTTTTCAATAGAAAATTGATTTTTTGGACTCTACCAAAAATGATTCAAAATGTCATTTTGATCGGGCCTCATGTTGAATAACCACTTTTTAAACCCTCACAGTGACCAAAATTGCCATTTTTACAGAGTTTTGCTTACTCAAAATCTTCAATTTTGACCAATTTCAGGCACAGAAATGACTTTAAACACACTTATTGTAGTTGAAAAAGTAATAACTCACATCCAACCATCATTTAAAGTCAAAAGATTAAATGTTAAAATTTCATCAATATTGACCATTTTTTCAACGTTCGACTGGTCCGGGGTCATCGTTTTTCATCAGAAAATTGATTTTTTGGACTCTACCAAAAATGGTTCAAAATGTCATTTGGATCGGGCCTCATGTTGAATAACCACTTTTTAAACCCTCACAGTGACCTAAATTGCCATTTTTACAGAGTTTTGCTTACTCAAAATCTTCAATTTTGACCAATTTCAGGCACAGAAATGACTTTAAACACACTTATTGTAGTTGAAAAAGTAATAACTCACATCCAACCATCATTTAAAGTCAAAAGATTAAATGTTAAAATTTCATCAATATTGACCATTTTTTCAACGTTCGACTGGTCCGGGGTCATCGTTTTTCATCAGAAAATTGATTTTTTGGACTCTACCAAAAATGATTCAAAATGTCATTTGGATCGGGCCTCATGTTGAATAACCACTTTTTAAACCCTCACAGTGACCAAAATTGCCATTTTTACAGAGTTTTGCTTACTCAAAATCTTCAATTTTGACCAATTTCAGGCACAGAAATGACTTTAAACACACTTATTTTAGTTGAAAAAGTAATAACTCACATCCAACCGTCATTTAAAGTGAAAAGATTAAATATTACAATTTCATCAATATTGACCATTTTTTCAACGTTCGACTGGTCCGGGGTCATCGTTTTTCATCAGAAAATTGATTTTTTGGACTCTACCAAAAATGATTCAAAATGTCATTTGGATCAGGCCTCATGTTGAATAACCACTTTTTAAACCCTCACAGTGACCAAAACTGCCATTTTTACAGAGTTTTGCTTACTCAAAATCTTCAATTTTGACCAATTTCAGGCACAGAAATGACTTTAAACACACTTATTTTAGTTGAAAAAGTAATAACTCACATCCAACCGTCATTTAAAGTCAAAAGATTAAATGTTAAAATTTCATCAATATTGACCATTTTTTCAACGTTCGACTGGTCCGGGGTCATCGTTTTTCATCAGAAAATTGATTTTTTGGACTCTACCAAAAATGATTCAAAATGTCATTTGGATCGGGCCTCATGTTGAATAACCACTTTTTAAACCCTCACAGTGACCAAAATTGCCATTTTTACAGAGTTTTGCTTACTCAAAATCTTCAATTTTGACCAATTTCAGGCACAGAAATGACTTTAAACACACTTATTTTAGTTGAAAAAGTAATAACTCACATCCAACCGTCATTTAAAGTGAAAAGATTAAATATTAAAATTTCATCAATATTGACCATTTTTTTCAACGTTCGACTGGTCCGGGGTCATCGTTTTTCATCAGAAAATTGATTTTTTGGACTCTACCAAAAATGATTCAAAATGTCATTTGGATCGGGCCTCATGTTGAATAACCACTTTTTAAACCCTCACAGTGACCAAAATTGCCATTTTTACAGAGTTTGCTTACTCAAAATCTTCAATTTTTACCAATTTCAGGCACAGAAATGACTTTAAACACACCTTTTTTAGTTGAAAAAGTAATAACTCACATCCAACCGTCATTTAAAGTCAAAAGATTAAATGTTAAAATTTCATCAATATTGACCATTTTTTCAACGTTCGACTGGTCCGGGGTCATCGTTTTTCATCAGAAAATTGATTTTTTGGACTCTACCAAAAATGATTCAAAATGTCATTTGGATCGGGCCTCATGTTGAATAACCACTTTTTAAACCCTCACAGTGACCAAAATTGCCATTTTTACAGAGTTTGCTTACTCAAAATCTTCAATTTTTACCAATTTCAGGCACAGAAATGACTTTAAACACACTTTTTTTAGTTGAAAAAGTAATAACTCACATCCAACCGTCATTTAAAGTCAAAAGATTAAATGTTAAAATTTCATCAATATTGACCATTTTTTCAACGTTCGACTGGTCCGGGGTCATCGTTTTTCATCAGAAAATGGATTTTTTGGACTCTACCAAAAATGATTCAAAATGTCATTTGGATCGGGCCTCATGTTGAATAACCACTTTTTAAACCCTCACAGTGACCAAAATTGTCATTTTTACAGAGTTTTGCTTACTCAAAATCTTCAATTTTGACCAATTTCAGGCACAGAAATGACTTTAAACACACTTATTGTAGTTGAAAAAGTAATAACTCACATCCAACCGTCATTTAAAGTCAAAAGATTAAATGTTAAAATTTCATCAATATTGACCATTTTTTCAACGTTCAACTGGTCCGGGGTCATCGTTTTTCATCAGAAAATTGATTTTTTGGACTCTACCAAAAATGATTCAAAATGTCATTTGGATCAGGCCTCATGTTAAATAACCACTTTTTAAACCCTCACAGTGACCAAAACTGCCATTTTTACAGAGTTTTGCTTACTCAAAATCTTCAATTTTGACCAATTTCAGGCACAGAAATGACTTTAAACACACTTATTTTAGTTGAAAAAGTAATAACTCACATCCAACCATCATTTAAAGTCAAAAGATTAAATGTTAAAATTTCATCAATATTGACCATTTTTTCAACGTTCGACTGGTCCGGGGTCATCTTTTTTCATCAGAAAATGGATTTTTTGGACTCTACCAAAAATGATTCAAAATGTCATTTGGATCAGGCCTCATGTTGAATAACCACTTTTTAAACCCTCACAGTGACCAAAACTGCCATTTTTACAGAGTTTTGCTTACTCAAAATCTTCAATTTTGACCAATTTCAGGCACAGAAATGACTTTAAACACACTTATTTTAGTTGAAAAAGTAATAACTCACATCCAACCGTCATTTAAAGTCAAAAGAATAAATGTTAAAATTTCATCAATATTGACCATTTTTTCAACGTTCGACTGGTCCGGGGTCATCGTTTTTCAATAGAAAATTGATTTTTTGGACTCTACCAAAAATGATTCAAAATGTCATTTTGATCGGGCCTCATGTTGAATAACCACTTTTTAAACCCTCACAGTGACCAAAATTGCCATTTTTACAGAGTTTTGCTTACTCAAAATCTTCAATTTTGACCAATTTCAGGCACAGAAATGACTTTAAACACACTTATTTTAGTTGAAAAAGTCATAACTCACATCCAACCGTCATTTAAAGTCAAAAGATTAAATGTTAAACTTTCATCAATATTGACCATTTTTTAAACGTTCGACTGATCCGGGGTCATCGTTTTTCATCAGAAAATTGATTTTTTGGACTCTACCAAAAATGGTTCAAAATGTCATTTGGATCGGGCCTCATGTTGAATAACCACTTTTTAAACCCTCACAGTGACCTAAATTGCCATTTTTACAGAGTTTTGCTTACTCAAAATCTTCAATTTTGACCAATTTCAGGCACAGAAATGACTTTAAACACACTTATTGTAGTTGAAAAAGTAATAACTCACATCCAACCATCATTTAAAGTCAAAAGATTAAATGTTAAAATTTCATCAATATTGACCATTTTTTCAACGTTCGACTGGTCCGGGGTCATCGTTTTTCATCAGAAAATTGATTTTTTGGACTCTACCAAAAATGATTCAAAATGTCATTTGGATCGGGCCTCATGTTGAATAACCACTTTTTAAACCCTCACAGTGACCAAAATTGCCATTTTTACAGAGTTTTGCTTACTCAAAATCTTCAATTTTGACCAATTTCAGGCACAGAAATGACTTTAAACACACTTATTTTAGTTGAAAAAGTAATAACTCACATCCAACCGTCATTTAAAGTGAAAAGATTAAATATTAAAATTTCATCAATATTGACCATTTTTTCAACGTTCGACTGGTCCGGGGTCATCGTTTTTCATCAGAAAATGGATTTTTTGGACTCTACCAAAAATGATTCAAAATGTCATTTGGATCAGGCCTCATGTTGAATAACCACTTTTTAAACCCTCACAGTGACCAAAACTGCCATTTTTACAGAGTTTTGCTTACTCAAAATCTTCAATTTTGACCAATTTCAGGCACAGAAATGACTTTAAACACACTTATTTTAGTTGAAAAAGTAATAACTCACATCCAACCGTCATTTAAAGTCAAAAGATTAAATGTTAAAATTTCATCAATATTGACCATTTTTTCAACGTTCGACTGGTCCGGGGTCATCGTTTTTCATCAGAAAATTGATTTTTTGGACTCTACCAAAAATGATTCAAAATGTCATTTGGATCGGGCCTCATGTTGAATAACCACTTTTTAAACCCTCACAGTGACCAAAATTGCCATTTTTACAGAGTTTTGCTTACTCAAAATCTTCAATTTTGACCAATTTCAGGCACAGAAATGACTTTAAACACACTTATTTTAGTTGAAAAAGTAATAACTCACATCCAACCGTCATTTAAAGTGAAAAGATTAAATATTAAAATTTCATCAATATTGACCATTTTTTTCAACGTTCGACTGGTCCGGGGTCATCGTTTTTCATCAGAAAATTGATTTTTTGGACTCTACCAAAAATGATTCAAAATGTCATTTGGATCGGGCCTCATGTTGAATAACCACTTTTTAAACCCTCACAGTGACCAAAATTGCCATTTTTACAGAGTTTGCTTACTCAAAATCTTCAATTTTTACCAATTTCAGGCACAGAAATGACTTTAAACACACCTTTTTTAGTTGAAAAAGTAATAACTCACATCCAACCGTCATTTAAAGTCAAAAGATTAAATGTTAAAATTTCATCAATATTGACCATTTTTTCAACGTTCGACTGGTCCGGGGTCATCGTTTTTCATCAGAAAATTGATTTTTTGGACTCTACCAAAAATGATTCAAAATGTCATTTGGATCGGGCCTCATGTTGAATAACCACTTTTTAAACCCTCACAGTGACCAAAATTGCCATTTTTACAGAGTTTTGCTTACTCAAAATCTTCAATTTTGACCAATTTCAGGCACAGAAATGACTTTAAACACACTTATTTTAGTTGAAAAAGTAATAACTCACATCCAACCGTCATTTAAAGTGAAAAGATTAAATATTAAAATTTCATCAATATTGACCATTTTTTTCAACGTTCGACTGGTCCGGGGTCATCGTTTTTCATCAGAAAATTGATTTTTTGGACTCTACCAAAAATGATTCAAAATGTCATTTGGATCGGGCCTCATGTTGAATAACCACTTTTTAAACCCTCACAGTGACCAAAATTGCCATTTTTACAGAGTTTGCTTACTCAAAATCTTCAATTTTTACCAATTTCAGGCACAGAAATGACTTTAAACACACCTTTTTTAGTTGAAAAAGTAATAACTCACATCCAACCGTCATTTAAAGTCAAAAGATTAAATGTTAAAATTTCATCAATATTGACCATTTTTTCAACGTTCGACTGGTCCGGGGTCATCGTTTTTCATCAGAAAATGGATTTTTTGGACTCTACCAAAAATGATTCAAAATGTCATTTGGATCAGGCCTCATGTTGAATAACCACTTTTTAAACCCTCACAGTGACCAAAACTGCCATTTTTACAGAGTTTTGCTTACTCAAAATCTTCAATTTTGACCAATTTCAGGCACAGAAATGACTTTAAACACACTTATTTTAGTTGAAAAAGTAATAACTCACATCCAACTGTCATTTAAAGTCAAAAGATTAAATGTTAAAATTTCATCAATATTGACCATTTTTTCAACGTTCGACTGGTCCGGGGTCATCGTTTTTCATCAGAAAATTGATTTTTTGGACTCCACCAAAAATGATTCAAAATGTCATTTGGATCGGGCCTCATGTTGAATAACCACTTTTTAAACACTCACAGTGACCAAAACTGCCATTTTTACAGAGTTTTGCTTACTCAAAATCTTCAATTTTGACCAATTTCAGGCACAGAAATGACTTTAAACACACTTATTTTAGTTGAAAAAGTAATAACTCACATCCAACTGTCATTTAAAGTCAAAAGATTAAATGTTAAAATTTCATCAATATTGACCATTTTTTCAACGTTCGACTGGTCCGGGGTCATCGTTTTTCATCAGAAAATTGATTTTTTGGACTCCACCAAAAATGATTCAAAATGTCATTTGGATCGGGCCTCGTGTTGAATAACCACTTTTTAAACCCTAACAGTGACCAAAATTGCCATTTTTACAGAGTTTTTGCTTACTCAAAATCTTCAATTTTGACCAATTTCAGGCACAGAAATGACTTTAAACACACTTATTTTAGTTGAAAAAGTAATAACTCACATCCAACCGTCATTTAAAGTCAAAAGATTAAATGTTAAAATTTCATCAATATTGACAATTTTTTCAACGTTCGACTGGTCCGGGGTCATCGTTTTTCATCAGAAAATGGATTTTTTGGACTCTACCAAAAATGATTCAAAATGTCATTTGGATCGGGCCTCATGTTGAATAACCACTTTTTAAACCCTCACAGTGACCAAAATTGCCATTTTTACAGAGTTTTGCTTACTCAAAATCTTCAATTTTGACCAATTTCAGGCACAGAAATGACTTTAAACACACTTATTGTAGTTGAAAAAGTAATAACTCACATCCAACCGTCATTTAAAGTCAAAAGATTAAATGTTAAAATTTCATCAATATTGACCATTTTTTCAACGTTCAACTGGTCTGGGGTCATCGTTTTTCATCAGAAAATTGATTTTTTGGACTCTACCAAAAATGATTCAAAATGTCATTTGGATCGGGCCTCATGTTGAATAACCACTTTTTAAACCCTAACAGTGACCAAAATTGCCATTTTTACAGAGTTTTGCTTACTCAAAATCTTCAATTTTGACCAATTTCAGGCACAGAAATGACTTTAAACACACTTATTTTAGTTGAAAAAGTAATAACTCACATCCAACCGTCATTTAAAGTCAAAAGATTAAATGTTAAAATTTCATCAATATTGACCATTTTTTCAACGTTCGACTGGTCCGGGGTCATCGTTTTTCATCAGAAAATTGATTTTTTGGACTCTACCAAAAATGATTCAAAATGTCATTTGGATCGGGCCTCATGTTGAATAACCACTTTTTAAACCCTCACAGTGACCAAAATTGCCATTTTTACAGAGTTTTGCTTACTCAAAATCTTCAATTTTGACCAATTTCAGGCACAGAAATGACTTTAAACACACTTATTTTAGTTGAAAAAGTCATAACTCACATCCAACCGTCATTTAAAGTCAAAAGATTAAATGTTAAACTTTCATCAATATTGACCATTTTTTAAACGTTCGACTGATCCGGGATCATCGTTTTTCATCAGAAAATTGATTTTTTGGACTCTACCAAAAATGATTCAAAATGTCATTTGGATCGGGCCTCATGTTGAATAACCACTTTTTAAACCCTCACAGTGACCAAAATTGCCATTTTTACAGAGTTTTGCTTACTCAAAATCTTCAATTTTGACCAATTTCAGGCACAGAAATGACTTTAAACACACTTATTGTAGTTGAAAAAGTAATAACTCACATCCAACCATCATTTAAAGTCAAAAGATTAAATGTTAAAATTTCATCAATATTGACCATTTTTTCAACGTTCGACTGGTCCGGGGTCATCGTTTTTCATCAGAAAATGGATTTTTTGGACTCTACCAAAAATGATTCAAAATGTCATTTGGATCAGGCCTCATGTTGAATAACCACTTTTTAAACCCTCACAGTGACCAAAACTGCCATTTTTACAGAGTTTTGCTTACTCAAAATCTTCAATTTTGACCAATTTCAGGCACAGAAATGACTTTAAACACACTTATTTTAGTTGAAAAAGTAATAACTCACATCCAACCGTCATTTAAAGTCAAAAGATTAAATGTTAAAATTTCATCAATATTGACCATTTTTTCAACGTTCGACTGGTCCGGGGTCATCGTTTTTCAATAGAAAATTGATTTTTTGGACTCTACCAAAAATGATTCAAAATGTCATTTGGATCGGGCCTCATGTTGAATAACCACTTTTTAAACCCTCACAGTGACCAAAATTGCCATTTTTACAGAGTTTTGCTTACTCAAAATCTTCAATTTTGACCAATTTCAGGCACAGAAATGACTTTAAACACACTTATTGTAGTTGAAAAAGTAATAACTCACATCCAACCATCATTTAAAGTCAAAAGATTAAATGTTAAAATTTCATCAATATTGACCATTTTTTCAACGTTCGACTGGTCCGGGGTCATCGTTTTTCATCAGAAAATTGATTTTTTGGACTCTACCAAAAATGATTCAAAATGTCATTTGGATCGGGCCTCATGTTGAATAACCACTTTTTAAACCCTCACAGTGACCAAAATTGCCATTTTTACAGAGTTTTGCTTACTCAAAATCTTCAATTTTGACCAATTTCAGGCACAGAAATGACTTTAAACACACTTATTTTAGTTGAAAAAGTAATAACTCACATCCAACCGTCATTTAAAGTGAAAAGATTAAATATTAAAATTTCATCAATATTGACCATTTTTTCAACGTTCGACTGGTCCGGGGTCATCGTTTTTCATCAGAAAATTGATTTTTTGGACTCTACCAAAAATGATTCAAAATGTCATTTGGATCGGGCCTCATGTTGAATAACCACTTTTTAAACCCTCACAGTGACCAAAATTGCCATTTTTACAGAGTTTTGCTTACTCAAAATCTTCAATTTTGACCAATTTCAGGCACAGAAATGACTTTAAACACACTTATTTTAGTTGAAAAAGTCATAACTCACATCCAACCGTCATTTAAAGTCAAAAGATTAAATGTTAAACTTTCATCAATATTGACCATTTTTTAAACGTTCGACTGATCCGGGGTCATCGTTTTTCATCAGAAAATTGATTTTTTGGACTCTACCAAAAATGATTCAAAATGTCATTTGGATCAGGCCTCATGTTGAATAACCACTTTTTAAACCCTCACAGTGACCAAAACTGCCATTTTTACAGAGTTTTGCTTACTCAAAATCTTCAATTTTGACCAATTTCAGGCACAGAAATGACTTTAAACACACTTATTTTAGTTGAAAAAGTAATAACTCACATCCAACCGTCATTTAAAGTCAAAAGATTAAATGTTAAAATTTCATCAATATTGACCATTTTTTCAACGTTCGACTGGTCCGGGGTCATCGTTTTTCAATAGAAAATTGATTTTTTGGACTCTACCAAAAATGATTCAAAATGTCATTTGGATCGGGCCTCATGTTGAATAACCACTTTTTAAACCCTCACAGTGACCAAAACTGCCATTTTTACAGAGTTTTGCTTACTCAAAATCTTCAATTTTGACCAATTTCAGGCACAGAAATGACTTTAAACACACTTATTTTAGTTGAAAAAGTAATACCTCACATCCAACCGTCATTTAAAGTCAAAAGATTAAATGTTAAAATTTCATCAATATTGACCATTTTTTCAACGTTCGACTGGTCCGGGGTCATCGTTTTTCATCAGAAAATTGATTTTTTGGACTCTACCAAAAATGAATCAAAATGTCATTTGGATCGGGCCTCATGTTGAATAACCACTTTTTAAACCCTCACAGTGACCAAAATTGCCATTTTTACAGAGTTTTGCTTACTCAAAATCTTCAATTTTGACCAATTTCAGGCACAGAAATGACTTTAAACACACTTATTTTAGTTGAAAAAGTAATAACTCACATCCAACCGTCATTTAAAGTGAAAAGATTAAATATTAAAATTTCATCAATATTGACCATTTTTTCCAACGTTCGACTGGTCCGGGGTCATCGTTTTTCATCAGAAAATTGATTTTTTGGACTCTACCAAAAATGATTCAAAATGTCATTTGGATCGGGCCTCATGTTGAATAACCACTTTTTAAACCCTCACAGTGACCAAAATTGCCATTTTTACAGAGTTTGCTTACTCAAAATCTTCAATTTTTACCAATTTCAGGCACAGAAATGACTTTAAACACACCTTTTTTAGTTGAAAAAGTAATAACTCACATCCAACCGTCATTTAAAGTCAAAAGATTAAATGTTAAAATTTCATCAATATTGACCATTTTTTCAACGTTCGACTGGTCCGGGGTCATCGTTTTTCATCAGAAAATTGATTTTTTGGACTCTACCAAAAATGATTCAAAATGTCATTTGGATCGGGCCTCATGTTGAATAACCACTTTTTAAACCCTCACAGTGACCAAAATTGCCATTTTTACAGAGTTTTGCTTACTCAAAATCTTCAATTTTGACCAATTTCAGGCACAGAAATGACTTTAAACACACTTATTGTAGTTGAAAAAGTAATAACTCACATCCAACCATCATTTAAAGTCAAAAGATTAAATGTTAAAATTTCATCAATATTGACCATTTTTTCAACGTTCGACTGGTCCGGGGTCATCGTTTTTCATCAGAAAATGGATTTTTTGGACTCTACCAAAAATGATTCAAAATGTCATTTGGATCAGGCCTCATGTTGAATAACCACTTTTTAAACCCTCACAGTGACCAAAACTGCCATTTTTACAGAGTTTTGCTTACTCAAAATCTTCAATTTTGACCAATTTCAGGCACAGAAATAACTTTAAACACACTTATTTTAGTTGAAAAAGTAATAACTCACATCCAACCGTCATTTAAAGTCAAAAGATTAAATGTTAAAATTTCATCAATATTGACCATTTTTTCAACATTCGACTGGTCCGGGGTCATCGTTTTTCATCAGAAAATTGATTTTTTGGACTCCACCAAAAATGATTCAAAATGTCATTTGGATCGGGCCTCATGTTGAATAACCACTTTTTAAACCCTCACAGTGACCAAAACTGCCATTTTTACAGAGTTTTGCTTACTCAAAATCTTCAATTTTGACCAATTTCAGGCACAGAAATGACTTTAAACACACTTATTTTAGTTGAAAAAGTAATAACTCACATCCAACCGTCATTTAAAGTCAAAAGATTAAATGTTAAAATTTCATCAATATTGACCATTTTTTCAACGTTCGACTGGTCCGGGGTCATCGTTTTTCATCAGAAAATTGATTTTTTGGACTCTACCAAAAATGATTCAAAATGTCATTTGGATCGGGCCTCATGTTGAATAACCACTTTTTAAACCCTCACAGTGACCAAAATTGCCATTTTTACAGAGTTTTGCTTACTCAAAATCTTCAATTTTGACCAATTTCAGGCACAGAAATGACTTTAAACACACTTATTTTAGTTGAAAAAGTAATAACTCACATCCAACCGTCATTTAAAGTGAAAAGATTAAATATTAAAATTTCATCAATATTGACCATTTTTTTCAACGTTCGACTGGTCCGGGGTCATCGTTTTTCATCAGAAAATTGATTTTTTGGACTCTACCAAAAATGATTCAAAATGTCATTTGGATCAGGCCTCATGTTAAATAACCACTTTTTAAACCCTCACAGTGACCAAAACTGCCATTTTTACAGAGTTTTGCTTACTCAAAATCTTCAATTTTGACCAATTTCAGGCACAGAAATGACTTTAAACACACTTATTTTAGTTGAAAAAGTAATAACTCACATCCAACCATCATTTAAAGTCAAAAGATTAAATGTTAAAATTTCATCAATATTGACCATTTTTTCAACGTTCGACTGGTCCGGGGTCATCTTTTTTCATCAGAAAATGGATTTTTTGGACTCTACCAAAAATGATTCAAAATGTCATTTGGATCAGGCCTCATGTTGAATAACCACTTTTTAAACCCTCACAGTGACCAAAACTGCCATTTTTACAGAGTTTTGCTTACTCAAAATCTTCAATTTTGACCAATTTCAGGCACAGAAATGACTTTAAACACACTTATTTTAGTTGAAAAAGTAATAACTCACATCCAACCGTCATTTAAAGTCAAAAGATTAAATGTTAAAATTTCATCAATATTGACCATTTTTTCAACGTTCGACTGGTCCGGGGTCATCGTTTTTCAATAGAAAATTGATTTTTTGGACTCTACCAAAAATGATTCAAAATGTCATTTTGATCGGGCCTCATGTTGAATAACCACTTTTTAAACCCTCACAGTGACCAAAATTGCCATTTTTACAGAGTTTTGCTTACTCAAAATCTTCAATTTTGACCAATTTCAGGCACAGAAATGACTTTAAACACACTTATTTTAGTTGAAAAAGTCATAACTCACATCCAACCGTCATTTAAAGTCAAAAGATTAAATGTTAAACTTTCATCAATATTGACCATTTTTTAAACGTTCGACTGATCCGGGGTCATCGTTTTTCATCAGAAAATTGATTTTTTGGACTCTACCAAAAATGGTTCAAAATGTCATTTGGATCGGGCCTCATGTTGAATAACCACTTTTTAAACCCTCACAGTGACCTAAATTGCCATTTTTACAGAGTTTTGCTTACTCAAAATCTTCAATTTTGACCAATTTCAGGCACAGAAATGACTTTAAACACACTTATTGTAGTTGAAAAAGTAATAACTCACATCCAACCATCATTTAAAGTCAAAAGATTAAATGTTAAAATTTCATCAATATTGACCATTTTTTCAACGTTCGACTGGTCCGGGGTCATCGTTTTTCATCAGAAAATTGATTTTTTGGACTCTACCAAAAATGGTTCAAAATGTCATTTGGATCGGGCCTCATGTTGAATAACCACTTTTTAAACCCTCACAGTGACCTAAATTGCCATTTTTACAGAGTTTTGCTTACTCAAAATCTTCAATTTTGACCAATTTCAGGCACAGAAATGACTTTAAACACACTTATTGTAGTTGAAAAAGTAATAACTCACATCCAACCATCATTTAAAGTCAAAAGATTAAATGTTAAAATTTCATCAATATTGACCATTTTTTCAACGTTCGACTGGTCCGGGGTCATCGTTTTTCATCAGAAAATTGATTTTTTGGACTCTACCAAAAATGATTCAAAATGTCATTTGGATCGGGCCTCATGTTGAATAACCACTTTTTAAACCCTCACAGTGACCAAAATTGCCATTTTTACAGAGTTTTGCTTACTCAAAATCTTCAATTTTGACCAATTTCAGGCACAGAAATGACTTTAAACACACTTATTTTAGTTGAAAAAGTAATAACTCACATCCAACCGTCATTTAAAGTGAAAAGATTAAATATTAAAATTTCATCAATATTGACCATTTTTTCAACGTTCGACTGGTCCGGGGTCATCGTTTTTCATCAGAAAATGGATTTTTTGGACTCTACCAAAAATGATTCAAAATGTCATTTGGATCAGGCCTCATGTTGAATAACCACTTTTTAAACCCTCACAGTGACCAAAACTGCCATTTTTACAGAGTTTTGCTTACTCAAAATCTTCAATTTTGACCAATTTCAGGCACAGAAATGACTTTAAACACACTTATTTTAGTTGAAAAAGTAATAACTCACATCCAACCGTCATTTAAAGTCAAAAGATTAAATGTTAAAATTTCATCAATATTGACCATTTTTTCAACGTTCGACTGGTCCGGGGTCATCGTTTTTCATCAGAAAATTGATTTTTTGGACTCTACCAAAAATGATTCAAAATGTCATTTGGATCGGGCCTCATGTTGAATAACCACTTTTTAAACCCTCACAGTGACCAAAATTGCCATTTTTACAGAGTTTTGCTTACTCAAAATCTTCAATTTTGACCAATTTCAGGCACAGAAATGACTTTAAACACACTTATTTTAGTTGAAAAAGTAATAACTCACATCCAACCGTCATTTAAAGTGAAAAGATTAAATATTAAAATTTCATCAATATTGACCATTTTTTTCAACGTTCGACTGGTCCGGGGTCATCGTTTTTCATCAGAAAATTGATTTTTTGGACTCTACCAAAAATGATTCAAAATGTCATTTGGATCGGGCCTCATGTTGAATAACCACTTTTTAAACCCTCACAGTGACCAAAATTGCCATTTTTACAGAGTTTGCTTACTCAAAATCTTCAATTTTTACCAATTTCAGGCACAGAAATGACTTTAAACACACCTTTTTTAGTTGAAAAAGTAATAACTCACATCCAACCGTCATTTAAAGTCAAAAGATTAAATGTTAAAATTTCATCAATATTGACCATTTTTTCAACGTTCGACTGGTCCGGGGTCATCGTTTTTCATCAGAAAATGGATTTTTTGGACTCTACCAAAAATGATTCAAAATGTCATTTGGATCAGGCCTCATGTTGAATAACCACTTTTTAAACCCTCACAGTGACCAAAACTGCCATTTTTACAGAGTTTTGCTTACTCAAAATCTTCAATTTTGACCAATTTCAGGCACAGAAATGACTTTAAACACACTTATTTTAGTTGAAAAAGTAATAACTCACATCCAACTGTCATTTAAAGTCAAAAGATTAAATGTTAAAATTTCATCAATATTGACCATTTTTTCAACGTTCGACTGGTCCGGGGTCATCGTTTTTCATCAGAAAATTGATTTTTTGGACTCCACCAAAAATGATTCAAAATGTCATTTGGATCGGGCCTCATGTTGAATAACCACTTTTTAAACACTCACAGTGACCAAAACTGCCATTTTTACAGAGTTTTGCTTACTCAAAATCTTCAATTTTGACCAATTTCAGGCACAGAAATGACTTTAAACACACTTATTTTAGTTGAAAAAGTAATAACTCACATCCAACCGTCATTTAAAGTCAAAAGATTAAATGTTAAAATTTCATCAATATTGACCATTTTTTCAACGTTCGACTGGTCCGGGGTCATCGTTTTTCATCAGAAAATTGATTTTTTGGACTCTACCAAAAATGATTCAAAATGTCATTTGGATCGGGCCTCATGTTGAATAACCACTTTTTAAACCCTCACAGTGACCAAAATTGCCATTTTTACAGAGTTTTGCTTACTCAAAATCTTCAATTTTGACCAATTTCAGGCACAGAAATGACTTTAAACACACTTATTTTAGTTGAAAAAGTAATAACTCACATCCAACCGTCATTTAAAGTGAAAAGATTAAATATTAAAATTTCATCAATATTGACCATTTTTTTCAACGTTCGACTGGTCCGGGGTCATCGTTTTTCATCAGAAAATTGATTTTTTGGACTCTACCAAAAATGATTCAAAATGTCATTTGGATCGGGCCTCATGTTGAATAACCACTTTTTAAACCCTCACAGTGACCAAAATTGCCATTTTTACAGAGTTTGCTTACTCAAAATCTTCAATTTTTACCAATTTCAGGCACAGAAATGACTTTAAACACACCTTTTTTAGTTGAAAAAGTAATAACTCACATCCAACCGTCATTTAAAGTCAAAAGATTAAATGTTAAAATTTCATCAATATTGACCATTTTTTCAACGTTCGACTGGTCCGGGGTCATCGTTTTTCATCAGAAAATGGATTTTTTGGACTCTACCAAAAATGATTCAAAATGTCATTTGGATCAGGCCTCATGTTGAATAACCACTTTTTAAACCCTCACAGTGACCAAAACTGCCATTTTTACAGAGTTTTGCTTACTCAAAATCTTCAATTTTGACCAATTTCAGGCACAGAAATGACTTTAAACACACTTATTTTAGTTGAAAAAGTAATAACTCACATCCAACTGTCATTTAAAGTCAAAAGATTAAATGTTAAAATTTCATCAATATTGACCATTTTTTCAACGTTCGACTGGTCCGGGGTCATCGTTTTTCATCAGAAAATTGATTTTTTGGACTCCACCAAAAATGATTCAAAATGTCATTTGGATCGGGCCTCATGTTGAATAACCACTTTTTAAACACTCACAGTGACCAAAACTGCCATTTTTACAGAGTTTTGCTTACTCAAAATCTTCAATTTTGACCAATTTCAGGCACAGAAATGACTTTAAACACACTTATTTTAGTTGAAAAAGTAATAACTCACATCCAACCGTCATTTAAAGTCAAAAGATTAAATGTTAAAATTTCATCAATATTGACCATTTTTTCAACGTTCGACTGGTCCGGGGTCATCGTTTTTCATCAGAAAATTGATTTTTTGGACTCTACCAAAAATGATTCAAAATGTCATTTGGATCGGGCCTCATGTTGAATAACCACTTTTTAAACCCTCACAGTGACCAAAATTGCCATTTTTACAGAGTTTTGCTTACTCAAAATCTTCAATTTTGACCAATTTCAGGCACAGAAATGACTTTAAACACACTTATTTTAGTTGAAAAAGTAATAACTCACATCCAACCGTCATTTAAAGTAAAAAGATTAAATATTAAAATTTCATCAATATTGACCATTTTTTTCAACGTTCGACTGGTCCGGGGTCATCGTTTTTCATCAGAAAATTGATTTTTTGGACTCTACCAAAAATGATTCAAAATGTCATTTGGATCGGGCCTCATGTTGAATAACCACTTTTTAAACCCTCACAGTGACCAAAATTGCCATTTTTACAGAGTTTGCTTACTCAAAATCTTCAATTTTTACCAATTTCAGGCACAGAAATGACTTTAAACACACTTTTTTTAGTTGAAAAAGTAATAACTCACATCCAACCGTCATTTAAAGTCAAAAGATTAAATGTTAAAATTTCATCAATATTGACCATTTTTTCAACGTTCCACTGGTCCGGGGTAATCGTTTTTCATCAGAAAATGGATTTTTTGGACTCTACCAAAAATGATTCAAAATGTCATTTGGATCGGGCCTCGTGTTGAATAACCACTTTTTAAACCCTAACAGTGACCAAAATTGCCATTTTTACAGAGTTTTTGCTTACTCAAAATCTTCAATTTTGACCAATTTCAGGCACAGAAATGACTTTAAACACACTTATTTTAGTTGAAAAAGTAATAACTCACATCCAACCGTCATTTAAAGTCAAAAGATTAAATGTTAAAATTTCATCAATATTGACAATTTTTTCAACGTTCGACTGGTCCGGGGTCATCGTTTTTCATCAGAAAATGGATTTTTTGGACTCTACCAAAAATGATTCAAAATGTCATTTGGATCGGGCCTCATGTTGAATAACCACTTTTTAAACCCTCACAGTGACCAAAATTGCCATTTTTACAGAGTTTTGCTTACTCAAAATCTTCAATTTTGACCATTTCAGGCACAGAAATGACTTTAAACACACTTATTGTAGTTGAAAAAGTAATAACTCACATCCAACCGTCATTTAAAGTCAAAAGATTAAATGTTAAAATTTCATCAATATTGACCATTTTTTCAACGTTCAACTGGTCCGGGGTCATCGTTTTTCATCAGAAAATTGATTTTTTGGACTCTACCAAAAATGATTCAAAATGTCATTTGGATCGGGCCTCATGTTGAATAACCACTTTTTAAACCCTAACAGTGACCAAAATTGCCATTTTTACAGAGTTTTGCTTACTCAAAATCTTCAATTTTGACCAATTTCAGGCACAGAAATGACTTTAAACACACTTATTTTAGTTGAAAAAGTAATAACTCACATCCAACCGTCATTTAAAGTCAAAAGATTAAATGTTAAAATTTCATCAATATTGACCATTTTTTCAACGTTCGACTGGTCCGGGGTCATCGTTTTTCATCAGAAAATTGATTTTTTGGACTCTACCAAAAATGATTCAAAATGTCATTTGGATCGGGCCTCATGTTGAATAACCACTTTTTAAACCCTCACAGTGACCAAAATTGCCATTTTTACAGAGTTTTGCTTACTCAAAATCTTCAATTTTGACCAATTTCAGGCACAGAAATGACTTTAAACACACTTATTTTAGTTGAAAAAGTAATAACTCACATCCAACCGTCATTTAAAGTCAAAAGATTAAATGTTAAACTTTCATCAATATTGACCATTTTTTAAACGTTCGACTGATCCGGGGTCATCGTTTTTCATCAGAAAATTGATTTTTTGGACTCTACCAAAAATGATTCAAAATGTCATTTGGATCGGGCCTCATGTTGAATAACCACTTTTTAAACCCTCACAGTGACCAAAATTGCCATTTTTACAGAGTTTTGCTTACTCAAAATCTTCAATTTTGACCAATTTCAGGCACAGAAATGACTTTAAACACACTTATTGTAGTTGAAAAAGTAATAACTCACATCCAACCATCATTTAAAGTCAAAAGATTAAATGTTAAAATTTCATCAATATTGACCATTTTTTCAACGTTCGACTGGTCCGGGGTCATCGTTTTTCATCAGAAAATGGATTTTTTGGACTCTACCAAAAATGATTCAAAATGTCATTTGGATCAGGCCTCATGTTGAATAACCACTTTTTAAACCCTCACAGTGACCAAAACTGCCATTTTTACAGAGTTTTGCTTACTCAAAATCTTCAATTTTGACCAATTTCAGGCACAGAAATAACTTTAAACACACTTATTTTAGTTGAAAAAGTAATAACTCACATCCAACCGTCATTTAAAGTCAAAAGATTAAATGTTAAAATTTCATCAATATTGACCATTTTTTCAACGTTCGACTGGTCCGGGGTCATCGTTTTTCATCAGAAAATTGATTTTTTGGACTCCACCAAAAATGATTCAAAATGTCATTTGGATCGGGCCTCATGTTGAATAACCACTTTTTAAACCCTCACAGTGACCAAAACTGCCATTTTTACAGAGTTTTGCTTACTCAAAATCTTCAATTTTGACCAATTTCAGGCACAGAAATGACTTTAAACACACTTATTTTAGTTGAAAAAGTAATAACTCACATCCAACCGTCATTTAAAGTCAAAAGATTAAATGTTAAAATTTCATCAATATTGACCATTTTTTCAACGTTCGACTGGTCCGGGGTCATCGTTTTTCATCAGAAAATTGATTTTTTGGACTCTACCAAAAATGATTCAAAATGTCATTTGGATCGGGCCTCATGTTGAATAACCACTTTTTAAACCCTCACAGTGACCAAAATTGCCATTTTTACAGAGTTTTGCTTACTCAAAATCTTCAATTTTGACCAATTTCAGGCACAGAAATGACTTTAAACACACTTATTTTAGTTGAAAAAGTAATAACTCACATCCAACCGTCATTTAAAGTGAAAAGATTAAATATTAAAATGTCATCAATATTGACCATTTTTTTCAACGTTCGACTGGTCCGGGGTCATCGTTTTTCATCAGAAAATTGATTTTTTGGACTCTACCAAAAATGATTCAAAATGTCATTTGGATCGGGCCTCATGTTGAATAACCACTTTTTAAACCCTCACAGTGACCAAAATTGCCATTTTTACAGAGTTTGCTTACTCAAAATCTTCAATTTTTACCAATTTCAGGCACAGAAATGACTTTAAACACACTTTTTTTAGTTGAAAAAGTAATAACTCACATCCAACCGTCATTTAAAGTCAAAAGATTAAATGTTAAAATTTCATCAATATTGACCATTTTTTCAACGTTCGACTGGTCCGGGGTAATCGTTTTTCATCAGAAAATGGATTTTTTGGACTCTACCAAAAATGATTCAAAATGTCATTTGGATCGGGCCTCATGTTGAATAACCACTTTTTAAACCCTCACAGTGACCAAAATTGCCATTTTTACAGAGTTTTGCTTACTCAAAATCTTCAATTTTGACCAATTTCAGGCACAGAAATGACTTTAAACACACTTATTGTAGTTGAAAAAGTAATAACTCACATCCAACCGTCATTTAAAGTCAAAAGATTAAATGTTAAAATTTCATCAATATTGACCATTTTTTCAACGTTCGACTGGTCCGGGGTCATCGTTTTTCATCAGAAAATGGATTTTTTGGACTCTACCAAAAATGATTCAAAATGTCATTTGGATCGGGCCTCATGTTGAATAACCACTTTTTAAACCCTCACAGTGACCAAAATTGTCATTTTTACAGAGTTTTGCTTACTCAAAATCTTCAATTTTGACCAATTTCAGGCACAGAAATGACTTTAAACACACTTATTGTAGTTGAAAAAGTAATAACTCACATCCAACCGTCATTTAAAGTCAAAAGATTAAATGTTAAAATTTCATCAATATTGACCATTTTTTCAACGTTCAACTGGTCCGGGGTCATCGTTTTTCATCAGAAAATTGATTTTTTGGACTCTACCAAAAATGATTCAAAATGTCATTTGGATCAGGCCTCATGTTAAATAACCACTTTTTAAACCCTCACAGTGACCAAAACTGCCATTTTTACAGAGTTTTGCTTACTCAAAATCTTCAATTTTGACCAATTTCAGGCACAGAAATGACTTTAAACACACTTATTTTAGTTGAAAAAGTAATAACTCACATCCAACCATCATTTAAAGTCAAAAGATTAAATGTTAAAATTTCATCAATATTGACCATTTTTTCAACGTTCGACTGGTCCGGGGTCATCTTTTTTCATCAGAAAATGGATTTTTTGGACTCTACCAAAAATGATTCAAAATGTCATTTGGATCAGGCCTCATGTTGAATAACCACTTTTTAAACCCTCACAGTGACCAAAACTGCCATTTTTACAGAGTTTTGCTTACTCAAAATCTTCAATTTTGACCAATTTCAGGCACAGAAATGACTTTAAACACACTTATTTTAGTTGAAAAAGTAATAACTCACATCCAACCGTCATTTAAAGTCAAAAGATTAAATGTTAAAATTTCATCAATATTGACCATTTTTTCAACGTTCGACTGGTCCGGGGTCATCGTTTTTCAATAGAAAATTGATTTTTTGGACTCTACCAAAAATGATTCAAAATGTCATTTTGATCGGGCCTCATGTTGAATAACCACTTTTTAAACCCTCACAGTGACCAAAATTGCCATTTTTACAGAGTTTTGCTTACTCAAAATCTTCAATTTTGACCAATTTCAGGCACAGAAATGACTTTAAACACACTTATTTTAGTTGAAAAAGTCATAACTCACATCCAACCGTCATTTAAAGTCAAAAGATTAAATGTTAAACTTTCATCAATATTGACCATTTTTTAAACGTTCGACTGATCCGGGGTCATCGTTTTTCATCAGAAAATTGATTTTTTGGACTCTACCAAAAATGGTTCAAAATGTCATTTGGATCGGGCCTCATGTTGAATAACCACTTTTTAAACCCTCACAGTGACCTAAATTGCCATTTTTACAGAGTTTTGCTTACTCAAAATCTTCAATTTTGACCAATTTCAGGCACAGAAATGACTTTAAACACACTTATTGTAGTTGAAAAAGTAATAACTCACATCCAACCATCATTTAAAGTCAAAAGATTAAATGTTAAAATTTCATCAATATTGACCATTTTTTCAACGTTCGACTGGTCCGGGGTCATCGTTTTTCATCAGAAAATTGATTTTTTGGACTCTACCAAAAATGGTTCAAAATGTCATTTGGATCGGGCCTCATGTTGAATAACCACTTTTTAAACCCTCACAGTGACCTAAATTGCCATTTTTACAGAGTTTTGCTTACTCAAAATCTTCAATTTTGACCAATTTCAGGCACAGAAATGACTTTAAACACACTTATTGTAGTTGAAAAAGTAATAACTCACATCCAACCATCATTTAAAGTCAAAAGATTAAATGTTAAAATTTCATCAATATTGACCATTTTTTCAACGTTCGACTGGTCCGGGGTCATCGTTTTTCATCAGAAAATTGATTTTTTGGACTCTACCAAAAATGATTCAAAATGTCATTTGGATCGGGCCTCATGTTGAATAACCACTTTTTAAACCCTCACAGTGACCAAAATTGCCATTTTTACAGAGTTTTGCTTACTCAAAATCTTCAATTTTGACCAATTTCAGGCACAGAAATGACTTTAAACACACTTATTTTAGTTGAAAAAGTAATAACTCACATCCAACCGTCATTTAAAGTGAAAAGATTAAATATTAAAATTTCATCAATATTGACCATTTTTTCAACGTTCGACTGGTCCGGGGTCATCGTTTTTCATCAGAAAATGGATTTTTTGGACTCTACCAAAAATGATTCAAAATGTCATTTGGATCAGGCCTCATGTTGAATAACCACTTTTTAAACCCTCACAGTGACCAAAACTGCCATTTTTACAGAGTTTTGCTTACTCAAAATCTTCAATTTTGACCAATTTCAGGCACAGAAATGACTTTAAACACACTTATTTTAGTTGAAAAAGTAATAACTCACATCCAACCGTCATTTAAAGTCAAAAGATTAAATGTTAAAATTTCATCAATATTGACCATTTTTTCAACGTTCGACTGGTCCGGGGTCATCGTTTTTCATCAGAAAATTGATTTTTTGGACTCTACCAAAAATGATTCAAAATGTCATTTGGATCGGGCCTCATGTTGAATAACCACTTTTTAAACCCTCACAGTGACCAAAATTGCCATTTTTACAGAGTTTTGCTTACTCAAAATCTTCAATTTTGACCAATTTCAGGCACAGAAATGACTTTAAACACACTTATTTTAGTTGAAAAAGTAATAACTCACATCCAACCGTCATTTAAAGTGAAAAGATTAAATATTAAAATTTCATCAATATTGACCATTTTTTTCAACGTTCGACTGGTCCGGGGTCATCGTTTTTCATCAGAAAATTGATTTTTTGGACTCTACCAAAAATGATTCAAAATGTCATTTGGATCGGGCCTCATGTTGAATAACCACTTTTTAAACCCTCACAGTGACCAAAATTGCCATTTTTACAGAGTTTGCTTACTCAAAATCTTCAATTTTTACCAATTTCAGGCACAGAAATGACTTTAAACACACCTTTTTTAGTTGAAAAAGTAATAACTCACATCCAACCGTCATTTAAAGTCAAAAGATTAAATGTTAAAATTTCATCAATATTGACCATTTTTTCAACGTTCGACTGGTCCGGGGTCATCGTTTTTCATCAGAAAATTGATTTTTTGGACTCTACCAAAAATGATTCAAAATGTCATTTGGATCGGGCCTCATGTTGAATAACCACTTTTTAAACCCTCACAGTGACCAAAATTGCCATTTTTACAGAGTTTTGCTTACTCAAAATCTTCAATTTTGACCAATTTCAGGCACAGAAATGACTTTAAACACACTTATTTTAGTTGAAAAAGTAATAACTCACATCCAACCGTCATTTAAAGTGAAAAGATTAAATATTAAAATTTCATCAATATTGACCATTTTTTTCAACGTTCGACTGGTCCGGGGTCATCGTTTTTCATCAGAAAATTGATTTTTTGGACTCTACCAAAAATGATTCAAAATGTCATTTGGATCGGGCCTCATGTTGAATAACCACTTTTTAAACCCTCACAGTGACCAAAATTGCCATTTTTACAGAGTTTGCTTACTCAAAATCTTCAATTTTTACCAATTTCAGGCACAGAAATGACTTTAAACACACCTTTTTTAGTTGAAAAAGTAATAACTCACATCCAACCGTCATTTAAAGTCAAAAGATTAAATGTTAAAATTTCATCAATATTGACCATTTTTTCAACGTTCGACTGGTCCGGGGTCATCGTTTTTCATCAGAAAATGGATTTTTTGGACTCTACCAAAAATGATTCAAAATGTCATTTGGATCAGGCCTCATGTTGAATAACCACTTTTTAAACCCTCACAGTGACCAAAACTGCCATTTTTACAGAGTTTTGCTTACTCAAAATCTTCAATTTTGACCAATTTCAGGCACAGAAATGACTTTAAACACACTTATTTTAGTTGAAAAAGTAATAACTCACATCCAACTGTCATTTAAAGTCAAAAGATTAAATGTTAAAATTTCATCAATATTGACCATTTTTTCAACGTTCGACTGGTCCGGGGTCATCGTTTTTCATCAGAAAATGGATTTTTTGGACTCTACCAAAAATGATTCAAAATGTCATTTGGATCAGGCCTCATGTTGAATAACCACTTTTTAAACCCTCACAGTGACCAAAACTGCCATTTTTACAGAGTTTTGCTTACTCAAAATCTTCAATTTTGACCAATTTCAGGCACAGAAATGACTTTAAACACACTTATTTTAGTTGAAAAAGTAATAACTCACATCCAACCGTCATTTAAAGTCAAAAGATTAAATGTTAAAATTTCATCAATATTGACCATTTTTTCAACGTTCGACTGGTCCGGGGTCATCGTTTTTCATCAGAAAATTGATTTTTTGGACTCTACCAAAAATGATTCAAAATGTCATTTGGATCGGGCCTCATGTTGAATAACCACTTTTTAAACCCTCACAGTGACCAAAATTGCCATTTTTACAGAGTTTTGCTTACTCAAAATCTTCAATTTTGACCAATTTCAGGCACAGAAATGACTTTAAACACACTTATTTTAGTTGAAAAAGTAATAACTCACATCCAACCGTCATTTAAAGTGAAAAGATTAAATATTAAAATTTCATCAATATTGACCATTTTTTTCAACGTTCGACTGGTCCGGGGTCATCGTTTTTCATCAGAAAATTGATTTTTTGGACTCTACCAAAAATGATTCAAAATGTCATTTGGATCGGGCCTCATGTTGAATAACCACTTTTTAAACCCTCACAGTGACCAAAATTGCCATTTTTACAGAGTTTGCTTACTCAAAATCTTCAATTTTTACCAATTTCAGGCACAGAAATGACTTTAAACACACCTTTTTTAGTTGAAAAAGTAATAACTCACATCCAACCGTCATTTAAAGTCAAAAGATTAAATGTTAAAATTTCATCAATATTGACCATTTTTTCAACGTTCGACTGGTCCGGGGTCATCGTTTTTCATCAGAAAATGGATTTTTTGGACTCTACCAAAAATGATTCAAAATGTCATTTGGATCAGGCCTCATGTTGAATAACCACTTTTTAAACCCTCACAGTGACCAAAACTGCCATTTTTACAGAGTTTTGCTTACTCAAAATCTTCAATTTTGACCAATTTCAGGCACAGAAATGACTTTAAACACACTTATTTTAGTTGAAAAAGTAATAACTCACATCCAACTGTCATTTAAAGTCAAAAGATTAAATGTTAAAATTTCATCAATATTGACCATTTTTTCAACGTTCGACTGGTCCGGGGTCATCGTTTTTCATCAGAAAATTGATTTTTTGGACTCCACCAAAAATGATTCAAAATGTCATTTGGATCGGGCCTCATGTTGAATAACCACTTTTTAAACACTCACAGTGACCAAAACTGCCATTTTTACAGAGTTTTGCTTACTCAAAATCTTCAATTTTGACCAATTTCAGGCACAGAAATGACTTTAAACACACTTATTTTAGTTGAAAAAGTAATAACTCACATCCAACCGTCATTTAAAGTCAAAAGATTAAATGTTAAAATTTCATCAATATTGACCATTTTTTCAACGTTCGACTGGTCCGGGGTCATCGTTTTTCATCAGAAAATTGATTTTTTGGACTCTACCAAAAATGATTCAAAATGTCATTTGGATCGGGCCTCATGTTGAATAACCACTTTTTAAACCCTCACAGTGACCAAAATTGCCATTTTTACAGAGTTTTGCTTACTCAAAATCTTCAATTTTGACCAATTTCAGGCACAGAAATGACTTTAAACACACTTATTTTAGTTGAAAAAGTAATAACTCACATCCAACCGTCATTTAAAGTGAAAAGATTAAATATTAAAATTTCATCAATATTGACCATTTTTTTCAACGTTCGACTGGTCCGGGGTCATCGTTTTTCATCAGAAAATTGATTTTTTGGACTCTACCAAAAATGATTCAAAATGTCATTTGGATCGGGCCTCATGTTGAATAACCACTTTTTAAACCCTCACAGTGACCAAAATTGCCATTTTTACAGAGTTTGCTTACTCAAAATCTTCAATTTTTACCAATTTCAGGCACAGAAATGACTTTAAACACACCTTTTTTAGTTGAAAAAGTAATAACTCACATCCAACCGTCATTTAAAGTCAAAAGATTAAATGTTAAAATTTCATCAATATTGACCATTTTTTCAACGTTCGACTGGTCCGGGGTCATCGTTTTTCATCAGAAAATGGATTTTTTGGACTCTACCAAAAATGATTCAAAATGTCATTTGGATCAGGCCTCATGTTGAATAACCACTTTTTAAACCCTCACAGTGACCAAAACTGCCATTTTTACAGAGTTTTGCTTACTCAAAATCTTCAATTTTGACCAATTTCAGGCACAGAAATGACTTTAAACACACTTATTTTAGTTGAAAAAGTAATAACTCACATCCAACTGTCATTTAAAGTCAAAAGATTAAATGTTAAAATTTCATCAATATTGACCATTTTTTCAACGTTCGACTGGTCCGGGGTCATCGTTTTTCATCAGAAAATTGATTTTTTGGACTCCACCAAAAATGATTCAAAATGTCATTTGGATCGGGCCTCATGTTGAATAACCACTTTTTAAACACTCACAGTGACCAAAACTGCCATTTTTACAGAGTTTTGCTTACTCAAAATCTTCAATTTTGACCAATTTCAGGCACAGAAATGACTTTAAACACACTTATTTTAGTTGAAAAAGTAATAACTCACATCCAACCGTCATTTAAAGTCAAAAGATTAAATGTTAAAATTTCATCAATATTGACCATTTTTTCAACGTTCGACTGGTCCGGGGTCATCGTTTTTCATCAGAAAATTGATTTTTTGGACTCTACCAAAAATGATTCAAAATGTCATTTGGATCGGGCCTCATGTTGAATAACCACTTTTTAAACCCTCACAGTGACCAAAATTGCCATTTTTACAGAGTTTTGCTTACTCAAAATCTTCAATTTTGACCAATTTCAGGCACAGAAATGACTTTAAACACACTTATTTTAGTTGAAAAAGTAATAACTCACATCCAACCGTCATTTAAAGTAAAAAGATTAAATATTAAAATTTCATCAATATTGACCATTTTTTTCAACGTTCGACTGGTCCGGGGTCATCGTTTTTCATCAGAAAATTGATTTTTTGGACTCTACCAAAAATGATTCAAAATGTCATTTGGATCGGGCCTCATGTTGAATAACCACTTTTTAAACCCTCACAGTGACCAAAATTGCCATTTTTACAGAGTTTGCTTACTCAAAATCTTCAATTTTTACCAATTTCAGGCACAGAAATGACTTTAAACACACTTTTTTTAGTTGAAAAAGTAATAACTCACATCCAACCGTCATTTAAAGTCAAAAGATTAAATGTTAAAATTTCATCAATATTGACCATTTTTTCAACGTTCCACTGGTCCGGGGTAATCGTTTTTCATCAGAAAATGGATTTTTTGGACTCTACCAAAAATGATTCAAAATGTCATTTGGATCGGGCCTCGTGTTGAATAACCACTTTTTAAACCCTAACAGTGACCAAAATTGCCATTTTTACAGAGTTTTTGCTTACTCAAAATCTTCAATTTTGACCAATTTCAGGCACAGAAATGACTTTAAACACACTTATTTTAGTTGAAAAAGTAATAACTCACATCCAACCGTCATTTAAAGTCAAAAGATTAAATGTTAAAATTTCATCAATATTGACAATTTTTTCAACGTTCGACTGGTCCGGGGTCATCGTTTTTCATCAGAAAATGGATTTTTTGGACTCTACCAAAAATGATTCAAAATGTCATTTGGATCGGGCCTCATGTTGAATAACCACTTTTTAAACCCTCACAGTGACCAAAATTGCCATTTTTACAGAGTTTTGCTTACTCAAAATCTTCAATTTTGACCATTTCAGGCACAGAAATGACTTTAAACACACTTATTGTAGTTGAAAAAGTAATAACTCACATCCAACCGTCATTTAAAGTCAAAAGATTAAATGTTAAAATTTCATCAATATTGACCATTTTTTCAACGTTCAACTGGTCCGGGGTCATCGTTTTTCATCAGAAAATTGATTTTTTGGACTCTACCAAAAATGATTCAAAATGTCATTTGGATCGGGCCTCATGTTGAATAACCACTTTTTAAACCCTAACAGTGACCAAAATTGCCATTTTTACAGAGTTTTGCTTACTCAAAATCTTCAATTTTGACCAATTTCAGGCACAGAAATGACTTTAAACACACTTATTTTAGTTGAAAAAGTAATAACTCACATCCAACCGTCATTTAAAGTCAAAAGATTAAATGTTAAAATTTCATCAATATTGACCATTTTTTCAACGTTCGACTGGTCCGGGGTCATCGTTTTTCATCAGAAAATTGATTTTTTGGACTCTACCAAAAATGATTCAAAATGTCATTTGGATCGGGCCTCATGTTGAATAACCACTTTTTAAACCCTCACAGTGACCAAAATTGCCATTTTTACAGAGTTTTGCTTACTCAAAATCTTCAATTTTGACCAATTTCAGGCACAGAAATGACTTTAAACACACTTATTTTAGTTGAAAAAGTAATAACTCACATCCAACCGTCATTTAAAGTCAAAAGATTAAATGTTAAACTTTCATCAATATTGACCATTTTTTAAACGTTCGACTGATCCGGGGTCATCGTTTTTCATCAGAAAATTGATTTTTTGGACTCTACCAAAAATGATTCAAAATGTCATTTGGATCGGGCCTCATGTTGAATAACCACTTTTTAAACCCTCACAGTGACCAAAATTGCCATTTTTACAGAGTTTTGCTTACTCAAAATCTTCAATTTTGACCAATTTCAGGCACAGAAATGACTTTAAACACACTTATTGTAGTTGAAAAAGTAATAACTCACATCCAACCATCATTTAAAGTCAAAAGATTAAATGTTAAAATTTCATCAATATTGACCATTTTTTCAACGTTCGACTGGTCCGGGGTCATCGTTTTTCATCAGAAAATGGATTTTTTGGACTCTACCAAAAATGATTCAAAATGTCATTTGGATCAGGCCTCATGTTGAATAACCACTTTTTAAACCCTCACAGTGACCAAAACTGCCATTTTTACAGAGTTTTGCTTACTCAAAATCTTCAATTTTGACCAATTTCAGGCACAGAAATAACTTTAAACACACTTATTTTAGTTGAAAAAGTAATAACTCACATCCAACCGTCATTTAAAGTCAAAAGATTAAATGTTAAAATTTCATCAATATTGACCATTTTTTCAACGTTCGACTGGTCCGGGGTCATCGTTTTTCATCAGAAAATTGATTTTTTGGACTCCACCAAAAATGATTCAAAATGTCATTTGGATCGGGCCTCATGTTGAATAACCACTTTTTAAACCCTCACAGTGACCAAAACTGCCATTTTTACAGAGTTTTGCTTACTCAAAATCTTCAATTTTGACCAATTTCAGGCACAGAAATGACTTTAAACACACTTATTTTAGTTGAAAAAGTAATAACTCACATCCAACCGTCATTTAAAGTCAAAAGATTAAATGTTAAAATTTCATCAATATTGACCATTTTTTCAACGTTCGACTGGTCCGGGGTCATCGTTTTTCATCAGAAAATTGATTTTTTGGACTCTACCAAAAATGATTCAAAATGTCATTTGGATCGGGCCTCATGTTGAATAACCACTTTTTAAACCCTCACAGTGACCAAAATTGCCATTTTTACAGAGTTTTGCTTACTCAAAATCTTCAATTTTGACCAATTTCAGGCACAGAAATGACTTTAAACACACTTATTTTAGTTGAAAAAGTAATAACTCACATCCAACCGTCATTTAAAGTGAAAAGATTAAATATTAAAATGTCATCAATATTGACCATTTTTTTCAACGTTCGACTGGTCCGGGGTCATCGTTTTTCATCAGAAAATTGATTTTTTGGACTCTACCAAAAATGATTCAAAATGTCATTTGGATCGGGCCTCATGTTGAATAACCACTTTTTAAACCCTCACAGTGACCAAAATTGCCATTTTTACAGAGTTTGCTTACTCAAAATCTTCAATTTTTACCAATTTCAGGCACAGAAATGACTTTAAACACACTTTTTTTAGTTGAAAAAGTAATAACTCACATCCAACCGTCATTTAAAGTCAAAAGATTAAATGTTAAAATTTCATCAATATTGACCATTTTTTCAACGTTCGACTGGTCCGGGGTAATCGTTTTTCATCAGAAAATGGATTTTTTGGACTCTACCAAAAATGATTCAAAATGTCATTTGGATCGGGCCTCATGTTGAATAACCACTTTTTAAACCCTCACAGTGACCAAAATTGCCATTTTTACAGAGTTTTGCTTACTCAAAATCTTCAATTTTGACCAATTTCAGGCACAGAAATGACTTTAAACACACTTATTGTAGTTGAAAAAGTAATAACTCACATCCAACCGTCATTTAAAGTCAAAAGATTAAATGTTAAAATTTCATCAATATTGACCATTTTTTCAACGTTCGACTGGTCCGGGGTCATCGTTTTTCATCAGAAAATGGATTTTTTGGACTCTACCAAAAATGATTCAAAATGTCATTTGGATCGGGCCTCATGTTGAATAACCACTTTTTAAACCCTCACAGTGACCAAAATTGTCATTTTTACAGAGTTTTGCTTACTCAAAATCTTCAATTTTGACCAATTTCAGGCACAGAAATGACTTTAAACACACTTATTGTAGTTGAAAAAGTAATAACTCACATCCAACCGTCATTTAAAGTCAAAAGATTAAATGTTAAAATTTCATCAATATTGACCATTTTTTCAACGTTCAACTGGTCCGGGGTCATCGTTTTTCATCAGAAAATTGATTTTTTGGACTCTACCAAAAATGATTCAAAATGTCATTTGGATCAGGCCTCATGTTAAATAACCACTTTTTAAACCCTCACAGTGACCAAAACTGCCATTTTTACAGAGTTTTGCTTACTCAAAATCTTCAATTTTGACCAATTTCAGGCACAGAAATGACTTTAAACACACTTATTTTAGTTGAAAAAGTAATAACTCACATCCAACCATCATTTAAAGTCAAAAGATTAAATGTTAAAATTTCATCAATATTGACCATTTTTTCAACGTTCGACTGGTCCGGGGTCATCTTTTTTCATCAGAAAATGGATTTTTTGGACTCTACCAAAAATGATTCAAAATGTCATTTGGATCAGGCCTCATGTTGAATAACCACTTTTTAAACCCTCACAGTGACCAAAACTGCCATTTTTACAGAGTTTTGCTTACTCAAAATCTTCAATTTTGACCAATTTCAGGCACAGAAATGACTTTAAACACACTTATTTTAGTTGAAAAAGTAATAACTCACATCCAACCGTCATTTAAAGTCAAAAGATTAAATGTTAAAATTTCATCAATATTGACCATTTTTTCAACGTTCGACTGGTCCGGGGTCATCGTTTTTCAATAGAAAATTGATTTTTTGGACTCTACCAAAAATGATTCAAAATGTCATTTTGATCGGGCCTCATGTTGAATAACCACTTTTTAAACCCTCACAGTGACCAAAATTGCCATTTTTACAGAGTTTTGCTTACTCAAAATCTTCAATTTTGACCAATTTCAGGCACAGAAATGACTTTAAACACACTTATTTTAGTTGAAAAAGTCATAACTCACATCCAACCGTCATTTAAAGTCAAAAGATTAAATGTTAAACTTTCATCAATATTGACCATTTTTTAAACGTTCGACTGATCCGGGGTCATCGTTTTTCATCAGAAAATTGATTTTTTGGACTCTACCAAAAATGGTTCAAAATGTCATTTGGATCGGGCCTCATGTTGAATAACCACTTTTTAAACCCTCACAGTGACCTAAATTGCCATTTTTACAGAGTTTTGCTTACTCAAAATCTTCAATTTTGACCAATTTCAGGCACAGAAATGACTTTAAACACACTTATTGTAGTTGAAAAAGTAATAACTCACATCCAACCATCATTTAAAGTCAAAAGATTAAATGTTAAAATTTCATCAATATTGACCATTTTTTCAACGTTCGACTGGTCCGGGGTCATCGTTTTTCATCAGAAAATTGATTTTTTGGACTCTACCAAAAATGGTTCAAAATGTCATTTGGATCGGGCCTCATGTTGAATAACCACTTTTTAAACCCTCACAGTGACCTAAATTGCCATTTTTACAGAGTTTTGCTTACTCAAAATCTTCAATTTTGACCAATTTCAGGCACAGAAATGACTTTAAACACACTTATTGTAGTTGAAAAAGTAATAACTCACATCCAACCATCATTTAAAGTCAAAAGATTAAATGTTAAAATTTCATCAATATTGACCATTTTTTCAACGTTCGACTGGTCCGGGGTCATCGTTTTTCATCAGAAAATTGATTTTTTGGACTCTACCAAAAATGATTCAAAATGTCATTTGGATCGGGCCTCATGTTGAATAACCACTTTTTAAACCCTCACAGTGACCAAAATTGCCATTTTTACAGAGTTTTGCTTACTCAAAATCTTCAATTTTGACCAATTTCAGGCACAGAAATGACTTTAAACACACTTATTTTAGTTGAAAAAGTAATAACTCACATCCAACCGTCATTTAAAGTGAAAAGATTAAATATTAAAATTTCATCAATATTGACCATTTTTTCAACGTTCGACTGGTCCGGGGTCATCGTTTTTCATCAGAAAATGGATTTTTTGGACTCTACCAAAAATGATTCAAAATGTCATTTGGATCAGGCCTCATGTTGAATAACCACTTTTTAAACCCTCACAGTGACCAAAACTGCCATTTTTACAGAGTTTTGCTTACTCAAAATCTTCAATTTTGACCAATTTCAGGCACAGAAATGACTTTAAACACACTTATTTTAGTTGAAAAAGTAATAACTCACATCCAACCGTCATTTAAAGTCAAAAGATTAAATGTTAAAATTTCATCAATATTGACCATTTTTTCAACGTTCGACTGGTCCGGGGTCATCGTTTTTCATCAGAAAATTGATTTTTTGGACTCTACCAAAAATGATTCAAAATGTCATTTGGATCGGGCCTCATGTTGAATAACCACTTTTTAAACCCTCACAGTGACCAAAATTGCCATTTTTACAGAGTTTTGCTTACTCAAAATCTTCAATTTTGACCAATTTCAGGCACAGAAATGACTTTAAACACACTTATTTTAGTTGAAAAAGTAATAACTCACATCCAACCGTCATTTAAAGTGAAAAGATTAAATATTAAAATTTCATCAATATTGACCATTTTTTTCAACGTTCGACTGGTCCGGGGTCATCGTTTTTCATCAGAAAATTGATTTTTTGGACTCTACCAAAAATGATTCAAAATGTCATTTGGATCGGGCCTCATGTTGAATAACCACTTTTTAAACCCTCACAGTGACCAAAATTGCCATTTTTACAGAGTTTGCTTACTCAAAATCTTCAATTTTTACCAATTTCAGGCACAGAAATGACTTTAAACACACCTTTTTTAGTTGAAAAAGTAATAACTCACATCCAACCGTCATTTAAAGTCAAAAGATTAAATGTTAAAATTTCATCAATATTGACCATTTTTTCAACGTTCGACTGGTCCGGGGTCATCGTTTTTCATCAGAAAATTGATTTTTTGGACTCTACCAAAAATGATTCAAAATGTCATTTGGATCGGGCCTCATGTTGAATAACCACTTTTTAAACCCTCACAGTGACCAAAATTGCCATTTTTACAGAGTTTTGCTTACTCAAAATCTTCAATTTTGACCAATTTCAGGCACAGAAATGACTTTAAACACACTTATTTTAGTTGAAAAAGTAATAACTCACATCCAACCGTCATTTAAAGTGAAAAGATTAAATATTAAAATTTCATCAATATTGACCATTTTTTTCAACGTTCGACTGGTCCGGGGTCATCGTTTTTCATCAGAAAATTGATTTTTTGGACTCTACCAAAAATGATTCAAAATGTCATTTGGATCGGGCCTCATGTTGAATAACCACTTTTTAAACCCTCACAGTGACCAAAATTGCCATTTTTACAGAGTTTGCTTACTCAAAATCTTCAATTTTTACCAATTTCAGGCACAGAAATGACTTTAAACACACCTTTTTTAGTTGAAAAAGTAATAACTCACATCCAACCGTCATTTAAAGTCAAAAGATTAAATGTTAAAATTTCATCAATATTGACCATTTTTTCAACGTTCGACTGGTCCGGGGTCATCGTTTTTCATCAGAAAATGGATTTTTTGGACTCTACCAAAAATGATTCAAAATGTCATTTGGATCAGGCCTCATGTTGAATAACCACTTTTTAAACCCTCACAGTGACCAAAACTGCCATTTTTACAGAGTTTTGCTTACTCAAAATCTTCAATTTTGACCAATTTCAGGCACAGAAATGACTTTAAACACACTTATTTTAGTTGAAAAAGTAATAACTCACATCCAACTGTCATTTAAAGTCAAAAGATTAAATGTTAAAATTTCATCAATATTGACCATTTTTTCAACGTTCGACTAGTCCGGGGTCATCGTTTTTCATCAGAAAATTGATTTTTTGGACTCCACCAAAAATGATTCAAAATGTCATTTGGATCGGGCCTCATGTTGAATAACCACTTTTTAAACACTCACAGTGACCAAAACTGCCATTTTTACAGAGTTTTGCTTACTCAAAATCTTCAATTTTGACCAATTTCAGGCACAGAAATGACTTTAAACACACTTATTTTAGTTGAAAAAGTAATAACTCACATCCAACTGTCATTTAAAGTCAAAAGATTAAATGTTAAAATTTCATCAATATTGACCATTTTTTCAACGTTCGACTGGTCCGGGGTCATCGTTTTTCATCAGAAAATTGATTTTTTGGACTCCACCAAAAATGATTCAAAATGTCATTTGGATCGGGCCTCGTGTTGAATAACCACTTTTTAAACCCTAACAGTGACCAAAATTGCCATTTTTACAGAGTTTTTGCTTACTCAAAATCTTCAATTTTGACCAATTTCAGGCACAGAAATGACTTTAAACACACTTATTTTAGTTGAAAAAGTAATAACTCACATCCAACCGTCATTTAAAGTCAAAAGATTAAATGTTAAAATTTCATCAATATTGACAATTTTTTCAACGTTCGACTGGTCCGGGGTCATCGTTTTTCATCAGAAAATGGATTTTTTGGACTCTACCAAAAATGATTCAAAATGTCATTTGGATCGGGCCTCATGTTGAATAACCACTTTTTAAACCCTCACAGTGACCAAAATTGCCATTTTTACAGAGTTTTGCTTACTCAAAATCTTCAATTTTGACCAATTTCAGGCACAGAAATGACTTTAAACACACTTATTGTAGTTGAAAAAGTAATAACTCACATC
The DNA here is from genome assembly GCF_964263255.1 of Lissotriton vulgaris. NCBI lineage: Eukaryota > Metazoa > Chordata > Amphibia > Caudata > Salamandridae > Lissotriton > Lissotriton vulgaris. The sequence continues at coordinate 156,403 of NW_028249740.1, forward strand.
CAACCGTCATTTAAAGTCAAAAGATTAAATGTTAAAATTTCATCAATATTGACCATTTTTTCAACGTTCAACTGGTCTGGGGTCATCGTTTTTCATCAGAAAATTGATTTTTTGGACTCTACCAAAAATGATTCAAAATGTCATTTGGATCGGGCCTCATGTTGAATAACCACTTTTTAAACCCTAACAGTGACCAAAATTGCCATTTTTACAGAGTTTTGCTTACTCAAAATCTTCAATTTTGACCAATTTCAGGCACAGAAATGACTTTAAACACACTTATTTTAGTTGAAAAAGTAATAACTCACATCCAACCGTCATTTAAAGTCAAAAGATTAAATGTTAAAATTTCATCAATATTGACCATTTTTTCAACGTTCGACTGGTCCGGGGTCATCGTTTTTCATCAGAAAATTGATTTTTTGGACTCTACCAAAAATGATTCAAAATGTCATTTGGATCGGGCCTCATGTTGAATAACCACTTTTTAAACCCTCACAGTGACCAAAATTGCCATTTTTACAGAGTTTTGCTTACTCAAAATCTTCAATTTTGACCAATTTCAGGCACAGAAATGACTTTAAACACACTTATTTTAGTTGAAAAAGTCATAACTCACATCCAACCGTCATTTAAAGTCAAAAGATTAAATGTTAAACTTTCATCAATATTGACCATTTTTTAAACGTTCGACTGATCCGGGATCATCGTTTTTCATCAGAAAATTGATTTTTTGGACTCTACCAAAAATGATTCAAAATGTCATTTGGATCGGGCCTCATGTTGAATAACCACTTTTTAAACCCTCACAGTGACCAAAATTGCCATTTTTACAGAGTTTTGCTTACTCAAAATCTTCAATTTTGACCAATTTCAGGCACAGAAATGACTTTAAACACACTTATTTTAGTTGAAAAAGTCATAACTCACATCCAACCGTCATTTAAAGTCAAAAGATTAAATGTTAAACTTTCATCAATATTGACCATTTTTTAAACGTTCGACTGATCCGGGGTCATCGTTTTTCATCAGAAAATTGATTTTTTGGACTCTACCAAAAATGATTCAAAATGTCATTTGGATCGGGCCTCATGTTGAATAACCACTTTTTAAACCCTCACAGTGACCAAAATTGCCATTTTTACAGAGTTTTGCTTACTCAAAATCTTCAATTTTGACCAATTTCAGGCACAGAAATGACTTTAAACACACTTATTGTAGTTGAAAAAGTAATAACTCACATCCAACCATCATTTAAAGTCAAAAGATTAAATGTTAAAATTTCATCAATATTGACCATTTTTTCAACGTTCGACTGGTCCGGGGTCATCGTTTTTCATCAGAAAATGGATTTTTTGGACTCTACCAAAAATGATTCAAAATGTCATTTGGATCAGGCCTCATGTTGAATAACCACTTTTTAAACCCTCACAGTGACCAAAACTGCCATTTTTACAGAGTTTTGCTTACTCAAAATCTTCAATTTTGACCAATTTCAGGCACAGAAATGACTTTAAACACACTTATTTTAGTTGAAAAAGTAATAACTCACATCCAACCGTCATTTAAAGTCAAAAGATTAAATGTTAAAATTTCATCAATATTGACCATTTTTTCAACGTTCGACTGGTCCGGGGTCATCGTTTTTCAATAGAAAATTGATTTTTTGGACTCTACCAAAAATGATTCAAAATGTCATTTGGATCGGGCCTCATGTTGAATAACCACTTTTTAAACCCTCACAGTGACCAAAATTGCCATTTTTACAGAGTTTTGCTTACTCAAAATCTTCAATTTTGACCAATTTCAGGCACAGAAATGACTTTAAACACACTTATTGTAGTTGAAAAAGTAATAACTCACATCCAACCATCATTTAAAGTCAAAAGATTAAATGTTAAAATTTCATCAATATTGACCATTTTTTCAACGTTCGACTGGTCCGGGGTCATCGTTTTTCATCAGAAAATTGATTTTTTGGACTCTACCAAAAATGATTCAAAATGTCATTTGGATCGGGCCTCATGTTGAATAACCACTTTTTAAACCCTCACAGTGACCAAAATTGCCATTTTTACAGAGTTTTGCTTACTCAAAATCTTCAATTTTGACCAATTTCAGGCACAGAAATGACTTTAAACACACTTATTTTAGTTGAAAAAGTAATAACTCACATCCAACCGTCATTTAAAGTGAAAAGATTAAATATTAAAATTTCATCAATATTGACCATTTTTTCAACGTTCGACTGGTCCGGGGTCATCGTTTTTCATCAGAAAATTGATTTTTTGGACTCTACCAAAAATGATTCAAAATGTCATTTGGATCGGGCCTCATGTTGAATAACCACTTTTTAAACCCTCACAGTGACCAAAATTGCCATTTTTACAGAGTTTTGCTTACTCAAAATCTTCAATTTTGACCAATTTCAGGCACAGAAATGACTTTAAACACACTTATTTTAGTTGAAAAAGTCATAACTCACATCCAACCGTCATTTAAAGTCAAAAGATTAAATGTTAAACTTTCATCAATATTGACCATTTTTTAAACGTTCGACTGATCCGGGGTCATCGTTTTTCATCAGAAAATTGATTTTTTGGACTCTACCAAAAATGATTCAAAATGTCATTTGGATCAGGCCTCATGTTGAATAACCACTTTTTAAACCCTCACAGTGACCAAAACTGCCATTTTTACAGAGTTTTGCTTACTCAAAATCTTCAATTTTGACCAATTTCAGGCACAGAAATGACTTTAAACACACTTATTTTAGTTGAAAAAGTAATAACTCACATCCAACCGTCATTTAAAGTCAAAAGATTAAATGTTAAAATTTCATCAATATTGACCATTTTTTCAACGTTCGACTGGTCCGGGGTCATCGTTTTTCAATAGAAAATTGATTTTTTGGACTCTACCAAAAATGATTCAAAATGTCATGTGGATCGGGCCTCATGTTGAATAACCACTTTTTAAACCCTCACAGTGACCAAAATTGCCATTTTTACAGAGTTTTGCTTACTCAAAATCTTCAATTTTGACCAATTTCAGGCACAGAAATGACTTTAAACACACTTATTTTAGTTGAAAAAGTAATAACTCACATCCAACCGTCATTTAAAGTGAAAAGATTAAATATTAAAATTTCATCAATATTGACCATTTTTTCCAACGTTCGACTGGTCCGGGGTCATCGTTTTTCATCAGAAAATTGATTTTTTGGACTCTACCAAAAATGATTCAAAATGTCATTTGGATCGGGCCTCATGTTGAATAACCACTTTTTAAACCCTCACAGTGACCAAAATTGCCATTTTTACAGAGTTTGCTTACTCAAAATCTTCAATTTTTACCAATTTCAGGCACAGAAATGACTTTAAACACACCTTTTTTAGTTGAAAAAGTAATAACTCACATCCAACCGTCATTTAAAGTCAAAAGATTAAATGTTAAAATTTCATCAATATTGACCATTTTTTCAACGTTCGACTGGTCCGGGGTCATCGTTTTTCATCAGAAAATTGATTTTTTGGACTCTACCAAAAATGATTCAAAATGTCATTTGGATCGGGCCTCATGTTGAATAACCACTTTTTAAACCCTCACAGTGACCAAAATTGCCATTTTTACAGAGTTTTGCTTACTCAAAATCTTCAATTTTGACCAATTTCAGGCACAGAAATGACTTTAAACACACTTATTGTAGTTGAAAAAGTAATAACTCACATCCAACCATCATTTAAAGTCAAAAGATTAAATGTTAAAATTTCATCAATATTGACCATTTTTTCAACGTTCGACTGGTCCGGGGTCATCGTTTTTCATCAGAAAATGGATTTTTTGGACTCTACCAAAAATGATTCAAAATGTCATTTGGATCAGGCCTCATGTTGAATAACCACTTTTTAAACCCTCACAGTGACCAAAACTGCCATTTTTACAGAGTTTTGCTTACTCAAAATCTTCAATTTTGACCAATTTCAGGCACAGAAATAACTTTAAACACACTTATTTTAGTTGAAAAAGTAATAACTCACATCCAACCGTCATTTAAAGTCAAAAGATTAAATGTTAAAATTTCATCAATATTGACCATTTTTTCAACATTCGACTGGTCCGGGGTCATCGTTTTTCATCAGAAAATTGATTTTTTGGACTCCACCAAAAATGATTCAAAATGTCATTTGGATCGGGCCTCATGTTGAATAACCACTTTTTAAACCCTCACAGTGACCAAAACTGCCATTTTTACAGAGTTTTGCTTACTCAAAATCTTCAATTTTGACCAATTTCAGGCACAGAAATGACTTTAAACACACTTATTTTAGTTGAAAAAGTAATAACTCACATCCAACCGTCATTTAAAGTCAAAAGATTAAATGTTAAAATTTCATCAATATTGACCATTTTTTCAACGTTCGACTGGTCCGGGGTCATCGTTTTTCATCAGAAAATTGATTTTTTGGACTCTACCAAAAATGATTCAAAATGTCATTTGGATCGGGCCTCATGTTGAATAACCACTTTTTAAACCCTCACAGTGACCAAAATTGCCATTTTTACAGAGTTTTGCTTACTCAAAATCTTCAATTTTGACCAATTTCAGGCACAGAAATGACTTTAAACACACTTATTTTAGTTGAAAAAGTAATAACTCACATCCAACCGTCATTTAAAGTGAAAAGATTAAATATTAAAATTTCATCAATATTGACCATTTTTTTCAACGTTCGACTGGTCCGGGGTCATCGTTTTTCATCAGAAAATTGATTTTTTGGACTCTACCAAAAATGATTCAAAATGTCATTTGGATCGGGCCTCATGTTGAATAACCACTTTTTAAACCCTCACAGTGACCAAAATTGCCATTTTTACAGAGTTTGCTTACTCAAAATCTTCAATTTTTACCAATTTCAGGCACAGAAATGACTTTAAACACACTTTTTTTAGTTGAAAAAGTAATAACTCACATCCAACCGTCATTTAAAGTCAAAAGATTAAATGTTAAAATTTCATCAATATTGACCATTTTTTCAACGTTCGACTGGTCCGGGGTAATCGTTTTTCATCAGAAAATGGATTTTTTGGACTCTACCAAAAATGATTCAAAATGTCATTTGGATCGGGCCTCATGTTGAATAACCACTTTTTAAACCCTCACAGTGACCAAAATTGCCATTTTTACAGAGTTTTGCTTACTCAAAATCTTCAATTTTGACCAATTTCAGGCACAGAAATGACTTTAAACACACTTATTGTAGTTGAAAAAGTAATAACTCACATCCAACCGTCATTTAAAGTCAAAAGATTAAATGTTAAAATTTCATCAATATTGACCATTTTTTCAACGTTCGACTGGTCCGGGGTCATCGTTTTTCATCAGAAAATGGATTTTTTGGACTCTACCAAAAATGATTCAAAATGTCATTTGGATCGGGCCTCATGTTGAATAACCACTTTTTAAACCCTCACAGTGACCAAAATTGTCATTTTTACAGAGTTTTGCTTACTCAAAATCTTCAATTTTGACCAATTTCAGGCACAGAAATGACTTTAAACACACTTATTGTAGTTGAAAAAGTAATAACTCACATCCAACCGTCATTTAAAGTCAAAAGATTAAATGTTAAAATTTCATCAATATTGACCATTTTTTCAACGTTCAACTGGTCCGGGGTCATCGTTTTTCATCAGAAAATTGATTTTTTGGACTCTACCAAAAATGATTCAAAATGTCATTTGGATCAGGCCTCATGTTAAATAACCACTTTTTAAACCCTCACAGTGACCAAAACTGCCATTTTTACAGAGTTTTGCTTACTCAAAATCTTCAATTTTGACCAATTTCAGGCACAGAAATGACTTTAAACACACTTATTTTAGTTGAAAAAGTAATAACTCACATCCAACCATCATTTAAAGTCAAAAGATTAAATGTTAAAATTTCATCAATATTGACCATTTTTTCAACGTTCGACTGGTCCGGGGTCATCTTTTTTCATCAGAAAATGGATTTTTTGGACTCTACCAAAAATGATTCAAAATGTCATTTGGATCAGGCCTCATGTTGAATAACCACTTTTTAAACCCTCACAGTGACCAAAACTGCCATTTTTACAGAGTTTTGCTTACTCAAAATCTTCAATTTTGACCAATTTCAGGCACAGAAATGACTTTAAACACACTTATTTTAGTTGAAAAAGTAATAACTCACATCCAACCGTCATTTAAAGTCAAAAGATTAAATGTTAAAATTTCATCAATATTGACCATTTTTTCAACGTTCGACTGGTCCGGGGTCATCGTTTTTCAATAGAAAATTGATTTTTTGGACTCTACCAAAAATGATTCAAAATGTCATTTTGATCGGGCCTCATGTTGAATAACCACTTTTTAAACCCTCACAGTGACCAAAATTGCCATTTTTACAGAGTTTTGCTTACTCAAAATCTTCAATTTTGACCAATTTCAGGCACAGAAATGACTTTAAACACACTTATTTTAGTTGAAAAAGTAATAACTCACATCCAACCATCATTTAAAGTCAAAAGATTAAATGTTAAAATTTCATCAATATTGACCATTTTTTCAACGTTCGACTGGTCCGGGGTCATCTTTTTTCATCAGAAAATGGATTTTTTGGACTCTACCAAAAATGATTCAAAATGTCATTTGGATCAGGCCTCATGTTGAATAACCACTTTTTAAACCCTCACAGTGACCAAAACTGCCATTTTTACAGAGTTTTGCTTACTCAAAATCTTCAATTTTGACCAATTTCAGGCACAGAAATGACTTTAAACACACTTATTTTAGTTGAAAAAGTAATAACTCACATCCAACCGTCATTTAAAGTCAAAAGATTAAATGTTAAAATTTCATCAATATTGACCATTTTTTCAACGTTCGACTGGTCCGGGGTCATCGTTTTTCAATAGAAAATTGATTTTTTGGACTCTACCAAAAATGATTCAAAATGTCATTTTGATCGGGCCTCATGTTGAATAACCACTTTTTAAACCCTCACAGTGACCAAAATTGCCATTTTTACAGAGTTTTGCTTACTCAAAATCTTCAATTTTGACCAATTTCAGGCACAGAAATGACTTTAAACACACTTATTTTAGTTGAAAAAGTCATAACTCACATCCAACCGTCATTTAAAGTCAAAAGATTAAATGTTAAACTTTCATCAATATTGACCATTTTTTAAACGTTCGACTGATCCGGGGTCATCGTTTTTCATCAGAAAATTGATTTTTTGGACTCTACCAAAAATGGTTCAAAATGTCATTTGGATCGGGCCTCATGTTGAATAACCACTTTTTAAACCCTCACAGTGACCTAAATTGCCATTTTTACAGAGTTTTGCTTACTCAAAATCTTCAATTTTGACCAATTTCAGGCACAGAAATGACTTTAAACACACTTATTGTAGTTGAAAAAGTAATAACTCACATCCAACCATCATTTAAAGTCAAAAGATTAAATGTTAAAATTTCATCAATATTGACCATTTTTTCAACGTTCGACTGGTCCGGGGTCATCGTTTTTCATCAGAAAATTGATTTTTTGGACTCTACCAAAAATGGTTCAAAATGTCATTTGGATCGGGCCTCATGTTGAATAACCACTTTTTAAACCCTCACAGTGACCTAAATTGCCATTTTTACAGAGTTTTGCTTACTCAAAATCTTCAATTTTGACCAATTTCAGGCACAGAAATGACTTTAAACACACTTATTGTAGTTGAAAAAGTAATAACTCACATCCAACCATCATTTAAAGTCAAAAGATTAAATGTTAAAATTTCATCAATATTGACCATTTTTTCAACGTTCGACTGGTCCGGGGTCATCGTTTTTCATCAGAAAATTGATTTTTTGGACTCTACCAAAAATGATTCAAAATGTCATTTGGATCGGGCCTCATGTTGAATAACCACTTTTTAAACCCTCACAGTGACCAAAATTGCCATTTTTACAGAGTTTTGCTTACTCAAAATCTTCAATTTTGACCAATTTCAGGCACAGAAATGACTTTAAACACACTTATTTTAGTTGAAAAAGTAATAACTCACATCCAACCGTCATTTAAAGTGAAAAGATTAAATATTAAAATTTCATCAATATTGACCATTTTTTCAACGTTCGACTGGTCCGGGGTCATCGTTTTTCATCAGAAAATGGATTTTTTGGACTCTACCAAAAATGATTCAAAATGTCATTTGGATCAGGCCTCATGTTGAATAACCACTTTTTAAACCCTCACAGTGACCAAAACTGCCATTTTTACAGAGTTTTGCTTACTCAAAATCTTCAATTTTGACCAATTTCAGGCACAGAAATGACTTTAAACACACTTATTTTAGTTGAAAAAGTAATAACTCACATCCAACCGTCATTTAAAGTCAAAAGATTAAATGTTAAAATTTCATCAATATTGACCATTTTTTCAACGTTCGACTGGTCCGGGGTCATCGTTTTTCATCAGAAAATTGATTTTTTGGACTCTACCAAAAATGATTCAAAATGTCATTTGGATCGGGCCTCATGTTGAATAACCACTTTTTAAACCCTCACAGTGACCAAAATTGCCATTTTTACAGAGTTTTGCTTACTCAAAATCTTCAATTTTGACCAATTTCAGGCACAGAAATGACTTTAAACACACTTATTTTAGTTGAAAAAGTAATAACTCACATCCAACCGTCATTTAAAGTGAAAAGATTAAATATTAAAATTTCATCAATATTGACCATTTTTTTCAACGTTCGACTGGTCCGGGGTCATCGTTTTTCATCAGAAAATTGATTTTTTGGACTCTACCAAAAATGATTCAAAATGTCATTTGGATCGGGCCTCATGTTGAATAACCACTTTTTAAACCCTCACAGTGACCAAAATTGCCATTTTTACAGAGTTTGCTTACTCAAAATCTTCAATTTTTACCAATTTCAGGCACAGAAATGACTTTAAACACACCTTTTTTAGTTGAAAAAGTAATAACTCACATCCAACCGTCATTTAAAGTCAAAAGATTAAATGTTAAAATTTCATCAATATTGACCATTTTTTCAACGTTCGACTGGTCCGGGGTCATCGTTTTTCATCAGAAAATGGATTTTTTGGACTCTACCAAAAATGATTCAAAATGTCATTTGGATCAGGCCTCATGTTGAATAACCACTTTTTAAACCCTCACAGTGACCAAAACTGCCATTTTTACAGAGTTTTGCTTACTCAAAATCTTCAATTTTGACCAATTTCAGGCACAGAAATGACTTTAAACACACTTATTTTAGTTGAAAAAGTAATAACTCACATCCAACTGTCATTTAAAGTCAAAAGATTAAATGTTAAAATTTCATCAATATTGACCATTTTTTCAACGTTCGACTGGTCCGGGGTCATCGTTTTTCATCAGAAAATTGATTTTTTGGACTCCACCAAAAATGATTCAAAATGTCATTTGGATCGGGCCTCATGTTGAATAACCACTTTTTAAACACTCACAGTGACCAAAACTGCCATTTTTACAGAGTTTTGCTTACTCAAAATCTTCAATTTTGACCAATTTCAGGCACAGAAATGACTTTAAACACACTTATTTTAGTTGAAAAAGTAATAACTCACATCCAACCGTCATTTAAAGTCAAAAGATTAAATGTTAAAATTTCATCAATATTGACCATTTTTTCAACGTTCGACTGGTCCGGGGTCATCGTTTTTCATCAGAAAATTGATTTTTTGGACTCTACCAAAAATGATTCAAAATGTCATTTGGATCGGGCCTCATGTTGAATAACCACTTTTTAAACCCTCACAGTGACCAAAATTGCCATTTTTACAGAGTTTTGCTTACTCAAAATCTTCAATTTTGACCAATTTCAGGCACAGAAATGACTTTAAACACACTTATTTTAGTTGAAAAAGTAATAACTCACATCCAACCGTCATTTAAAGTGAAAAGATTAAATATTAAAATTTCATCAATATTGACCATTTTTTTCAACGTTCGACTGGTCCGGGGTCATCGTTTTTCATCAGAAAATTGATTTTTTGGACTCTACCAAAAATGATTCAAAATGTCATTTGGATCGGGCCTCATGTTGAATAACCACTTTTTAAACCCTCACAGTGACCAAAATTGCCATTTTTACAGAGTTTGCTTACTCAAAATCTTCAATTTTTACCAATTTCAGGCACAGAAATGACTTTAAACACACCTTTTTTAGTTGAAAAAGTAATAACTCACATCCAACCGTCATTTAAAGTCAAAAGATTAAATGTTAAAATTTCATCAATATTGACCATTTTTTCAACGTTCGACTGGTCCGGGGTCATCGTTTTTCATCAGAAAATGGATTTTTTGGACTCTACCAAAAATGATTCAAAATGTCATTTGGATCAGGCCTCATGTTGAATAACCACTTTTTAAACCCTCACAGTGACCAAAACTGCCATTTTTACAGAGTTTTGCTTACTCAAAATCTTCAATTTTGACCAATTTCAGGCACAGAAATGACTTTAAACACACTTATTTTAGTTGAAAAAGTAATAACTCACATCCAACTGTCATTTAAAGTCAAAAGATTAAATGTTAAAATTTCATCAATATTGACCATTTTTTCAACGTTCGACTGGTCCGGGGTCATCGTTTTTCATCAGAAAATTGATTTTTTGGACTCCACCAAAAATGATTCAAAATGTCATTTGGATCGGGCCTCATGTTGAATAACCACTTTTTAAACACTCACAGTGACCAAAACTGCCATTTTTACAGAGTTTTGCTTACTCAAAATCTTCAATTTTGACCAATTTCAGGCACAGAAATGACTTTAAACACACTTATTTTAGTTGAAAAAGTAATAACTCACATCCAACCGTCATTTAAAGTCAAAAGATTAAATGTTAAAATTTCATCAATATTGACCATTTTTTCAACGTTCGACTGGTCCGGGGTCATCGTTTTTCATCAGAAAATTGATTTTTTGGACTCTACCAAAAATGATTCAAAATGTCATTTGGATCGGGCCTCATGTTGAATAACCACTTTTTAAACCCTCACAGTGACCAAAATTGCCATTTTTACAGAGTTTTGCTTACTCAAAATCTTCAATTTTGACCAATTTCAGGCACAGAAATGACTTTAAACACACTTATTTTAGTTGAAAAAGTAATAACTCACATCCAACCGTCATTTAAAGTAAAAAGATTAAATATTAAAATTTCATCAATATTGACCATTTTTTTCAACGTTCGACTGGTCCGGGGTCATCGTTTTTCATCAGAAAATTGATTTTTTGGACTCTACCAAAAATGATTCAAAATGTCATTTGGATCGGGCCTCATGTTGAATAACCACTTTTTAAACCCTCACAGTGACCAAAATTGCCATTTTTACAGAGTTTGCTTACTCAAAATCTTCAATTTTTACCAATTTCAGGCACAGAAATGACTTTAAACACACTTTTTTTAGTTGAAAAAGTAATAACTCACATCCAACCGTCATTTAAAGTCAAAAGATTAAATGTTAAAATTTCATCAATATTGACCATTTTTTCAACGTTCCACTGGTCCGGGGTAATCGTTTTTCATCAGAAAATGGATTTTTTGGACTCTACCAAAAATGATTCAAAATGTCATTTGGATCGGGCCTCGTGTTGAATAACCACTTTTTAAACCCTAACAGTGACCAAAATTGCCATTTTTACAGAGTTTTTGCTTACTCAAAATCTTCAATTTTGACCAATTTCAGGCACAGAAATGACTTTAAACACACTTATTTTAGTTGAAAAAGTAATAACTCACATCCAACCGTCATTTAAAGTCAAAAGATTAAATGTTAAAATTTCATCAATATTGACAATTTTTTCAACGTTCGACTGGTCCGGGGTCATCGTTTTTCATCAGAAAATTGATTTTTTGGACTCTACCAAAAATGATTCAAAATGTCATTTGGATCGGGCCTCATGTTGAATAACCACTTTTTAAACCCTCACAGTGACCAAAATTGCCATTTTTACAGAGTTTTGCTTACTCAAAATCTTCAATTTTGACCAATTTCAGGCACAGAAATGACTTTAAACACACTTATTGTAGTTGAAAAAGTAATAACTCACATCCAACCGTCATTTAAAGTCAAAAGATTAAATGTTAAAATTTCATCAATATTGACCATTTTTTCAACGTTCAACTGGTCCGGGGTCATCGTTTTTCATCAGAAAATTGATTTTTTGGACTCTACCAAAAATGATTCAAAATGTCATTTGGATCGGGCCTCATGTTGAATAACCACTTTTTAAACCCTAACAGTGACCAAAATTGCCATTTTTACAGAGTTTTGCTTACTCAAAATCTTCAATTTTGACCAATTTCAGGCACAGAAATGACTTTAAACACACTTATTTTAGTTGAAAAAGTAATAACTCACATCCAACCGTCATTTAAAGTCAAAAGATTAAATGTTAAAATTTCATCAATATTGACCATTTTTTCAACGTTCGACTGGTCCGGGGTCATCGTTTTTCATCAGAAAATTGATTTTTTGGACTCTACCAAAAATGATTCAAAATGTCATTTGGATCGGGCCTCATGTTGAATAACCACTTTTTAAACCCTCACAGTGACCAAAATTGCCATTTTTACAGAGTTTTGCTTACTCAAAATCTTCAATTTTGACCAATTTCAGGCACAGAAATGACTTTAAACACACTTATTTTAGTTGAAAAAGTCATAACTCACATCCAACCGTCATTTAAAGTCAAAAGATTAAATGTTAAACTTTCATCAATATTGACCATTTTTTAAACGTTCGACTGATCCGGGGTCATCGTTTTTCATCAGAAAATGGATTTTTTGGACTCTACCAAAAATGATTCAAAATGTCATTTGGATCGGGCCTCATGTTGAATAACCACTTTTTAAACCCTCACAGTGACCTAAATTGCCATTTTTACAGAGTTTTGCTTACTCAAAATCTTCAATTTTGACCAATTTCAGGCACAGAAATGACTTTAAACACACTTATTTTAGTTGAAAAAGTAATAACTCACATCCAACCGTCATTTAAAGTGAAAAGATTAAATATTAAAATTTCATCAATATTGACCATTTTTTCAACGTTCGACTGGTCCGGGGTCATCGTTTTTCATCAGAAAATTGATTTTTTGGACTCTACCAAAAATGATTCAAAATGTCATTTGGATCGGGCCTCATGTTGAATAACCACTTTTTAAACCCTCACAGTGACCAAAATTGCCATTTTTACAGAGTTTTGCTTACTCAAAATCTTCAATTTTGACCAATTTCAGGCACAGAAATGACTTTAAACACACTTATTTTAGTTGAAAAAGTCATAACTCACATCCAACCGTCATTTAAAGTCAAAAGATTAAATGTTAAACTTTCATCAATATTGACCATTTTTTAAACGTTCGACTGATCCGGGGTCATCGTTTTTCATCAGAAAATTGATTTTTTGGACTCTACCAAAAATGGTTCAAAATGTCATTTGGATCGGGCCTCATGTTGAATAACCACTTTTTAAACCCTCACAGTGACCTAAATTGCCATTTTTACAGAGTTTTGCTTACTCAAAATCTTCAATTTTGACCAATTTCAGGCACAGAAATGACTTTAAACACACTTATTGTAGTTGAAAAAGTAATAACTCACATCCAACCATCATTTAAAGTCAAAAGATTAAATGTTAAAATTTCATCAATATTGACCATTTTTTCAACGTTCGACTGGTCCGGGGTCATCGTTTTTCATCAGAAAATTGATTTTTTGGACTCTACCAAAAATGATTCAAAATGTCATTTGGATCGGGCCTCATGTTGAATAACCACTTTTTAAACCCTCACAGTGACCAAAATTGCCATTTTTACAGAGTTTTGCTTACTCAAAATCTTCAATTTTGACCAATTTCAGGCACAGAAATGACTTTAAACACACTTATTTTAGTTGAAAAAGTAATAACTCACATCCAACCGTCATTTAAAGTGAAAAGATTAAATATTAAAATTTCATCAATATTGACCATTTTTTCAACGTTCGACTGGTCCGGGGTCATCGTTTTTCATCAGAAAATTGATTTTTTGGACTCTACCAAAAATGATTCAAAATGTCATTTGGATCGGGCCTCATGTTGAATAACCACTTTTTAAACCCTCACAGTGACCAAAATTGCCATTTTTACAGAGTTTTGCTTACTCAAAATCTTCAATTTTGACCAATTTCAGGCACAGAAATGACTTTAAACACACTTATTTTAGTTGAAAAAGTCATAACTCACATCCAACCGTCATTTAAAGTCAAAAGATTAAATGTTAAACTTTCATCAATATTGACCATTTTTTAAACGTTCGACTGATCCGGGGTCATCGTTTTTCATCAGAAAATTGATTTTTTGGACTCTACCAAAAATGATTCAAAATGTCATTTGGATCGGGCCTCATGTTGAATAACCACTTTTTAAACCCTCACAGTGACCAAAATTGCCATTTTTACAGAGTTTTGCTTACTCAAAATCTTCAATTTTGACCAATTTCAGGCACAGAAATGACTTTAAACACACTTATTGTAGTTGAAAAAGTAATAACTCACATCCAACCATCATTTAAAGTCAAAAGATTAAATGTTAAAATTTCATCAATATTGACCATTTTTTCAACGTTCGACTGGTCCGGGGTCATCGTTTTTCAATAGAAAATTGATTTTTTGGACTCTACCAAAAATGATTCAAAATGTCATTTGGATCGGGCCTCATGTTGAATAACCACTTTTTAAACCCTCACAGTGACCAAAATTGCCATTTTTACAGTTTTGCTTACTCAAAATCTTCAATTTTGATCAATTTCAGGCACAGAAATGACTTTAAACACACCTTTTTTAGTTGAAAAAGTAATAACTCACATCCAACCGTCATTTAAAGTCAAAAGATTAAATGTTAAAATTTCATCAATATTGACCATTTTTTCAACGTTCGACTGGTCCGGGGTCATCGTTTTTCATCAGAAAATGGATTTTTTGGACTCTACCAAAAATGATTCAAAATGTCATTTGGATCAGGCCTCATGTTGAATAACCACTTTTTAAACCCTCACAGTGACCAAAACTGCCATTTTTACAGAGTTTTGCTTACTCAAAATCTTCAATTTTGACCAATTTCAGGCACAGAAATGACTTTAAACACACTTATTTTAGTTGAAAAAGTAATAACTCACATCCAACCGTCATTTAAAGTCAAAAGATTAAATGTTAAAATTTCATCAATATTGACCATTTTTTCAACGTTCGACTGGTCCGGGGTCATCGTTTTTCAATAGAAAATTGATTTTTTGGACTCTACCAAAAATGATTCAAAATGTCATTTGGATCGGGCCTCATGTTGAATAACCACTTTTTAAACCCTCACAGTGACCAAAATTGCCATTTTTACAGAGTTTTGCTTACTCAAAATCTTCAATTTTGACCAATTTCAGGCACAGAAATGACTTTAAACACACTTATTTTAGTTGAAAAAGTAATAACTCACATCCAACCGTCATTTAAAGTGAAAAGATTAAATATTAAAATTTCATCAATATTGACCATTTTTTCCAACGTTCGACTGGTCCGGGGTCATCGTTTTTCATCAGAAAATTGATTTTTTGGACTCTACCAAAAATGATTCAAAATGTCATTTGGATCGGGCCTCATGTTGAATAACCACTTTTTAAACCCTCACAGTGACCAAAATTGCCATTTTTACAGAGTTTGCTTACTCAAAATCTTCAATTTTTACCAATTTCAGGCACAGAAATGACTTTAAACACACCTTTTTTAGTTGAAAAAGTAATA
The DNA here is from genome assembly GCF_964263255.1 of Lissotriton vulgaris. Taxonomy (NCBI): domain Eukaryota; kingdom Metazoa; phylum Chordata; class Amphibia; order Caudata; family Salamandridae; genus Lissotriton; species Lissotriton vulgaris. Next base: position 172,254 of record NW_028249740.1, read on the forward strand.
ACTCACATCCAACCGTCATTTAAAGTCAAAAGATTAAATGTTAAAATTTCATCAATATTGACCATTTTTTCAACGTTCGACTGGTCCGGGGTCATCGTTTTTCATCAGAAAATGGATTTTTTGGACTCTACCAAAAATGATTCAAAATGTCATTTGGATCAGGCCTCATGTTGAATAACCACTTTTTAAACCCTCACAGTGACCAAAACTGCCATTTTTACAGAGTTTTGCTTACTCAAAATCTTCAATTTTGACCAATTTCAGGCACAGAAATGACTTTAAACACACTTATTTTAGTTGAAAAAGTAATAACTCACATCCAACTGTCATTTAAAGTCAAAAGATTAAATGTTAAAATTTCATCAATATTGACCATTTTTTCAACGTTCGACTGGTCCGGGGTCATCGTTTTTCATCAGAAAATTGATTTTTTGGACTCCACCAAAAATGATTCAAAATGTCATTTGGATCGGGCCTCATGTTGAATAACCACTTTTTAAACACTCACAGTGACCAAAACTGCCATTTTTACAGAGTTTTGCTTACTCAAAATCTTCAATTTTGACCAATTTCAGGCACAGAAATGACTTTAAACACACTTATTTTAGTTGAAAAAGTAATAACTCACATCCAACCGTCATTTAAAGTCAAAAGATTAAATGTTAAAATTTCATCAATATTGACCATTTTTTCAACGTTCGACTGGTCCGGGGTCATCGTTTTTCATCAGAAAATTGATTTTTTGGACTCTACCAAAAATGATTCAAAATGTCATTTGGATCGGGCCTCATGTTGAATAACCACTTTTTAAACCCTCACAGTGACCAAAATTGCCATTTTTACAGAGTTTTGCTTACTCAAAATCTTCAATTTTGACCAATTTCAGGCACAGAAATGACTTTAAACACACTTATTTTAGTTGAAAAAGTAATAACTCACATCCAACCGTCATTTAAAGTAAAAAGATTAAATATTAAAATTTCATCAATATTGACCATTTTTTTCAACGTTCGACTGGTCCGGGGTCATCGTTTTTCATCAGAAAATTGATTTTTTGGACTCTACCAAAAATGATTCAAAATGTCATTTGGATCGGGCCTCATGTTGAATAACCACTTTTTAAACCCTCACAGTGACCAAAATTGCCATTTTTACAGAGTTTGCTTACTCAAAATCTTCAATTTTTACCAATTTCAGGCACAGAAATGACTTTAAACACACTTTTTTTAGTTGAAAAAGTAATAACTCACATCCAACCGTCATTTAAAGTCAAAAGATTAAATGTTAAAATTTCATCAATATTGACCATTTTTTCAACGTTCCACTGGTCCGGGGTCATCGTTTTTCATCAGAAAATTGATTTTTTGGACTCTACCAAAAATGATTCAAAATGTCATTTGGATCGGGCCTCATGTTGAATAACCACTTTTTAAACCCTCACAGTGACCAAAATTGCCATTTTTACAGAGTTTGCTTACTCAAAATCTTCAATTTTTACCAATTTCAGGCACAGAAATGACTTTAAACACACCTTTTTTAGTTGAAAAAGTAATAACTCACATCCAACCGTCATTTAAAGTCAAAAGATTAAATGTTAAAATTTCATCAATATTGACCATTTTTTCAACGTTCGACTGGTCCGGGGTCATCGTTTTTCATCAGAAAATGGATTTTTTGGACTCTACCAAAAATGATTCAAAATGTCATTTGGATCAGGCCTCATGTTGAATAACCACTTTTTAAACCCTCACAGTGACCAAAACTGCCATTTTTACAGAGTTTTGCTTACTCAAAATCTTCAATTTTGACCAATTTCAGGCACAGAAATGACTTTAAACACACTTATTTTAGTTGAAAAAGTAATAACTCACATCCAACTGTCATTTAAAGTCAAAAGATTAAATGTTAAAATTTCATCAATATTGACCATTTTTTCAACGTTCGACTGGTCCGGGGTCATCGTTTTTCATCAGAAAATTGATTTTTTGGACTCCACCAAAAATGATTCAAAATGTCATTTGGATCGGGCCTCATGTTGAATAACCACTTTTTAAACACTCACAGTGACCAAAACTGCCATTTTTACAGAGTTTTGCTTACTCAAAATCTTCAATTTTGACCAATTTCAGGCACAGAAATGACTTTAAACACACTTATTTTAGTTGAAAAAGTAATAACTCACATCCAACCGTCATTTAAAGTCAAAAGATTAAATGTTAAAATTTCATCAATATTGACCATTTTTTCAACGTTCGACTGGTCCGGGGTCATCGTTTTTCATCAGAAAATTGATTTTTTGGACTCTACCAAAAATGATTCAAAATGTCATTTGGATCGGGCCTCATGTTGAATAACCACTTTTTAAACCCTCACAGTGACCAAAATTGCCATTTTTACAGAGTTTTGCTTACTCAAAATCTTCAATTTTGACCAATTTCAGGCACAGAAATGACTTTAAACACACTTATTTTAGTTGAAAAAGTAATAACTCACATCCAACCGTCATTTAAAGTAAAAAGATTAAATATTAAAATTTCATCAATATTGACCATTTTTTTCAACGTTCGACTGGTCCGGGGTCATCGTTTTTCATCAGAAAATTGATTTTTTGGACTCTACCAAAAATGATTCAAAATGTCATTTGGATCGGGCCTCATGTTGAATAACCACTTTTTAAACCCTCACAGTGACCAAAATTGCCATTTTTACAGAGTTTGCTTACTCAAAATCTTCAATTTTTACCAATTTCAGGCACAGAAATGACTTTAAACACACTTTTTTTAGTTGAAAAAGTAATAACTCACATCCAACCGTCATTTAAAGTCAAAAGATTAAATGTTAAAATTTCATCAATATTGACCATTTTTTCAACGTTCCACTGGTCCGGGGTAATCGTTTTTCATCAGAAAATGGATTTTTTGGACTCTACCAAAAATGATTCAAAATGTCATTTGGATCGGGCCTCGTGTTGAATAACCACTTTTTAAACCCTAACAGTGACCAAAATTGCCATTTTTACAGAGTTTTTGCTTACTCAAAATCTTCAATTTTGACCAATTTCAGGCACAGAAATGACTTTAAACACACTTATTTTAGTTGAAAAAGTAATAACTCACATCCAACCGTCATTTAAAGTCAAAAGATTAAATGTTAAAATTTCATCAATATTGACAATTTTTTCACCGTTCGACTGGTCCGGGGTCATCGTTTTTCATCAGAAAATGGATTTTTTGGACTCTACCAAAAATGATTCAAAATGTCATTTGGATCGGGCCTCATGTTGAATAACCACTTTTTAAACCCTCACAGTGACCAAAATTGCCATTTTTACAGAGTTTTGCTTACTCAAAATCTTCAATTTTGACCAATTTCAGGCACAGAAATGACTTTAAACACACTTATTGTAGTTGAAAAAGTAATAACTCACATCCAACCGTCATTTAAAGTCAAAAGATTAAATGTTAAAATTTCATCAATATTGACCATTTTTTCAACGTTCAACTGGTCCGGGGTCATCGTTTTTCATCAGAAAATTGATTTTTTGGACTCTACCAAAAATGATTCAAAATGTCATTTGGATCGGGCCTCATGTTGAATAACCACTTTTTAAACCCTAACAGTGACCAAAATTGCCATTTTTACAGAGTTTTGCTTACTCAAAATCTTCAATTTTGACCAATTTCAGGCACAGAAATGACTTTAAACACACTTATTTTAGTTGAAAAAGTAATAACTCACATCCAACCGTCATTTAAAGTCAAAAGATTAAATGTTAAAATTTCATCAATATTGACCATTTTTTCAACGTTCGACTGGTCCGGGGTCATCGTTTTTCATCAGAAAATTGATTTTTTGGACTCTACCAAAAATGATTCAAAATGTCATTTGGATCGGGCCTCATGTTGAATAACCACTTTTTAAACCCTCACAGTGACCAAAATTGCCATTTTTACAGAGTTTTGCCTACTCAAAATCTTCAATTTTGACCAATTTCAGGCACAGAAATGACTTTAAACACACTTATTTTAGTTGAAAAAGTCATAACTCACATCCAACCGTCATTTAAAGTCAAAAGATTAAATGTTAAACTTTCATCAATATTGACCATTTTTTAAACGTTCGACTGATCCGGGGTCATCGTTTTTCATCAGAAAATTGATTTTTTGGACTCTACCAAAAATGATTCAAAATGTCATTTGGATCGGGCCTCATGTTGAATAACCACTTTTTAAACCCTCACAGTGACCAAAATTGCCATTTTTACAGAGTTTTGCTTACTCAAAATCTTCAATTTTGACCAATTTCAGGCACAGAAATGACTTTAAACACACTTATTGTAGTTGAAAAAGTAATAACTCACATCCAACCATCATTTAAAGTCAAAAGATTAAATGTTAAAATTTCATCAATATTGACCATTTTTTCAACGTTCGACTGGTCCGGGGTCATCGTTTTTCATCAGAAAATGGATTTTTTGGACTCTACCAAAAATGATTCAAAATGTCATTTGGATCAGGCCTCATGTTGAATAACCACTTTTTAAACCCTCACAGTGACCAAAACTGCCATTTTTACAGAGTTTTGCTTACTCAAAATCTTCAATTTTGACCAATTTCAGGCACAGAAATGACTTTAAACACACTTATTTTAGTTGAAAAAGTAATAACTCACATCCAACCGTCATTTAAAGTCAAAAGATTAAATGTTAAAATTTCATCAATATTGACCATTTTTTCAACGTTCGACTGGTCCGGGGTCATCGTTTTTCAATAGAAAATTGATTTTTTGGACTCTACCAAAAATGATTCAAAATGTCATTTGGATCGGGCCTCATGTTGAATAACCACTTTTTAAACCCTCACAGTGACCAAAATTGCCATTTTTACAGAGTTTTGCTTACTCAAAATTTTCAATTTTGACCAATTTCAGGCACAGAAATGACTTTAAACACACTTATTTTAGTTGAAAAAGTCATAACTCACATCCAACCGTCATTTAAAGTCAAAAGATTAAATGTTAAACTTTCATCAATATTGACCATTTTTTAAACGTTCGACTGATCCGGGGTCATCGTTTTTCATCAGAAAATTGATTTTTTGGACTCTACCAAAAATGGTTCAAAATGTCATTTGGATCGGGCCTCATGTTGAATAACCACTTTTTAAACCCTCACAGTGACCTAAATTGCCATTTTTACAGAGTTTTGCTTACTCAAAATCTTCAATTTTGACCAATTTCAGGCACAGAAATGACTTTAAACACACTTATTGTAGTTGAAAAAGTAATAACTCACATCCAACCATCATTTAAAGTCAAAAGATTAAATGTTAAAATTTCATCAATATTGACCATTTTTTCAACGTTCGACTGGTCCGGGGTCATCGTTTTTCATCAGAAAATTGATTTTTTGGACTCTACCAAAAATGATTCAAAATGTCATTTGGATCGGGCCTCATGTTGAATAACCACTTTTTAAACCCTCACAGTGACCAAAATTGCCATTTTTACAGAGTTTTGCTTACTCAAAATCTTCAATTTTGACCAATTTCAGGCACAGAAATGACTTTAAACACACTTATTTTAGTTGAAAAAGTAATAACTCACATCCAACCGTCATTTAAAGTGAAAAGATTAAATATTAAAATTTCATCAATATTGACCATTTTTTCAACGTTCGACTGGTCCGGGGTCATCGTTTTTCATCAGAAAATTGATTTTTTGGACTCTACCAAAAATGATTCAAAATGTCATTTGGATCGGGCCTCATGTTGAATAACCACTTTTTAAACCCTCACAGTGACCAAAATTGCCATTTTTACAGAGTTTTGCTTACTCAAAATCTTCAATTTTGACCAATTTCAGGCACAGAAATGACTTTAAACACACTTATTTTAGTTGAAAAAGTCATAACTCACATCCAACCGTCATTTAAAGTCAAAAGATTAAATGTTAAACTTTCATCAATATTGACCATTTTTTAAACGTTCGACTGATCCGGGGTCATCGTTTTTCATCAGAAAATTGATTTTTTGGACTCTACCAAAAATGATTCAAAATGTCATTTGGATCGGGCCTCATGTTGAATAACCACTTTTTAAACCCTCACAGTGACCAAAATTGCCATTTTTACAGAGTTTTGCTTACTCAAAATCTTCAATTTTGACCAATTTCAGGCACAGAAATGACTTTAAACACACTTATTGTAGTTGAAAAAGTAATAACTCACATCCAACCATCATTTAAAGTCAAAAGATTAAATGTTAAAATTTCATCAATATTGACCATTTTTTCAACGTTCGACTGGTCCGGGGTCATCGTTTTTCAATAGAAAATTGATTTTTTGGACTCTACCAAAAATGATTCAAAATGTCATTTGGATCGGGCCTCATGTTGAATAACCACTTTTTAAACCCTCACAGTGACCAAAATTGCCATTTTTACAGTTTTGCTTACTCAAAATCTTCAATTTTGACCAATTTCAGGCACAGAAATGACTTTAAACACACCTTTTTTAGTTGAAAAAGTAATAACTCACATCCAACCGTCATTTAAAGTCAAAAGATTAAATGTTAAAATTTCATCAATATTGACCATTTTTTCAACGTTCGACTGGTCCGGGGTCATCGTTTTTCATCAGAAAATGGATTTTTTGGACTCTACCAAAAATGATTCAAAATGTCATTTGGATCAGGCCTCATGTTGAATAACCACTTTTTAAACCCTCACAGTGACCAAAACTGCCATTTTTACAGAGTTTTGCTTACTCAAAATCTTCAATTTTGACCAATTTCAGGCACAGAAATGACTTTAAACACACTTATTTTAGTTGAAAAAGTAATAACTCACATCCAACCGTCATTTAAAGTCAAAAGATTAAATGTTAAAATTTCATCAATATTGACCATTTTTTCAACTTTCGACTGGTCCGGGGTCATCGTTTTTCAATAGAAAATTGATTTTTTGGACTCTACCAAAAATGATTCAAAATGTCATTTGGATCGGGCCTCATGTTGAATAACCACTTTTTAAACCCTCACAGTGACCAAAATTGCCATTTTTACAGAGTTTTGCTTACTCAAAATCTTCAATTTTGACCAATTTCAGGCACAGAAATGACTTTAAACACACTTATTTTAGTTGAAAAAGTCATAACTCACATCCAACCGTCATTTAAAGTCAAAAGATTAAATGTTAAACTTTCATCAATATTGACCATTTTTTAAACGTTCGACTGATCCAGGGTCATCGTTTTTCATCAGAAAATTGATTTTTTGGACTCTACCAAAAATGGTTCAAAATGTCATTTGGATCGGGCCTCATGGTGAATAACCACTTTTTAAACCCTCACAGTGACCTAAATTGCCATTTTTACAGAGTTTTGCTTACTCAAAATCTTCAATTTTGACCAATTTCAGGCACAGAAATGACTTTAAACACACTTATTGTAGTTGAAAAAGTAATAACTCACATCCAACCATCATTTAAAGTCAAAAGATTAAATGTTAAAATTTCATCAATATTGACCATTTTTTCAACGTTCGACTGGTCCGGGGTCATCGTTTTTCATCAGAAATTGATTTTTTGGACTCTACCAAAAATGATTCAAAATGTCATTTGGATCGGGCCTCATGTTGAATAACCACTTTTTAAACCCTCACAGTGACCAAAATTGCCATTTTTACAGAGTTTTGCTTACTCAAAATCTTCAATTTTGACCAATTTCAGGCACAGAAATGACTTTAAACACACTTATTTTAGTTGAAAAAGTAATAACTCACATCCAACCGTCATTTAAAGTGAAAAGATTAAATATTAAAATTTCATCAATATTGACCATTTTTTCAACGTTCGACTGGTCCGGGGTCATCGTTTTTCATCAGAAAATTGATTTTTTGGACTCTACCAAAAATGATTCAAAATGTCATTTGGATCGGGCCTCATGTTGAATAACCACTTTTTAAACCCTCACAGTGACCAAAATTGCCATTTTTACAGAGTTTGCTTACTCAAAATCTTCAATTTTTACCAATTTCAGGCACAGAAATGACTTTAAACACACCTTTTTTAGTTGAAAAAGTAATAACTCACATCCAACCGTCATTTAAAGTCAAAAGATTAAATGTTAAAATTTCATCAATATTGACCATTTTTTCAACGTTCGACTGATCCGGGGTCATCGTTTTTCATCAGAAAATGGATTTTTTGGACTCTACCAAAAATGATTCAAAATGTCATTTGGATCAGGCCTCATGTTGAATAACCACTTTTTAAACCCTCACAGTGACCAAAACTGCCATTTTTACAGAGTTTTGCTTACTCAAAATCTTCAATTTTGACCAATTTCAGGCACAGAAATGACTTTAAACACACTTATTTTAGTTGAAAAAGTAATAACTCACATCCAACTGTCATTTAAAGTCAAAAGATTAAATGTTAAAATTTCATCAATATTGACCATTTTTTCAACGTTCGACTGGTCCGGGGTCATCGTTTTTCATCAGAAAATTGATTTTTTGGACTCCACCAAAAATGATTCAAAATGTCATTTGGATCGGGCCTCATGTTGAATAACCACTTTTTAAACCCTCACAGTGACCAAAACTGCCATTTTTACAGAGTTTTGCTTACTCAAAATCTTCAATTTTGACCAATTTCAGGCACAGAAATGACTTTAAACACACTTATTTTAGTTGAAAAAGTAATAACTCACATCCAACCGTCATTTAAAGTCAAAAGATTAAATATTAAAATTTAATCAATATTGACCATTTTTTCAACGTTCGACTGGTCCGGGGTCATCGTTTTTCATCAGAAAATTGATTTTTTGGACTCTACCAAAAATGATTCAAAATGTCATTTGGATCAGGCCTCATGTTGAATAACCACTTTTTAAACCCTCACAGTGACCAAAACTGCCATTTTTACAGAGTTTTGCTTACTCAAAATCTTCAATTTTGACCAATTTCAGGCACAGAAATGACTTTAAACACACTTATTTTAGTTGAAAAAGTAATAACTCACATCCAACCGTCATTTAAAGTCAAAAGATTAAATGTTAAAATTTCATCAATATTGACCATTTTTTCAACTTTCGACTGGTCCGGGGTCATCGTTTTTCAATAGAAAATTGATTTTTTGGACTCTACCAAAAATGATTCAAAATGTCATTTGGATCGGGCCTCATGTTGAATAACCACTTTTTAAACCCTCACAGTGACCAAAATTGCCATTTTTACAGAGTTTTGCTTACTCAAAATCTTCAATTTTGACCAATTTCAGGCACAGAAATGACTTTAAACACACTTATTTTAGTTGAAAAAGTCATAACTCACATCCAACCGTCATTTAAAGTCAAAAGATTAAATGTTAAACTTTCATCAATATTGACCATTTTTTAAACGTTCGACTGATCCAGGGTCATCGTTTTTCATCAGAAAATTGATTTTTTGGACTCTACCAAAAATGGTTCAAAATGTCATTTGGATCGGGCCTCATGGTGAATAACCACTTTTTAAACCCTCACAGTGACCTAAATTGCCATTTTTACAGAGTTTTGCTTACTCAAAATCTTCAATTTTGACCAATTTCAGGCACAGAAATGACTTTAAACACACTTATTGTAGTTGAAAAAGTAATAACTCACATCCAACCATCATTTAAAGTCAAAAGATTAAATGTTAAAATTTCATCAATATTGACCATTTTTTCAACGTTCGACTGGTCCGGGGTCATCGTTTTTCATCAGAAATTGATTTTTTGGACTCTACCAAAAATGATTCAAAATGTCATTTGGATCGGGCCTCATGTTGAATAACCACTTTTTAAACCCTCACAGTGACCAAAATTGCCATTTTTACAGAGTTTTGCTTACTCAAAATCTTCAATTTTGACCAATTTCAGGCACAGAAATGACTTTAAACACACTTATTTTAGTTGAAAAAGTAATAACTCACATCCAACCGTCATTTAAAGTGAAAAGATTAAATATTAAAATTTCATCAATATTGACCATTTTTTCAACGTTCGACTGGTCCGGGGTCATCGTTTTTCATCAGAAAATTGATTTTTTGGACTCTACCAAAAATGATTCAAAATGTCATTTGGATCGGGCCTCATGTTGAATAACCACTTTTTAAACCCTCACAGTGACCAAAATTGCCATTTTTACAGAGTTTGCTTACTCAAAATCTTCAATTTTTACCAATTTCAGGCACAGAAATGACTTTAAACACACCTTTTTTAGTTGAAAAAGTAATAACTCACATCCAACCGTCATTTAAAGTCAAAAGATTAAATGTTAAAATTTCATCAATATTGACCATTTTTTCAACGTTCGACTGATCCGGGGTCATCGTTTTTCATCAGAAAATGGATTTTTTGGACTCTACCAAAAATGATTCAAAATGTCATTTGGATCAGGCCTCATGTTGAATAACCACTTTTTAAACCCTCACAGTGACCAAAACTGCCATTTTTACAGAGTTTTGCTTACTCAAAATCTTCAATTTTGACCAATTTCAGGCACAGAAATGACTTTAAACACACTTATTTTAGTTGAAAAAGTAATAACTCACATCCAACTGTCATTTAAAGTCAAAAGATTAAATGTTAAAATTTCATCAATATTGACCATTTTTTCAACGTTCGACTGGTCCGGGGTCATCGTTTTTCATCAGAAAATTGATTTTTTGGACTCCACCAAAAATGATTCAAAATGTCATTTGGATCGGGCCTCATGTTGAATAACCACTTTTTAAACACTCACAGTGACCAAAACTGCCATTTTTACAGAGTTTTGCTTACTCAAAATCTTCAATTTTGACCAATTTCAGGCACAGAAATGACTTTAAACACACTTATTTTAGTTGAAAAAGTAATAACTCACATCCAACCGTCATTTAAAGTCAAAAGATTAAATGTTAAAATTTCATCAATATTGACCATTTTTTCAACGTTCGACTGGTCCGGGGTCATCGTTTTTCATCAGAAAATTGATTTTTTGGACTCTACCAAAAATGATTCAAAATGTCATTTGGATCGGGCCTCATGTTGAATAACCACTTTTTAAACCCTCACAGTGACCAAAATTGCCATTTTTACAGAGTTTTGCTTACTCAAAATCTTCAATTTTGACCAATTTCAGGCACAGAAATGACTTTAAACACACTTATTTTAGTTGAAAAAGTAATAACTCACATCCAACCGTCATTTAAAGTGAAAAGATTAAATATTAAAATTTCATCAATATTGACCATTTTTTTCAACGTTCGACTGGTCCGGGGGCATCGTTTTTCATCAGAAAATTGATTTTTTGGACTCTACCAAAAATGATTCAAAATGTCATTTGGATCAGGCCTCATGTTGAATAACCACTTTTTAAACCCTCACAGTGACCAAAATTGCCATTTTTACAGAGTTTGCTTACTCAAAATCTTCAATTTTTACCAATTTCAGGCACAGAAATGACTTTAAACACACTTTTTTTAGTTGAAAAAGTAATAACTCACATCCAACCGTCATTTAAAGTCAAAAGATTAAATGTTAAAATTTCATCAATATTGACCATTTTTTCAACGTTCGACTGGTCCGGGGTAATCGTTTTTCATCAGAAAATGGATTTTTTGGACTCTACCAAAAATGATTCAAAATGTCATTTGGATCGGGCCTCGTGTTGAATAACCACTTTTTAAACCCTAACAGTGACCAAAATTGCCATTTTTACAGAGTTTTTGCTTACTCAAAATCTTCAATTTTGACCAATTTCAGGCACAGAAATGACTTTAAACACACTTATTTTAGTTGAAAAAGTAATAACTCACATCCAACCGTCATTTAAAGTGAAAAGATTAAATATTAAAATTTCATCAATATTGACCATTTTTTTCAACGTTCGACTGGTCCGGGGTCATCGTTTTTCATCAGAAAATTGATTTTTTGGACTCTACCAAAAATGATTCAAAATGTCATTTGGATCGGGCCTCATGTTGAATAACCACTTTTTAAACCCTCACAGTGACCAAAATTGCCATTTTTACAGAGTTTGCTTACTCAAAATCTTCAATTTTGACCAATTTCAGGCACAGAAATGACTTTAAACACACTTATTTTAGTTGAAAAAGTAATAACTCACATCCAACCATCATTTAAAGTCAAAAGATTAAATGTTAAAATTTCATCAATATTGACCATTTTTTCAACGTTCGACTGGTCCGGGGTCATCGTTTTTCATCAGAAAATTGATTTTTTGGACTCCACCAAAAATGATTCAAAATGTCATTTGGATCGGGCCTCATGTTGAATAACCACTTTTTAAACACTCACAGTGACCAAAACTGCCATTTTTACAGAGTTTTGCTTACTCAAAATCTTCAATTTTGACCAATTTCAGGCACAGAAATGACTTTAAACACACTTATTTTAGTTGAAAAAGTAATAACTCACATCCAACCGTCATTTAAAGTCAAAAGATTAAATGTTAAAATTTCATCAATATTGACCATTTTTTCAACGTTCGACTGGTCCGGGGTCATTGTTTTTCATCAGAAAATTGATTTTTTGGACTCTACCAAAAATGATTCAAAATGTCATTTGGATCGGGCCTCATGTTGAATAACCACTTTTTAAACCCTCACAGTGACCAAAATTGCCATTTTTACAGAGTTTTGCTTACTCAAAATCTTCAATTTTGACCAATTTCAGGCACAGAAATGACTTTAAACACACTTATTTTAGTTGAAAAAGTAATAACTCACATCCAACCGTCATTTAAAGTGAAAAGATTAAATATTAAAATTTCATCAATATTGACCATTTTTTTCAACGTTCGACTGGCCTGGGGTCATCGTTTTTCATCAGAAAATTGATTTTTTGACTCTACCAAAAATGATTCAAAATGTCATTTGGATCGGGCCTCATGTTGAATAACCACTTTTTAAACCCTCACAGTGACCAAAATTGCCATTTTTACAGAGTTTGCTTACTCAAAATCTTCAATTTTTACCAATTTCAGGCACAGAAATGACTTTAAACACACTTTTTTTAGTTGAAAAAGTAATAACTCACATCCAACCGTCATTTAAAGTCAAAAGATTAAATGTTAAAATTTCATCAATATTGACCATTTTTTCAACGTTCGACTGGTCCGGGGTAATCGTTTTTCATCAGAAAATGGATTTTTTGGACTCTACCAAAAATGATTCAAAATGTCATTTGGATCGGGCCTCGTGTTGAATAACCACTTTTTAAACCCTAACAGTGACCAAAATTGCCATTTTTACAGAGTTTTTGCTTACTCAAAATCTTCAATTTTGACCAATTTCAGGCACAGAAATGACTTTAAACACACTTATTTTAGTTGAAAAAGTAATAACTCACATCCAACCGTCATTTAAAGTGAAAAGATTAAATATTAAAATTTCATCAATATTGACCATTTTTTTCAACGTTCGACTGGTCCGGGGTCATCGTTTTTCATCAGAAAATTGATTTTTTGGACTCTACCAAAAATGATTCAAAATGTCATTTGGATCGGGCCTCATGTTGAATAACCACTTTTTAAACCCTCACAGTGACCAAAATTGCCATTTTTACAGAGTTTGCTTACTCAAAATCTTCAATTTTTACCAATTTCAGGCACAGAAATGACTTTAAACACACCTTTTTTAGTTGAAAAAGTAATAACTCACATCCAACCGTCATTTAAAGTCAAAAGATTAAATGTTAAAATTTCATCAATATTGACCATTTTTTCAACGTTCGACTGGTCCGGGGTCATCGTTTTTCATCAGAAAATGGATTTTTTGGACTCTACCAAAAATGATTCAAAATGTCATTTGGATCAGGCCTCATGTTGAATAACCACTTTTTAAACCCTCACAGTGACCAAAACTGCCATTTTTACAGAGTTTTGCTTACTCAAAATCTTCAATTTTGACCAATTTCAGGCACAGAAATGACTTTAAACACACTTATTTTAGTTGAAAAAGTAATAACTCACATCCAACTGTCATTTAAAGTCAAAAGATTAAATGTTAAAATTTCATCAATATTGACCATTTTTTCAACGTTCGACTGGTCCGGGGTCATCGTTTTTCATCAGAAAATTGATTTTTTGGACTCCACCAAAAATGATTCAAAATGTCATTTGGATCGGGCCTCATGTTGAATAACCACTTTTTAAACACTCACAGTGACCAAAACTGCCATTTTTACAGAGTTTTGCTTACTCAAAATCTTCAATTTTGACCAATTTCAGGCACAGAAATGACTTTAAACACACTTATTTTAGTTGAAAAAGTAATAACTCACATCCAACCGTCATTTAAAGTCAAAAGATTAAATGTTAAAATTTCATCAATATTGACCATTTTTTCAACGTTCGACTGGTCCGGGGTCATCGTTTTTCATCAGAAAATTGATTTTTTGGACTCTACCAAAAATGATTCAAAATGTCATTTGGATCGGGCCTCATGTTGAATAACCACTTTTTAAACCCTCACAGTGACCAAAATTGCCATTTTTACAGAGTTTTGCTTACTCAAAATCTTCAATTTTGACCAATTTCAGGCACAGAAATGACTTTAAACACACTTATTTTAGTTGAAAAAGTAATAACTCACATCCAACCGTCATTTAAAGTGAAAAGATTAAATATTAAAATTTCATCAATATTGACCATTTTTTTCAACGTTCGACTGGTCCGGGGTCATCGTTTTTCATCAGAAAATTGATTTTTTGGACTCTACCAAAAATGATTCAAAATGTCATTTGGATCGGGCCTCATGTTGAATAACCACTTTTTAAACCCTCACAGTGACCAAAATTGCCATTTTTACAGAGTTTGCTTACTCAAAATCTTCAATTTTTACCAATTTCAGGCACAGAAATGACTTTAAACACACTTTTTTTAGTTGAAAAAGTAATAACTCACATCCAACCGTCATTTAAAGTCAAAAGATTAAATGTTAAAATTTCATCAATATTGACCATTTTTTCAACGTTCGACTGGTCCGGGGTAATCGTTTTTCATCAGAAAATGGATTTTTTGGACTCTACCAAAAATGATTCAAAATGTCATTTGGATCGGGCCTCGTGTTGAATAACCACTTTTTAAACCCTAACAGTGACCAAAATTGCCATTTTTACAGAGTTTTTGCTTACTCAAAATCTTCAATTTTGACCAATTTCAGGCACAGAAATGACTTTAAACACACTTATTTTAGTTGAAAAAGTAATAACTCACATCCAACCGTCATTTAAAGTCAAAAGATTAAATGTTAAAATTTCATCAATATTGACAATTTTTTCAACGTTCGACTGGTCCGGGGTCATCGTTTTTCATCAGAAAATTGATTTTTTGGACTCTACCAAAAATGATTCAAAATGTCATTTGGATCGGGCCTCATGTTGAATAACCACTTTTTAAACCCTCACAGTGACCAAAATTGCCATTTTTACAGAGTTTTGCTTACTCAAAATCTTCAATTTTGACCAATTTCAGGCACAGAAATGACTTTAAACACACTTATTGTAGTTGAAAAAGTAATAACTCACATCCAACCGTCATTTAAAGTCAAAAGATTAAATGTTAAAATTTCATCAATATTGACCATTTTTTCAACGTTCAACTGGTCCGGGGTCATCGTTTTTCATCAGAAAATTGATTTTTTGGACTCTACCAAAAATGATTCAAAATGTCATTTGGATCGGGCCTCATGTTGAATAACCACTTTTTAAACCCTAACAGTGACCAAAATTGCCATTTTTACAGAGTTTTGCTTACTCAAAATCTTCAATTTTGACCAATTTCAGGCACAGAAATGACTTTAAACACACTTATTTTAGTTGAAAAAGTAATAACTCACATCCAACCGTCATTTAAAGTCAAAAGATTAAATGTTAAAATTTCATCAATATTGACCATTTTTTCAACGTTCGACTGGTCCGGGGTCATCGTTTTTCATCAGAAAATTGATTTTTTGGACTCTACCAAAAATGATTCAAAATGTCATTTGGATCGGGCCTCATGTTGAATAACCACTTTTTAAACCCTCACAGTGACCAAAATTGCCATTTTTACAGAGTTTTGCTTACTCAAAATCTTCAATTTTGACCAATTTCAGGCACAGAAATGACTTTAAACACACTTATTTTAGTTGAAAAAGTCATAACTCACATCCAACCGTCATTTAAAGTCAAAAGATTAAATGTTAAACTTTCATCAATATTGACCATTTTTTAAACGTTCGACTGGTCCGGGGTCATCGTTTTTCATCAGAAAATTGATTTTTTGGACTCCACCAAAAATGATTCAAAATGTCATTTGGATCGGGCCTCGTGTTGAATAACCACTTTTTAAACCCTAACAGTGACCAAAATTGCCATTTTTACAGAGTTTTTGCTTACTCAAAATCTTCAATTTTGACCAATTTCAGGCACAGAAATGACTTTAAACACACTTATTTTAGTTGAAAAAGTAATAACTCACATCCAACCGTCATTTAAAGTCAAAAGATTAAATGTTAAAATTTCATCAATATTGACCATTTTTTCAACGTTCGACTGGTCCGGGGTCATCTTTTTTCATCAGAAAATTGATTTTTTGGACTCTACCAAAAATGATTCAAAATGTCATTTGGATCGGGCCTCATGTTGAATAACCACTTTTTAAACCCTCACAGTGACCAAAATTGCCATTTTTACAGAGTTTTGCTTACTCAAAATCTTCAATTTTGACCAATTTCAGGCACAGAAATGACTTTAAACACACTTATTTTAGTTGAAAAAGTAATAACTCACATCCAACCGTCATTTAAAGTCAAAAGATTAAATGTTAAAATTTCATCAATATTGACCATTTTTTCAACGTTCGACTGGTCCGGGGTCATCGTTTTTCATCAGAAAATGGATTTTTTGGACTCTACCAAAAATGATTCAAAATGTCATTTGGATCAGGCCTCATGTTGAATAACCATTTTTTAAACCCTCACAGTGACCAAAACTGCCATTTTTACAGAGTTTTGCTTACTCAAAATCTTCAATTTTGACCAATTTCAGGCACAGAAATGACTTTAAACACACTTATTTTAGTTGAAAAAGTAATAACTGACATCCAACCGTCATTTAAAGTCAAAAGATTAAATGTTAAAATTTCATCAATATTGACCATTTTTTCAACGTTCGACTGGTCCGGGGTCATCGTTTTTCATCAGAAAATTGATTTTTTGGACTCTACCAAAAATGATTCAAAATGTCATTTGGATCGGGCCTCATGTTGAATAACCACTTTTTAAACCCTCACAGTGACCAAAACTGCAATTTTTACAGAGTTTTGCTTACTCAAAATCTTCAATTTTGACCAATTTCAGGCACAGAAATGACTTTAAACACACTTATTTTAGTTGAAAAAGTAATAACTCACATCCAACCGTCATTTAAAGTCAAAAGATTAAATATTAAAATTTCATCAATATTGACCATTTTTTCAACGTTCAACTGGTCCGGGGTCATCGTTTTTCATCAGAAAATTGATTTTTTGGACTCTACCAAAAATGGTTCAAAATGTCATTTGGATCGGGCCTCATGTTGAATAACCACTTTTTAAACCCTCACAGTGACCAAAATTGCCATTTTTACAGAGTTTTGCTTACTCAAAATCTTCAATTTTGACCAATTTCAGGCACAGAAATGACTTTAAACACACTTATTTTAGTTGAAAAAGTAATAACTCACATCCAACCGTCATTTAAAGTAAAAAGATTAAATATTAAAATTTCATCAATATTGACCATTTTTTTCAACGTTCGACTGGTCCGGGGTCATCGTTTTTCATCAGAAAATTGATTTTTTGGACTCTACCAAAAATGATTCAAAATGTCATTTGGATCGGGCCTCATGTTGAATAACCACTTTTTAAACCCTCACAGTGACCAAAATTGCCATTTTTACAGAGTTTGCTTACTCAAAATCTTCAATTTTTACCAATTTCAGGCACAGAAATGACTTTAAACACACTTTTTTTAGTTGAAAAAGTAATAACTCACATCCAACCGTCATTTAAAGTCAAAAGATTAAATGTTAAAATTTCATCAATATTGACCATTTTTTCAACGTTCCACTGGTCCGGGGTAATCGTTTTTCATCAGAAAATGGATTTTTTGGACTCTACCAAAAATGATTCAAAATGTCATTTGGATCGGGCCTCGTGTTGAATAACCACTTTTTAAACCCTAACAGTGACCAAAATTGCCATTTTTACAGAGTTTTTGCTTACTCAAAATCTTCAATTTTGACCAATTTCAGGCACAGAAATGACTTTAAACACACTTATTTTAGTTGAAAAAGTAATAACTCACATCCAACCGTCATTTAAAGTCAAAAGATTAAATGTTAAAATTTCATCAATATTGACAATTTTTTCAACGTTCGACTGGTCCGGGGTCATCGTTTTTCATCAGAAAATGGATTTTTTGGACTCTACCAAAAATGATTCAAAATGTCATTTGGATCGGGCCTCATGTTGAATAACCACTTTTTAAACCCTCACAGTGACCAAAATTGCCATTTTTACAGAGTTTTGCTTACTCAAAATCTTCAATTTTGACCAATTTCAGGCACAGAAATGACTTTAAACACACTTATTGTAGTTGAAAAAGTAATAACTCACATCCAACCGTCATTTAAAGTCAAAAGATTAAATGTTAAAATTTCATCAATATTGACCATTTTTTCAACGTTCAACTGGTCCGGGGTCATCGTTTTTCATCAGAAAATTGATTTTTTGGACTCTACCAAAAATGATTCAAAATGTCATTTGGATCGGGCCTCATGTTGAATAACCACTTTTTAAACCCTAACAGTGACCAAAATTGCCATTTTTACAGAGTTTTGCTTACTCAAAATCTTCAATTTTGACCAATTTCAGGCACAGAAATGACTTTAAACACACTTATTTTAGTTGAAAAAGTAATAACTCACATCCAACCGTCATTTAAAGTCAAAAGATTAAATGTTAAAATTTCATCAATATTGACCATTTTTTCAACGTTCGACTGGTCCGGGGTCATCGTTTTTCATCAGAAAATTGATTTTTTGGACTCTACCAAAAATGATTCAAAATGTCATTTGGATCGGGCCTCATGTTGAATAACCACTTTTTAAACCCTCACAGTGACCAAAATTGCCATTTTTACAGAGTTTTGCTTACTCAAAATCTTCAATTTTGACCAATTTCAGGCACAGAAATGACTTTAAACACACTTATTTTAGTTGAAAAAGTCATAACTCACATCCAACCGTCATTTAAAGTCAAAAGATTAAATGTTAAACTTTCATCAATATTGACCATTTTTTAAACGTTCGACTGATCCGGGGTCATCGTTTTTCATCAGAAAATGGATTTTTTGGACTCTACCAAAAATGATTCAAAATGTCATTTGGATCGGGCCTCATGTTGAATAACCACTTTTTAAACCCTCACAGTGACCTAAATTGCCATTTTTACAGAGTTTTGCTTACTCAAAATCTTCAATTTTGACCAATTTCAGGCACAGAAATGACTTTAAACACACTTATTTTAGTTGAAAAAGTAATAACTCACATCCAACCGTCATTTAAAGTGAAAAGATTAAATATTAAAATTTCATCAATATTGACCATTTTTTCAACGTTCGACTGGTCCGGGGTCATCGTTTTTCATCAGAAAATTGATTTTTTGGACTCTACCAAAAATGATTCAAAATGTCATTTGGATCGGGCCTCATGTTGAATAACCACTTTTTAAACCCTCACAGTGACCAAAATTGCCATTTTTACAGAGTTTTGCTTACTCAAAATCTTCAATTTTGACCAATTTCAGGCACAGAAATGACTTTAAACACACTTATTTTAGTTGAAAAAGTCATAACTCACATCCAACCGTCATTTAAAGTCAAAAGATTAAATGTTAAACTTTCATCAATATTGACCATTTTTTAAACGTTCGACTGATCCGGGGTCATCGTTTTTCATCAGAAAATTGATTTTTTGGACTCTACCAAAAATGGTTCAAAATGTCATTTGGATCGGGCCTCATGTTGAATAACCACTTTTTAAACCCTCACAGTGACCTAAATTGCCATTTTTACAGAGTTTTGCTTACTCAAAATCTTCAATTTTGACCAATTTCAGGCACAGAAATGACTTTAAACACACTTATTGTAGTTGAAAAAGTAATAACTCACATCCAACCATCATTTAAAGTCAAAAGATTAAATGTTAAAATTTCATCAATATTGACCATTTTTTCAACGTTCGACTGGTCCGGGGTCATCGTTTTTCATCAGAAAATTGATTTTTTGGACTCTACCAAAAATGATTCAAAATGTCATTTGGATCGGGCCTCATGTTGAATAACCACTTTTTAAACCCTCACAGTGACCAAAATTGCCATTTTTACAGAGTTTTGCTTACTCAAAATCTTCAATTTTGACCAATTTCAGGCACAGAAATGACTTTAAACACACTTATTTTAGTTGAAAAAGTAATAACTCACATCCAACCGTCATTTAAAGTGAAAAGATTAAATATTAAAATTTCATCAATATTGACCATTTTTTCAACGTTCGACTGGTCCGGGGTCATCGTTTTTCATCAGAAAATTGATTTTTTGGACTCTACCAAAAATGATTCAAAATGTCATTTGGATCGGGCCTCATGTTGAATAACCACTTTTTAAACCCTCACAGTGACCAAAATTGCCATTTTTACAGAGTTTTGCTTACTCAAAATCTTCAATTTTGACCAATTTCAGGCACAGAAATGACTTTAAACACACTTATTGTAGTTGAAAAAGTAATAACTCACATCCAACCATCATTTAAAGTCAAAAGATTAAATGTTAAAATTTCATCAATATTGACCATTTTTTCAACGTTCGACTGGTCCGGGGTCATCGTTTTTCAATAGAAAATTGATTTTTTGGACTCTACCAAAAATGATTCAAAATGTCATTTGGATCGGGCCTCATGTTGAATAACCACTTTTTAAACCCTCACAGTGACCAAAATTGCCATTTTTACAGTTTTGCTTACTCAAAATCTTCAATTTTGACCAATTTCAGGCACAGAAATGACTTTAAACACACCTTTTTTAGTTGAAAAAGTAATAACTCACATCCAACCGTCATTTAAAGTCAAAAGATTAAATGTTAAAATTTCATCAATATTGACCATTTTTTCAACGTTCGACTGGTCCGGGGTCATCGTTTTTCATCAGAAAATGGATTTTTTGGACTCTACCAAAAATGATTCAAAATGTCATTTGGATCAGGCCTCATGTTGAATAACCACTTTTTAAACCCTCACAGTGACCAAAACTGCCATTTTTACAGAGTTTTGCTTACTCAAAATCTTCAATTTTGACCAATTTCAGGCACAGAAATGACTTTAAACACACTTATTTTAGTTGAAAAAGTAATAACTCACATCCAACCGTCATTTAAAGTCAAAAGATTAAATGTTAAAATTTCATCAATATTGACCATTTTTTCAACGTTCGACTGGTCCGGGGTCATCGTTTTTCAATAGAAAATTGATTTTTTGGACTCTACCAAAAATGATTCAAAATGTCATTTGGATCGGGCCTCATGTTGAATAACCACTTTTTAAACCCTCACAGTGACCAAAATTGCCATTTTTACAGAGTTTTGCTTACTCAAAATCTTCAATTTTGACCAATTTCAGGCACAGAAATGACTTTAAACACACTTATTTTAGTTGAAAAAGTAATAACTCACATCCAACCGTCATTTAAAGTGAAAAGATTAAATATTAAAATTTCATCAATATTGACCATTTTTTCCAACGTTCGACTGGTCCGGGGTCATCGTTTTTCATCAGAAAATTGATTTTTTGGACTCTACCAAAAATGATTCAAAATGTCATTTGGATCGGGCCTCATGTTGAATAACCACTTTTTAAACCCTCACAGTGACCAAAATTGCCATTTTTACAGAGTTTGCTTACTCAAAATCTTCAATTTTTACCAATTTCAGGCACAGAAATGACTTTAAACACACCTTTTTTAGTTGAAAAAGTAATAACTCACATCCAACCGTCATTTAAAGTCAAAAGATTAAATGTTAAAATTTCATCAATATTGACCATTTTTTCAACGTTCGACTGGTCCGGGGTCATCGTTTTTCATCAGAAAATGGATTTTTTGGACTCTACCAAAAATGATTCAAAATGTCATTTGGATCAGGCCTCATGTTGAATAACCACTTTTTAAACCCTCACAGTGACCAAAACTGCCATTTTTACAGAGTTTTGCTTACTCAAAATCTTCAATTTTGACCAATTTCAGGCACAGAAATGACTTTAAACACACTTATTTTAGTTGAAAAAGTAATAACTCACATCCAACTGTCATTTAAAGTCAAAAGATTAAATGTTAAAATTTCATCAATATTGACCATTTTTTCAACGTTCGACTGGTCCGGGGTCATCGTTTTTCATCAGAAAATTGATTTTTTGGACTCCACCAAAAATGATTCAAAATGTCATTTGGATCGGGCCTCATGTTGAATAACCACTTTTTAAACACTCACAGTGACCAAAACTGCCATTTTTACAGAGTTTTGCTTACTCAAAATCTTCAATTTTGACCAATTTCAGGCACAGAAATGACTTTAAACACACTTATTTTAGTTGAAAAAGTAATAACTCACATCCAACCGTCATTTAAAGTCAAAAGATTAAATGTTAAAATTTCATCAATATTGACCATTTTTTCAACGTTCGACTGGTCCGGGGTCATCGTTTTTCATCAGAAAATTGATTTTTTGGACTCTACCAAAAATGATTCAAAATGTCATTTGGATCGGGCCTCATGTTGAATAACCACTTTTTAAACCCTCACAGTGACCAAAATTGCCATTTTTACAGAGTTTTGCTTACTCAAAATCTTCAATTTTGACCAATTTCAGGCACAGAAATGACTTTAAACACACTTATTTTAGTTGAAAAAGTAATAACTCACATCCAACCGTCATTTAAAGTAAAAAGATTAAATATTAAAATTTCATCAATATTGACCATTTTTTTCAACGTTCGACTGGTCCGGGGTCATCGTTTTTCATCAGAAAATTGATTTTTTGGACTCTACCAAAAATGATTCAAAATGTCATTTGGATCGGGCCTCATGTTGAATAACCACTTTTTAAACCCTCACAGTGACCAAAATTGCCATTTTTACAGAGTTTGCTTACTCAAAATCTTCAATTTTTACCAATTTCAGGCACAGAAATGACTTTAAACACACTTTTTTTAGTTGAAAAAGTAATAACTCACATCCAACCGTCATTTAAAGTCAAAAGATTAAATGTTAAAATTTCATCAATATTGACCATTTTTTCAACGTTCCACTGGTCCGGGGTAATCGTTTTTCATCAGAAAATGGATTTTTTGGACTCTACCAAAAATGATTCAAAATGTCATTTGGATCGGGCCTCGTGTTGAATAACCACTTTTTAAACCCTAACAGTGACCAAAATTGCCATTTTTACAGAGTTTTTGCTTACTCAAAATCTTCAATTTTGACCAATTTCAGGCACAGAAATGACTTTAAACACACTTATTTTAGTTGAAAAAGTAATAACTCACATCCAACCGTCATTTAAAGTCAAAAGATTAAATGTTAAAATTTCATCAATATTGACAATTTTTTCACCGTTGGACTGGTCCGGGGTCATCGTTTTTCATCAGAAAATGGATTTTTTGGACTCTACCAAAAATGATTCAAAATGTCATTTGGATCGGGCCTCATGTTGAATAACCACTTTTTAAACCCTCACAGTGACCAAAATTGCCATTTTTACAGAGTTTTGCTTACTCAAAATCTTCAATTTTGACCAATTTCAGGCACAGAAATGACTTTAAACACACTTATTGTAGTTGAAAAAGTAATAACTCACATCCAACCGTCATTTAAAGTCAAAAGATTAAATGTTAAAATTTCATCAATATTGACCATTTTTTCAACGTTCAACTGGTCCGGGGTCATCGTTTTTCATCAGAAAATTGATTTTTTGGACTCTACCAAAAATGATTCAAAATGTCATTTGGATCGGGCCTCATGTTGAATAACCACTTTTTAAACCCTAACAGTGACCAAAATTGCCATTTTTACAGAGTTTTGCTTACTCAAAATCTTCAATTTTGACCAATTTCAGGCACAGAAATGACTTTAAACACACTTATTTTAGTTGAAAAAGTAATAACTCACATCCAACCGTCATTTAAAGTCAAAAGATTAAATGTTAAAATTTCATCAATATTGACCATTTTTTCAACGTTCGACTGGTCCGGGGTCATCGTTTTTCATCAGAAAATTGATTTTTTGGACTCTACCAAAAATGATTCAAAATGTCATTTGGATCGGGCCTCATGTTGAATAACCACTTTTTAAACCCTCACAGTGACCAAAATTGCCATTTTTACAGAGTTTTGCCTACTCAAAATCTTCAATTTTGACCAATTTCAGGCACAGAAATGACTTTAAACACACTTATTTTAGTTGAAAAAGTCATAACTCACATCCAACCGTCATTTAAAGTCAAAAGATTAAATGTTAAACTTTCATCAATATTGACCATTTTTTAAACGTTCGACTGATCCGGGGTCATCGTTTTTCATCAGAAAATTGATTTTTTGGACTCTACCAAAAATGATTCAAAATGTCATTTGGATCGGGCCTCATGTTGAATAACCACTTTTTAAACCCTCACAGTGACCAAAATTGCCATTTTTACAGAGTTTTGCTTACTCAAAATCTTCAATTTTGACCAATTTCAGGCACAGAAATGACTTTAAACACACTTATTGTAGTTGAAAAAGTAATAACTCACATCCAACCATCATTTAAAGTCAAAAGATTAAATGTTAAAATTTCATCAATATTGACCATTTTTTCAACGTTCGACTGGTCCGGGGTCATCGTTTTTCATCAGAAAATGGATTTTTTGGACTCTACCAAAAATGATTCAAAATGTCATTTGGATCAGGCCTCATGTTGAATAACCACTTTTTAAACCCTCACAGTGACCAAAACTGCCATTTTTACAGAGTTTTGCTTACTCAAAATCTTCAATTTTGACCAATTTCAGGCACAGAAATGACTTTAAACACACTTATTTTAGTTGAAAAAGTAATAACTCACATCCAACCGTCATTTAAAGTCAAAAGATTAAATGTTAAAATGTCATCAATATTGACCATTTTTTCAACGTTCGACTGGTCCGGGGTCATCGTTTTTCAATAGAAAATTGATTTTTTGGACTCTACCAAAAATGATTCAAAATGTCATTTGGATCGGGCCTCATGTTGAATAACCACTTTTTAAACCCTCACAGTGACCAAAATTGCCATTTTTACAGAGTTTTGCTTACTCAAAATTTTCAATTTTGACCAATTTCAGGCACAGAAATGACTTTAAACACACTTATTTTAGTTGAAAAAGTCATAACTCACATCCAACCGTCATTTAAAGTCAAAAGATTAAATGTTAAACTTTCATCAATATTGACCATTTTTTAAACGTTCGACTGATCCGGGGTCATCGTTTTTCATCAGAAAATTGATTTTTTGGACTCTACCAAAAATGGTTCAAAATGTCATTTGGATCGGGCCTCATGTTGAATAACCACTTTTTAAACCCTCACAGTGACCTAAATTGCCATTTTTACAGAGTTTTGCTTACTCAAAATCTTCAATTTTGACCAATTTCAGGCACAGAAATGACTTTAAACACACTTATTGTAGTTGAAAAAGTAATAACTCACATCCAACCATCATTTAAAGTCAAAAGATTAAATGTTAAAATTTCATCAATATTGACCATTTTTTCAACGTTCGACTGGTCCGGGGTCATCGTTTTTCATCAGAAAATTGATTTTTTGGACTCTACCAAAAATGATTCAAAATGTCATTTGGATCGGGCCTCATGTTGAATAACCACTTTTTAAACCCTCACAGTGACCAAAATTGCCATTTTTACAGAGTTTTGCTTACTCAAAATCTTCAATTTTGACCAATTTCAGGCACAGAAATGACTTTAAACACACT
The DNA here is from genome assembly GCF_964263255.1 of Lissotriton vulgaris. Lineage (NCBI taxonomy): Eukaryota > Metazoa > Chordata > Amphibia > Caudata > Salamandridae > Lissotriton > Lissotriton vulgaris. Next base: position 198,353 of record NW_028249740.1, read on the forward strand.
TATTTTAGTTGAAAAAGTAATAACTCACATCCAACCGTCATTTAAAGTGAAAAGATTAAATATTAAAATTTCATCAATATTGACCATTTTTTCAACGTTCGACTGGTCCGGGGTCATCGTTTTTCATCAGAAAATTGATTTTTTGGACTCTACCAAAAATGATTCAAAATGTCATTTGGATCGGGCCTCATGTTGAATAACCACTTTTTAAACCCTCACAGTGACCAAAATTGCCATTTTTACAGAGTTTTGCTTACTCAAAATCTTCAATTTTGACCAATTTCAGGCACAGAAATGACTTTAAACACACTTATTTTAGTTGAAAAAGTCATAACTCACATCCAACCGTCATTTAAAGTCAAAAGATTAAATGTTAAACTTTCATCAATATTGACCATTTTTTAAACGTTCGACTGATCCGGGGTCATCGTTTTTCATCAGAAAATTGATTTTTTGGACTCTACCAAAAATGATTCAAAATGTCATTTGGATCGGGCCTCATGTTGAATAACCACTTTTTAAACCCTCACAGTGACCAAAATTGCCATTTTTACAGAGTTTTGCTTACTCAAAATCTTCAATTTTGACCAATTTCAGGCACAGAAATGACTTTAAACACACTTATTGTAGTTGAAAAAGTAATAACTCACATCCAACCATCATTTAAAGTCAAAAGATTAAATGTTAAAATTTCATCAATATTGACCATTTTTTCAACGTTCGACTGGTCCGGGGTCATCGTTTTTCAATAGAAAATTGATTTTTTGGACTCTACCAAAAATGATTCAAAATGTCATTTGGATCGGGCCTCATGTTGAATAACCACTTTTTAAACCCTCACAGTGACCAAAATTGCCATTTTTACAGTTTTGCTTACTCAAAATCTTCAATTTTGACCAATTTCAGGCACAGAAATGACTTTAAACACACCTTTTTTAGTTGAAAAAGTAATAACTCACATCCAACCGTCATTTAAAGTCAAAAGATTAAATGTTAAAATTTCATCAATATTGACCATTTTTTCAACGTTCGACTGGTCCGGGGTCATCGTTTTTCATCAGAAAATGGATTTTTTGGACTCTACCAAAAATGATTCAAAATGTCATTTGGATCAGGCCTCATGTTGAATAACCACTTTTTAAACCCTCACAGTGACCAAAACTGCCATTTTTACAGAGTTTTGCTTACTCAAAATCTTCAATTTTGACCAATTTCAGGCACAGAAATGACTTTAAACACACTTATTTTAGTTGAAAAAGTAATAACTCACATCCAACCGTCATTTAAAGTCAAAAGATTAAATGTTAAAATTTCATCAATATTGACCATTTTTTCAACGTTCGACTGGTCCGGGGTCATCGTTTTTCAATAGAAAATTGATTTTTTGGACTCTACCAAAAATGATTCAAAATGTCATTTGGATCGGGCCTCATGTTGAATAACCACTTTTTAAACCCTCACAGTGACCAAAATTGCCATTTTTACAGAGTTTTGCTTACTCAAAATCTTCAATTTTGACCAATTTCAGGCACAGAAATGACTTTAAACACACTTCTTTTAGTTGAAAAAGTCATAACTCACATCCAACCGTCATTTAAAGTCAAAAGATTAAATGTTAAACTTTCATCAATATTGACCATTTTTTAAACGTTCGACTGATCCGGGGTCATCGTTTTTCATCAGAAAATTGATTTTTTGGACTCTACCAAAAATGGTTCAAAATGTCATTTGGATCGGGCCTCATGGTGAATAACCACTTTTTAAACCCTCACAGTGACCTAAATTGCCATTTTTACAGAGTTTTGCTTACTCAAAATCTTCAATTTTGACCAATTTCAGGCACAGAAATGACTTTAAACACACTTATTGTAGTTGAAAAAGTAATAACTCACATCCAACCATCATTTAAAGTCAAAAGATTAAATGTTAAAATTTCATCAATATTGACCATTTTTTCAACGTTCGACTGGTCCGGGGTCATCGTTTTTCATCAGAAATTGATTTTTTGGACTCTACCAAAAATGATTCAAAATGTCATTTGGATCGGGCCTCATGTTGAATAACCACTTTTTAAACCCTCACAGTGACCAAAATTGCCATTTTTACAGAGTTTTGCTTACTCAAAATCTTCAATTTTGACCAATTTCAGGCACAGAAATGACTTTAAACACACTTATTTTAGTTGAAAAAGTAATAACTCACATCCAACCGTCATTTAAAGTGAAAAGATTAAATATTAAAATTTCATCAATATTGACCATTTTTTCAACGTTCGACTGGTCCGGGGTCATCGTTTTTCATCAGAAAATTGATTTTTTGGACTCTACCAAAAATGATTCAAAATGTCATTTGGATCGGGCCTCATGTTGAATAACCACTTTTTAAACCCTCACAGTGACCAAAATTGCCATTTTTACAGAGTTTGCTTACTCAAAATCTTCAATTTTTACCAATTTCAGGCACAGAAATGACTTTAAACACACCTTTTTTAGTTGAAAAAGTAATAACTCACATCCAACCGTCATTTAAAGTCAAAAGATTAAATGTTAAAATTTCATCAATATTGACCATTTTTTCAACGTTCGACTGGTCCGGGGTCATCGTTTTTCATCAGAAAATGGATTTTTTGGACTCTACCAAAAATGATTCAAAATGTCATTTGGATCAGGCCTCATGTTGAATAACCACTTTTTAAACCCTCACAGTGACCAAAACTGCCATTTTTACAGAGTTTTGCTTACTCAAAATCTTCAATTTTGACCAATTTCAGGCACAGAAATGACTTTAAACACACTTATTTTAGTTGAAAAAGTAATAACTCACATCCAACTGTCATTTAAAGTCAAAAGATTAAATGTTAAAATTTCATCAATATTGACCATTTTTTCAACGTTCGACTGGTCCGGGGTCATCGTTTTTCATCAGAAAATTGATTTTTTGGACTCCACCAAAAATGATTCAAAATGTCATTTGGATCGGGCCTCATGTTGAATAACCACTTTTTAAACACTCACAGTGACCAAAACTGCCATTTTTACAGAGTTTTGCTTACTCAAAATCTTCAATTTTGACCAATTTCAGGCACAGAAATGACTTTAAACACACTTATTTTAGTTGAAAAAGTAATAACTCACATCCAACCGTCATTTAAAGTCAAAAGATTAAATGTTAAAATTTCATCAATATTGACCATTTTTTCAACGTTCGACTGGTCCGGGGTCATCGTTTTTCATCAGAAAATTGATTTTTTGGACTCTACCAAAAATGATTCAAAATGTCATTTGGATCGGGCCTCATGTTGAATAACCACTTTTTAAACCCTCACAGTGACCAAAATTGCCATTTTTACAGAGTTTTGCTTACTCAAAATCTTCAATTTTGACCAATTTCAGGCACAGAAATGACTTTAAACACACTTATTTTAGTTGAAAAAGTAATAACTCACATCCAACCGTCATTTAAAGTGAAAAGATTAAATATTAAAATTTCATCAATATTGACCATTTTTTTCAACGTTCGACTGGTCCGGGGGCATCGTTTTTCATCAGAAAATTGATTTTTTGGACTCTACCAAAAATGATTCAAAATGTCATTTGGATCGGGCCTCATGTTGAATAACCACTTTTTAAACCCTCACAGTGACCAAAATTGCCATTTTTACAGAGTTTGCTTACTCAAAATCTTCAATTTTTACCAATTTCAGGCACAGAAATGACTTTAAACACACTTTTTTTAGTTGAAAAAGTAATAACTCACATCCAACCGTCATTTAAAGTCAAAAGATTAAATGTTAAAATTTCATCAATATTGACCATTTTTTCAACGTTCGACTGGTCCGGGGTAATCGTTTTTCATCAGAAAATGGATTTTTTGGACTCTACCAAAAATGATTCAAAATGTCATTTGGATCGGGCCTCGTGTTGAATAACCACTTTTTAAACCCTAACAGTGACCAAAATTGCCATTTTTACAGAGTTTTTGCTTACTCAAAATCTTCAATTTTGACCAATTTCAGGCACAGAAATGACTTTAAACACACTTATTTTAGTTGAAAAAGTAATAACTCACATCCAACCGTCATTTAAAGTGAAAAGATTAAATATTAAAATTTCATCAATATTGACCATTTTTTTCAACGTTCGACTGGTCCGGGGTCATCGTTTTTCATCAGAAAATAGATTTTTTGGACTCTACCAAAAATGATTCAAAATGTCATTTGGATCGGGCCTCATGTTGAATAACCACTTTTTAAACCCTCACAGTGACCAAAATTGCCATTTTTACAGAGTTTGCTTACTCAAAATCTTCAATTTTGACCAATTTCAGGCACAGAAATGACTTTAAACACACTTATTTTAGTTGAAAAAGTAATAACTCACATCCAACCATCATTTAAAGTCAAAAGATTAAATGTTAAAATTTCATCAATATTGACCATTTTTTCAACGTTCGACTGGTCCGGGGTCATCGTTTTTCATCAGAAAATTGATTTTTTGGACTCCACCAAAAATGATTCAAAATGTCATTTGGATCGGGCCTCATGTTGAATAACCACTTTTTAAACACTCACAGTGACCAAAACTGCCATTTTTACAGAGTTTTGCTTACTCAAAATCTTCAATTTTGACCAATTTAAGGCACAGAAATGACTTTAAACACACTTATTTTAGTTGAAAAAGTAATAACTCACATCCAACCGTCATTTAAAGTCAAAAGATTAAATGTTAAAATTTCATCAATATTGACCATTTTTTCAACGTTCGACTGGTCCGGGGTCATTGTTTTTTATCAGAAAATTGATTTTTTGGACTCTACCAAAAATGATTCAAAATGTCATTTGGATCGGGCCTCATGTTGAATAACCACTTTTTAAACCCTCACAGTGACCAAAATTGCCATTTTTACAGAGTTTTGCTTACTCAAAATCTTCAATTTTGACCAATTTCAGGCACAGAAATGACTTTAAACACACTTATTTTAGTTGAAAAAGTAATAACTCACATCCAACCGTCATTTAAAGTGAAAAGATTAAATATTAAAATTTCATCAATATTGACCATTTTTTTCAACGTTCGACTGGCCTGGGGTCATCGTTTTTCATCAGAAAATTGATTTTTTGACTCTACCAAAAATGATTCAAAATATCATTTGGATCGGGCCTCATGTTGAATAACCACTTTTTAAACCCTCACAGTGACCAAAATTGCCATTTTTACAGAGTTTGCTTACTCAAAATCTTCAATTTTTACCAATTTCAGGCACAGAAATGACTTTAAACACACTTTTTTTAGTTGAAAAAGTAATAACTCACATCCAACCGTCATTTAAAGTCAAAAGATTAAATGTTAAAATTTCATCAATATTGACCATTTTTTCAACGTTCGACTGGTCCGGGGTAATCGTTTTTCATCAGAAAATGGATTTTTTGGACTCTACCAAAAATGATTCAAAATGTCATTTGGATCGGGCCTCGTGTTGAATAACCACTTTTTAAACCCTAACAGTGACCAAAATTGCCATTTTTACAGAGTTTTTGCTTACTCAAAATCTTCAATTTTGACCAATTTCAGGCACAGAAATGACTTTAAACACACTTATTTTAGTTGAAAAAGTAATAACTCACATCCAACCGTCATTTAAAGTGAAAAGATTAAATATTAAAATTTCATCAATATTGACCATTTTTTTCAACGTTCGACTGGTCCGGGGTCATCGTTTTTCATCAGAAAATTGATTTTTTGGACTCTACCAAAAATGATTCAAAATGTCATTTGGATCGGGCCTCATGTTGAATAACCACTTTTTAAACCCTCACAGTGACCAAAATTGCCATTTTTACAGAGTTTGCTTACTCAAAATCTTCAATTTTTACCAATTTCAGGCACAGAAATGACTTTAAACACACCTTTTTTAGTTGAAAAAGTAATAACTCACATCCAACCGTCATTTAAAGTCAAAAGATTAAATGTTAAAATTTCATCAATATTGACCATTTTTTCAACGTTCGACTGGTCCGGGGTCATCGTTTTTCATCAGAAAATGGATTTTTTGGACTCTACCAAAAATGATTCAAAATGTCATTTGGATCAGGCCTCATGTTGAATAACCACTTTTTAAACCCTCACAGTGACCAAAACTGCCATTTTTACAGAGTTTTGCTTACTCAAAATCTTCAATTTTGACCAATTTCAGGCACAGAAATGACTTTAAACACACTTATTTTAGTTGAAAAAGTAATAACTCACATCCAACTGTCATTTAAAGTCAAAAGATTAAATGTTAAAATTTCATCAATATTGACCATTTTTTCAACGTTCGACTGGTCCGGGGTCATCGTTTTTCATCAGAAAATTGATTTATTGGACTCCACCAAAAATGATTCAAAATGTCATTTGGATCGGGCCTCATGTTGAATAACCACTTTTTAAACACTCACAGTGACCAAAACTGCCATTTTTACAGAGTTTTGCTTACTCAAAATCTTCAATTTTGACCAATTTCAGGCACAGAAATGACTTTAAACACACTTATTTTAGTTGAAAAAGTAATAACTCACATCCAACCGTCATTTAAAGTCAAAAGATTAAATGTTAAAATTTCATCAATATTGACCATTTTTTCAACGTTCGACTGGTCCGGGGTCATCGTTTTTCATCAGAAAATTGATTTTTTGGACTCTACCAAAAATGATTCAAAATGTCATTTGGATCGGGCCTCATGTTGAATAACCACTTTTTAAACCCTCACAGTGACCAAAATTGCCATTTTTACAGAGTTTTGCTTACTCAAAATCTTCAATTTTGACCAATTTCAGGCACAGAAATGACTTTAAACACACTTATTTTAGTTGAAAAAGTAATAACTCACATCCAACCGTCATTTAAAGTGAAAAGATTAAATATTAAAATTTCATCAATATTGACCATTTTTTTCAACGTTCGACTGGTCCGGGGTCATCGTTTTTCATCAGAAAATTGATTTTTTGGACTCTACCAAAAATGATTCAAAATGTCATTTGGATCGGGCCTCATGTTGAATAACCACTTTTTAAACCCTCACAGTGACCAAAATTGCCATTTTTACAGAGTTTGCTTACTCAAAATCTTCAATTTTTACCAATTTCAGGCACAGAAATGACTTTAAACACACTTTTTTTAGTTGAAAAAGTAATAACTCACATCCAACCGTCATTTAAAGTCAAAAGATTAAATGTTAAAATTTCATCAATATTGACCATTTTTTCAACGTTCGACTGGTCCGGGGTAATCGTTTTTCATCAGAAAATGGATTTTTTGGACTCTACCAAAAATGATTCAAAATGTCATTTGGATCGGGCCTCGTGTTGAATAACCACTTTTTAAACCCTAACAGTGACCAAAATTGCCATTTTTACAGAGTTTTTGCTTACTCAAAATCTTCAATTTTGACCAATTTCAGGCACAGAAATGACTTTAAACACACTTATTTTAGTTGAAAAAGTAATAACTCACATCCAACCGTCATTTAAAGTCAAAAGATTAAATGTTAAAATTTCATCAATATTGACAATTTTTTCAACGTTCGACTGGTCCGGGGTCATCGTTTTTCATCAGAAAATTGATTTTTTGGACTCTACCAAAAATGATTCAAAATGTCATTTGGATCGGGCCTCATGTTGAATAACCACTTTTTAAACCCTCACAGTGACCAAAATTGCCATTTTTACAGAGTTTTGCTTACTCAAAATCTTCAATTTTGACCAATTTCAGGCACAGAAATGACTTTAAACACACTTATTGTAGTTGAAAAAGTAATAACTCACATCCAACCGTCATTTAAAGTCAAAAGATTAAATGTTAAAATTTCATCAATATTGACCATTTTTTCAACGTTCAACTGGTCCGGGGTCATCGTTTTTCATCAGAAAATTGATTTTTTGGACTCTACCAAAAATGATTCAAAATGTCATTTGGATCGGGCCTCATGTTGAATAACCACTTTTTAAACCCTAACAGTGACCAAAATTGCCATTTTTACAGAGTTTTGCTTACTCAAAATCTTCAATTTTGACCAATTTCAGGCACAGAAATGACTTTAAACACACTTATTTTAGTTGAAAAAGTAATAACTCACATCCAACCGTCATTTAAAGTCAAAAGATTAAATGTTAAAATTTCATCAATATTGACCATTTTTTCAACGTTCGACTGGTCCGGGGTCATCGTTTTTCATCAGAAAATTGATTTTTTGGACTCTACCAAAAATGATTCAAAATGTCATTTGGATCGGGCCTCATGTTGAATAACCACTTTTTAAACCCTCACAGTGACCAAAATTGCCATTTTTACAGAGTTTTGCTTACTCAAAATCTTCAATTTTGACCAATTTCAGGCACAGAAATGACTTTAAACACACTTATTTTAGTTGAAAAGTCATAACTCACATCCAACCGTCATTTAAAGTCAAAAGATTAAATGTTAAACTTTCATCAATATTGACCATTTTTTAAACGTTCGACTGATCCGGGGTCATCGTTTTTCATCAGAAAATTGATTTTTTGGACTCTACCAAAAATGATTCAAAATGTCATTTGGATCGGGCCTCATGTTGAATAACCACTTTTTAAACCCTCACAGTGACCAAAATTGCCATTTTTACAGAGTTTTGCTTACTCAAAATCTTCAATTTTGACCAATTTCAGGCACAGAAATGACTTTAAACACACTTATTGTAGTTGAAAAAGTAATAACTCACATCCAACCATCATTTAAAGTCAAAAGATTAAATGTTAAAATTTCATCAATATTGACCATTTTTTCAACGTTCGACTGGTCCGGGGTCATCGTTTTTCATCAGAAAATTGATTTTTTGGACTCTACCAAAAATGATTCAAAATGTCATTTGGATCGGGCCTCATGTTGAATAACCACTTTTTAAACCCTCACAGTGACCAAAATTGCCATTTTTACAGAGTTTTGCTTACTCAAAATCTTCAATTTTGACCAATTTCAGGCACAGAAATGACTTTAAACACACTTATTTTAGTTGAAAAAGTAATAACTCACATCCAACCGTCATTTAAAGTCAAAAGATTAAATGTTAAAATTTCATCAATATTGACCATTTTTTAAACGTTCGACTGATCCGGGGTCATCGTTTTTCATCAGAAAATGGATTTTTTGGACTCTACCAAAAATGATTCAAAATGTCATTTGGATCAGGCCTCATGTTGAATAACCACTTTTTAAACCCTCACAGTGACCAAAACTGCCATTTTTACAGAGTTTTGCTTACTCAAAATCTTCAATTTTGACCAATTTCAGGCACAGAAATGACTTTAAACACACTTATTTTAGTTGAAAAAGTAATAACTCACATCCAACTGTCATTTAAAGTCAAAAGATTAAATGTTAAAATTTCATCAATATTGACCATTTTTTCAACGTTCGACTGGTCCGGGGTCATCGTTTTTCATCAGAAAATTGATTTTTTGGACTCCACCAAAAATGATTCAAAATGTCATTTGGATCGGGCCTCATGTTGAATAACCACTTTTTAAACACTCACAGTGACCAAAACTGCCATTTTTACAGAGTTTTGCTTACTCAAAATCTTCAATTTTGACCAATTTCAGGCACAGAAATGACTTTAAACACACTTATTTTAGTTGAAAAAGTAATAACTCACATCCAACCGTCATTTAAAGTCAAAAGATTAAATGTTAAAATTTCATCAATATTGACCATTTTTTCAACGTTCGACTGGTCCGGGGTCATCGTTTTTCATCAGAAAATTGATTTTTTGGACTCTACCAAAAATGATTCAAAATGTCATTTGGATCGGGCCTCATGTTGAATAACCACTTTTTAAACCCTCACAGTGACCAAAATTGCCATTTTTACAGAGTTTTGCTTACTCAAAATCTTCAATTTTGACCAATTTCAGGCACAGAAATGACTTTAAACACACTTATTTTAGTTGAAAAAGTAATAACTCACATCCAACCGTCATTTAAAGTGAAAAGATTAAATATTAAAATTTCATCAATATTGACCATTTTTTTCAACGTTCGACTGGTCCGGGGTCATCGTTTTTCATCAGAAAATTGATTTTTTGGACTCTACCAAAAATGATTCAAAATGTCATTTGGATCGGGCCTCATGTTGAATAACCACTTTTTAAACCCTCACAGTGACCAAAATTGCCATTTTTACAGAGTTTGCTTACTCAAAATCTTCAATTTTTACCAATTTCAGGCACAGAAAAGACTTTAAACACACTTTTTTTAGTTGAAAAAGTAATAACTCACATCCAACCGTCATTTAAAGTCAAAAGATTAAATGTTAAAATTTCATCAATATTGACCATTTTTTAAACGTTCGACTGATCCGGGGTCATCGTTTTTCATCAGAAAATGGATTTTTTGGACTCTACCAAAAATGATTCAAAATGTCATTTGGATCAGGCCTCATGTTGAATAACCACTTTTTAAACCCTCACAGTGACCAAAACTGCCATTTTTACAGAGTTTTGCTTACTCAAAATCTTCAATTTTGACCAATTTCAGGCACAGAAATGACTTTAAACACACTTATTTTAGTTGAAAAAGTAATAACTCACATCCAACTGTCATTTAAAGTCAAAAGATTAAATGTTAAAATTTCATCAATATTGACCATTTTTTCAACGTTCGACTGGTCCGGGGTCATCGTTTTTCATCAGAAAATTGATTTTTTGGACTCCACCAAAAATGATTCAAAATGTCATTTGGATCGGGCCTCATGTTGAATAACCACTTTTTAAACACTCACAGTGACCAAAACTGCCATTTTTACAGAGTTTTGCTTACTCAAAATCTTCAATTTTGACCAATTTCAGGCACAGAAATGACTTTAAACACACTTATTTTAGTTGAAAAAGTAATAACTCACATCCAACCGTCATTTAAAGTCAAAAGATTAAATGTTAATATTTCATCAATATTGACCATTTTTTCAACGTTCGACTGGTCCGGGGTCATCGTTTTTCATCAGAAAATTGATTTTTTGGACTCTACCAAAAATGATTCAAAATGTCATTTGGATCGGGCCTCATGTTGAATAACCACTTTTTAAACCCTCACAGTGACCAAAATTGCGATTTTTACAGAGTTTTGCTTACTCAAAATCTTCAATTTTGACCAATTTCAGGCACAGAAATGACTTTAAACACACTTATTTTAGTTGAAAAAGTAATAACTCACATCCAACCGTCATTTAAAGTGAAAAGATTAAATATTAGAATTTCATCAATATTGACCATTTTTTTCAACGTTCGACTGGTCCGGGGTCATCGTTTTTCATCAGAAAATTGATTTTTTGGACTCTACCAAAAATGATTCAAAATGTCATTTGGATCGGGCCTCATGTTGAATAACCACTTTTTAAACCCTCACAGTGACCAAAATTGCCATTTTTACAGAGTTTGCTTACTCAAAATCTTCAATTTTTACCAATTTCAGGCACAGAAAAGACTTTAAACACACTTTTTTTAGTTGAAAAAGTAATAACTCACATCCAACCGTCATTTAAAGTCAAAAGATTAAATGTTAAAATTTCATCAATATTGACCATTTTTTCAACGTTCGACTGGTCCGGGGTAATCGTTTTTCATCAGAAAATTGATTTTTTGGACTCTACCAAAAATGATTCAAAATGTCATTTGGATCGGGCCTCGTGTTGAATAACCACTTTTTAAACCCTAACAGTGACCAAAATTGCCATTTTTACAGAGTTTTTGCTTACTCAAAATCTTCAATTTTGACCAATTTCAGGCACAGAAATGACTTTAAACACACTTATTTTAGTTGAAAAAGTAATAACTCACATCCAACCGTCATTTAAAGTCAAAAGATTAAATGTTAAAATTTCATCAATATTGACAATTTTTTCAACGTTCGACTGGTCCGGGGTCATCGTTTTTCATCAGAAAATGGATTTTTTGGACTCTACCAAAAATGATTCAAAATGTCATTTGGATCGGGCCTCATGTTGAATAACCACTTTTTAAACCCTCACAGTGACCAAAATTGCCATTTTTACAGAGTTTTGCTTACTCAAAATCTTCAATTTTGACCAATTTCAGGCACAGAAATGACTTTAAACACACTTATTGTAGTTGAAAAAGTAATAACTCACATCCAACCGTCATTTAAAGTCAAAAGATTAAATGTTAAAATTTCATCAATATTGACCATTTTTTCAACGTTCAACTGGTCCGGGGTCATCGTTTTTCATCAGAAAATTGATTTTTTGGACTCTACCAAAAATGATTCAAAATGTCATTTGGATCGGGCCTCATGTTGAATAACCACTTTTTAAACCCTAACAGTGACCAAAATTGCCATTTTTACAGAGTTTTGCTTACTCAAAATCTTCAATTTTGACCAATTTCAGGCACAGAAATGACTTTAAACACACTTATTTTAGTTGAAAAAGTAATAACTCACATCCAACCGTCATTTAAAGTCAAAAGATTAAATGTTAAAATTTCATCAATATTGACCATTTTTTCAACGTTCGACTGGTCCGGGGTCATCGTTTTTCATCAGAAAATTGATTTTTTGGACTCTACCAAAAATGATTCAAAATGTCATTTGGATCGGGCCTCATGTTGAATAACCACTTTTTAAACCCTCACAGTGACCAAAATTGCCATTTTTACAGAGTTTTGCTTACTCAAAATCTTCAATTTTGACCAATTTCAGGCACAGAAATGACTTTAAACACACTTATTTTAGTTGAAAAAGTCATAACTCACATCCAACCGTCATTTAAAGTCAAAAGATTAAATGTTAAACTTTCATCAATATTGACCATTTTTTAAACGTTCGACTGATCCGGGGTCATCGTTTTTCATCAGAAAATTGATTTTTTGGACTCTACCATAAATGATTCAAAATGTCATTTGGATCGGGCCTCATGTTGAATAACCACTTTTTAAACCCTCACAGTGACCAAAATTGCCATTTTTACAGAGTTTTGCTTACTCAAAATCTTCAATTTTGACCAATTTCAGGCACAGAAATGACTTTAAACACACTTATTGTAGTTGAAAAAGTAATAACTCACATCCAACCGTCATTTAAAGTCAAAAGATTAAATGTTAAACTTTCATCAATATTGACCATTTTTTAAACGTTCGACTGATCCGGGGTCATCGTTTTTCATCAGAAAATTGATTTTTTGGACTCTACCAAAAATGGTTCAAAATGTCATTTGGATCGGGCCTCATGTTGAATAACCACTTTTTAAACCCTCACAGTGACCTAAATTGCCATTTTTACAGAGTTTTGCTTACTCAAAATCTTCAATTTTGACCAATTTCAGGCACAGAAATGACTTTAAACACACTTATTGTAGTTGAAAAAGTAATAACTCACATCCAACCATCATTTAAAGTCAAAAGATTAAATGTTAAAATTTCATCAATATTGACCATTTTTTCAACGTTCGACTGGTCCGGGGTCATCGTTTTTCATCAGAAAATTGATTTTTTGGACTCTACCAAAAATGATTCAAAATGTCATTTGGATCGGGCCTCATGTTGAATAACCACTTTTTAAACCCTCACAATGACCAAAATTGCCATTTTTACAGAGTTTGCTTACTCAAAATCTTCAATTTTTACCAATTTCAGGCACAGAAATGACTTTAAACACACTTTTTTTAGTTGAAAAAGTAATAACTCACATCCAACCGTCATTTAAAGTCAAAAGATTAAATGTTAAAATTTCATCAATATTGACCATTTTTTCAACGTTCGACTGGTCCGGGGTCATCGTTTTTCATCAGAAAATGGATTTTTTGGACTCTACCAAAAATGATTCAAAATGTCATTTGGATCAGGCCTCATGTTGAATAACCACTTTTTAAACCCTCACAGTGACCAAAACTGCCATTTTTACAGAGTTTTGCTTACTCAAAATCTTCAATTTTGACCAATTTCAGGCACAGAAATGACTTTAAACACACTTATTTTAGTTGAAAAAGTAATAACTCACATCCAACCGTCATTTAAAGTCAAAAGATTAAATGTTAAAATTTCATCAATATTGACCATTTTTTCAACGTTCGACTGGTCCGGGGTCATCGTTTTTCATCAGAAAATTGATTTTTTGGACTCTACCAAAAATGATTCAAAATGTCATTTGGATCAGGCCTCATGTTGAATAACCACTTTTTAAACCCTCACAGTGACCAAAACTGCCATTTTTACAGAGTTTGCTTACTCAAAATCTTCAATTTTTACCAATTTCAGGCACAGAAATGACTTTAAACACACTTTTTTTAGTTGAAAAAGTAATACCTCACATCCAACCGTCATTTAAAGTCAAAAGATTAAATGTTAAAATTTCATCAATATTGACCATTTTTTCAACGTTCGACTGGTCCGGGGTCATCGTTTTTCATCAGAAAATTGATTTTTTGGACTCTACCAAAAATGATTCAAAATGTCATTTGGATCGGGCCTCATGTTGAATAACCACTTTTTAAACCCTAACAGTGACCAAAATTGCCATTTTTACAGAGTTTTGCTTACTCAAAATCTTAAATTTTGACCAATTTCAGGCACAGAAATGACTTTAAACACACTTATTGTAGTTGAAAAAGTAATAACTCACATCCAACCGTCATTTAAAGTCAAAAGATTAAATGTTAAAATTTCATCAATATTGACCATTTTTTCAACGTTCAACTGGTCCGGGGTCATCGTTTTTCATCAGAAAATTGATTTTTTGGACTCTACCAAAAATGATTCAAAATGTCATTTGGATCAGGCCTCATGTTGAATAACCACTTTTTAAACCCTCACAGTGACCAAAACTGCCATTTTTACAGAGTTTTGCTTACTCAAAATCTTCAATTTTGACCAATTTCAGGCACAGAAATGACTTTAAACACACTTATTTTAGTTGAAAAAGTAATAACTCACATCCAACCGTCATTTAAAGTCAAAAGATTAAATGTTAAAATTTCATCAATATTGACCATTTTTTCAACGTTCAACTGGTCCGGGGTCATCGTTTTTCAATAGAAAATTGATTTTTTGGACTCTACCAAAAATGATTCAAAATGTCATTTGGATCGGGCCTCATGTTGAATAACCACTTTTTAAACCCTCACAGTGACCAAAATTGCCATTTTTACAGAGTTTTGCTTACTCAAAATCTTCAATTTTGACCAATTTCAGGCACAGAAATGACTTTAAACACACTTATTTTAGTTGAAAAAGTCATAACTCACATCCAACCGTCATTTAAAGTCAAAAGATTAAATGTTAAACTTTCATCAATATTGACCATTTTTTAAACGTTCGACTGATCCGGGGTCATCGTTTTTCATCAGAAAATTGATTTTTTGGACTCTACCAAAAATGATTCAAAATGTCATTTGGATCGGGCCTCATGTTGAATAACCACTTTTTAAACCCTCACAGTGACCAAAATTGCCATTTTTACAGAGTTTTGCTTACTCAAAATCTTCAATTTTGACCAATTTCAGGCACAGAAATGACTTTAAACACACTTATTGTAGTTGAAAAAGTAATAACTCACATCCAACCATCATTTAAAGTCAAAAGATTAAATGTTAAAATTTCATCAATATTGACCATTTTTTCAACGTTCGAATGGTCCGGGGTCATCGTTTTTCATCAGAAAATGGATTTTTTGGACTCTACCAAAAATGATTCAAAATGTCATTTGGATCAGGCCTCATGTTGAATAACCACTTTTTAAACCCTCACAGTGACCAAAACTGCCATTTTTACAGAGTTTTGCTTACTCAAAATCTTCAATTTTGACCAATTTCAGGCACAGAAATGACTTTAAACACACTTATTTTAGTTGAAAAAGTAATAACTCACATCCAACCGTCATTTAAAGTCAAAAGATTAAATGTTAAAATTTCATCAATATTGACCATTTTTTCAACGTTCGACTGGTCATCGTTTTTCATCAGAAAATTGATTTTTTTGGACTCCACCAAAAATGATTCAAAATGTCATTTGGATCGGGCCTCATGTTGAATAACCACTTTTTAAACCCTCACAGTGACCAAAACTGCCATTTTTACAGAGTTTTGCTTACTCAAAATCTTCAATTTTGACCAATTTCAGGCACAGAAATGACTTTAAACACACTTATTTTAGTTGAAAAAGTAATAACTCACATCCAACCGTCATTTAAAGTCAAAAGATTAAATGTTAAAATTTCATCAATATTGACCATTTTTTCAACGTTCGACTGGTCCGAGGTCATCGTTTTTCATCAGAAAATTGATTTTTTGGACTCTACCAAAAATGATTCAAAATGTCATTTGGATCGGGCCTCATGTTGAATAACCACTTTTTAAACCCTCACAGTGACCAAAATTGCCATTTTTACAGAGTTTTGCTTACTCAAAATCTTCAATTTTGACCAATTTCAGGCACAGAAATGACTTTAAACACACTTATTGTAGTTGAAAAAGTAATAACTCACATCCAACCATCATTTAAAGTCAAAAGATTAAATGTTAAAATTTCATCAATATTGACCATTTTTTCAACGTTCGACTGGTCCGGGGTCATCGTTTTTCATCAGAAAATTGATTTTTTGGACTCTACCAAAAATGATTCAAAATGTCATTTGGATCGGGCCTCATGTTGAATAACCACTTTTTAAACCCTCACAGTGACCAAAATTGCCATTTTTACAGAGTTTTGCTTACTCAAAATCTTCAATTTTGACCAATTTCAGGCACAGAAATGACTTTAAACACACTTATTTTAGTTGAAAAAGTAATAACTCACATCCAACCGTCATTTAAAGTCAAAAGATTAAATGTTAAAATTTCATCAATATTGACCATTTTTTAAACGTTCGACTGATCCGGGGTCATCGTTTTTCATCAGAAAATGGATTTTTTGGACTCTACCAAAAATGATTCAAAATGTCATTTGGATCAGGCCTCATGTTGAATAACCACTTTTTAAACCCTCACAGTGACCAAAACTGCCATTTTTACAGAGTTTTGCTTACTCAAAATCTTCAATTTTGACCAATTTCAGGCACAGAAATGACTTTAAACACACTTATTTTAGTTGAAAAAGTAATAACTCACATCCAACTGTCATTTAAAGTCAAAAGATTAAATGTTAAAATTTCATCAATATTGACCATTTTTTCAACGTTCGACTGGTCCGGGGTCATCGTTTTTCATCAGAAAATTGATTTTTTGGACTCCACCAAAAATGATTCAAAATGTCATTTGGATCGGGCCTCATGTTGAATAACCACTTTTTAAACACTCACAGTGACCAAAACTGCCATTTTTACAGAGTTTTGCTTACTCAAAATCTTCAATTTTGACCAATTTCAGGCACAGAAATGACTTTAAACACACTTATTTTAGTTGAAAAAGTAATAACTCACATCCAACCGTCATTTAAAGTCAAAAGATTAAATGTTAAAATTTCATCAATATTGACCATTTTTTCAACGTTCGACTGGTCCGGGGTCATCGTTTTTCATCAGAAAATTGATTTTTTGGACTCTACCAAAAATGATTCAAAATGTCATTTGGATCGGGCCTCATGTTGAATAACCACTTTTTAAACCCTCACAGTGACCAAAATTGCCATTTTTACAGAGTTTTGCTTACTCAAAATCTTCAATTTTGACCAATTTCAGGCACAGAAATGACTTTAAACACACTTATTTTAGTTGAAAAAGTAATAACTCACATCCAACCGTCATTTAAAGTGAAAAGATTAAATATTAAAATTTCATCAATATTGACCATTTTTTTCAACGTTCGACTGGTCCGGGGTCATCGTTTTTCATCAGAAAATTGATTTTTTGGACTCTACCAAAAATGATTCAAAATGTCATTTGGATCGGGCCTCATGTTGAATAACCACTTTTTAAACCCTCACAGTGACCAAAATTGCCATTTTTACAGAGTTTGCTTACTCAAAATCTTCAATTTTTACCAATTTCAGGCACAGAAAAGACTTTAAACACACTTTTTTTAGTTGAAAAAGTAATAACTCACATCCAACCGTCATTTAAAGTCAAAAGATTAAATGTTAAAATTTCATCAATATTGACCATTTTTTAAACGTTCGACTGATCCGGGGTCATCGTTTTTCATCAGAAAATGGATTTTTTGGACTCTACCAAAAATGATTCAAAATGTCATTTGGATCAGGCCTCATGTTGAATAACCACTTTTTAAACCCTCACAGTGACCAAAACTGCCATTTTTACAGAGTTTTGCTTACTCAAAATCTTCAATTTTGACCAATTTCAGGCACAGAAATGACTTTAAACACACTTATTTTAGTTGAAAAAGTAATAACTCACATCCAACTGTCATTTAAAGTCAAAAGATTAAATGTTAAAATTTCATCAATATTGACCATTTTTTCAACGTTCGACTGGTCCGGGGTCATCGTTTTTCATCAGAAAATTGATTTTTTGGACTCCACCAAAAATGATTCAAAATGTCATTTGGATCGGGCCTCATGTTGAATAACCACTTTTTAAACACTCACAGTGACCAAAACTGCCATTTTTACAGAGTTTTGCTTACTCAAAATCTTCAATTTTGACCAATTTCAGGCACAGAAATGACTTTAAACACACTTATTTTAGTTGAAAAAGTAATAACTCACATCCAACCGTCATTTAAAGTCAAAAGATTAAATGTTAATATTTCATCAATATTGACCATTTTTTCAACGTTCGACTGGTCCGGGGTCATCGTTTTTCATCAGAAAATTGATTTTTTGGACTCTACCAAAAATGATTCAAAATGTCATTTGGATCGGGCCTCATGTTGAATAACCACTTTTTAAACCCTCACAGTGACCAAAATTGCGATTTTTACAGAGTTTTGCTTACTCAAAATCTTCAATTTTGACCAATTTCAGGCACAGAAATGACTTTAAACACACTTATTTTAGTTGAAAAAGTAATAACTCACATCCAACCGTCATTTAAAGTGAAAAGATTAAATATTAGAATTTCATCAATATTGACCATTTTTTTCAACGTTCGACTGGTCCGGGGTCATCGTTTTTCATCAGAAAATTGATTTTTTGGACTCTACCAAAAATGATTCAAAATGTCATTTGGATCGGGCCTCATGTTGAATAACCACTTTTTAAACCCTCACAGTGACCAAAATTGCCATTTTTACAGAGTTTGCTTACTCAAAATCTTCAATTTTTACCAATTTCAGGCACAGAAAAGACTTTAAACACACTTTTTTTAGTTGAAAAAGTAATAACTCACATCCAACCGTCATTTAAAGTCAAAAGATTAAATGTTAAAATTTCATCAATATTGACCATTTTTTCAACGTTCGACTGGTCCGGGGTAATCGTTTTTCATCAGAAAATTGATTTTTTGGACTCTACCAAAAATGATTCAAAATGTCATTTGGATCGGGCCTCGTGTTGAATAACCACTTTTTAAACCCTAACAGTGACCAAAATTGCCATTTTTACAGAGTTTTTGCTTACTCAAAATCTTCAATTTTGACCAATTTCAGGCACAGAAATGACTTTAAACACACTTATTTTAGTTGAAAAAGTAATAACTCACATCCAACCGTCATTTAAAGTCAAAAGATTAAATGTTAAAATTTCATCAATATTGACAATTTTTTCAACGTTCGACTGGTCCGGGGTCATCGTTTTTCATCAGAAAATGGATTTTTTGGACTCTACCAAAAATGATTCAAAATGTCATTTGGATCGGGCCTCATGTTGAATAACCACTTTTTAAACCCTCACAGTGACCAAAATTGCCATTTTTACAGAGTTTTGCTTACTCAAAATCTTCAATTTTGACCAATTTCAGGCACAGAAATGACTTTAAACACACTTATTGTAGTTGAAAAAGTAATAACTCACATCCAACCGTCATTTAAAGTCAAAAGATTAAATGTTAAAATTTCATCAATATTGACCATTTTTTCAACGTTCAACTGGTCCGGGGTCATCGTTTTTCATCAGAAAATTGATTTTTTGGACTCTACCAAAAATGATTCAAAATGTCATTTGGATCGGGCCTCATGTTGAATAACCACTTTTTAAACCCTAACAGTGACCAAAATTGCCATTTTTACAGAGTTTTGCTTACTCAAAATCTTCAATTTTGACCAATTTCAGGCACAGAAATGACTTTAAACACACTTATTTTAGTTGAAAAAGTAATAACTCACATCCAACCGTCATTTAAAGTCAAAAGATTAAATGTTAAAATTTCATCAATATTGACCATTTTTTCAACGTTCGACTGGTCCGGGGTCATCGTTTTTCATCAGAAAATTGATTTTTTGGACTCTACCAAAAATGATTCAAAATGTCATTTGGATCGGGCCTCATGTTGAATAACCACTTTTTAAACCCTCACAGTGACCAAAATTGCCATTTTTACAGAGTTTTGCTTACTCAAAATCTTCAATTTTGACCAATTTCAGGCACAGAAATGACTTTAAACACACTTATTTTAGTTGAAAAAGTCATAACTCACATCCAACCGTCATTTAAAGTCAAAAGATTAAATGTTAAACTTTCATCAATATTGACCATTTTTTAAACGTTCGACTGATCCGGGGTCATCGTTTTTCATCAGAAAATTGATTTTTTGGACTCTACCATAAATGATTCAAAATGTCATTTGGATCGGGCCTCATGTTGAATAACCACTTTTTAAACCCTCACAGTGACCAAAATTGCCATTTTTACAGAGTTTTGCTTACTCAAAATCTTCAATTTTGACCAATTTCAGGCACAGAAATGACTTTAAACACACTTATTGTAGTTGAAAAAGTAATAACTCACATCCAACCGTCATTTAAAGTCAAAAGATTAAATGTTAAACTTTCATCAATATTGACCATTTTTTAAACGTTCGACTGATCCGGGGTCATCGTTTTTCATCAGAAAATTGATTTTTTGGACTCTACCAAAAATGGTTCAAAATGTCATTTGGATCGGGCCTCATGTTGAATAACCACTTTTTAAACCCTCACAGTGACCTAAATTGCCATTTTTACAGAGTTTTGCTTACTCAAAATCTTCAATTTTGACCAATTTCAGGCACAGAAATGACTTTAAACACACTTATTGTAGTTGAAAAAGTAATAACTCACATCCAACCATCATTTAAAGTCAAAAGATTAAATGTTAAAATTTCATCAATATTGACCATTTTTTCAACGTTCGACTGGTCCGGGGTCATCGTTTTTCATCAGAAAATTGATTTTTTGGACTCTACCAAAAATGATTCAAAATGTCATTTGGATCGGGCCTCATGTTGAATAACCACTTTTTAAACCCTCACAATGACCAAAATTGCCATTTTTACAGAGTTTGCTTACTCAAAATCTTCAATTTTTACCAATTTCAGGCACAGAAATGACTTTAAACACACTTTTTTTAGTTGAAAAAGTAATAACTCACATCCAACCGTCATTTAAAGTCAAAAGATTAAATGTTAAAATTTCATCAATATTGACCATTTTTTCAACGTTCGACTGGTCCGGGGTCATCGTTTTTCATCAGAAAATGGATTTTTTGGACTCTACCAAAAATGATTCAAAATGTCATTTGGATCAGGCCTCATGTTGAATAACCACTTTTTAAACCCTCACAGTGACCAAAACTGCCATTTTTACAGAGTTTTGCTTACTCAAAATCTTCAATTTTGACCAATTTCAGGCACAGAAATGACTTTAAACACACTTATTTTAGTTGAAAAAGTAATAACTCACATCCAACCGTCATTTAAAGTCAAAAGATTAAATGTTAAAATTTCATCAATATTGACCATTTTTTCAACGTTCGACTGGTCCGGGGTCATCGTTTTTCATCAGAAAATTGATTTTTTGGACTCTACCAAAAATGATTCAAAATGTCATTTGGATCAGGCCTCATGTTGAATAACCACTTTTTAAACCCTCACAGTGACCAAAACTGCCATTTTTACAGAGTTTGCTTACTCAAAATCTTCAATTTTTACCAATTTCAGGCACAGAAATGACTTTAAACACACTTTTTTTAGTTGAAAAAGTAATACCTCACATCCAACCGTCATTTAAAGTCAAAAGATTAAATGTTAAAATTTCATCAATATTGACCATTTTTTAAACGTTCGACTGATCCGGGGTCATCGTTTTTCATCAGAAAATTGATTTTTTGGACTCTACCAAAAATGATTCAAAATGTCATTTGGATCGGGCCTCATGTTGAATAACCACTTTTTAAACCCTCACAGTGACCAAAATTGCCATTTTTACAGAGTTTTGCTTACTCAAAATCTTCAATTTTGACCAATTTCAGGCACAGAAATGACTTTAAACACACTTATTGTAGTTGAAAAAGTAATAACTCACATCCAACCATCATTTAAAGTCAAAAGATTAAATGTTAAAATTTCATCAATATTGACCATTTTTTCAACGTTCGAATGGTCCGGGGTCATCGTTTTTCATCAGAAAATGGATTTTTTGGACTCTACCAAAAATGATTCAAAATGTCATTTGGATCAGGCCTCATGTTGAATAACCACTTTTTAAACCCTCACAGTGACCAAAACTGCCATTTTTACAGAGTTTTGCTTACTCAAAATCTTCAATTTTGACCAATTTCAGGCACAGAAATGACTTTAAACACACTTATTTTAGTTGAAAAAGTAATAACTCACATCCAACCGTCATTTAAAGTCAAAAGATTAAATGTTAAAATTTCATCAATATTGACCATTTTTTCAACGTTCGACTGGTCATCGTTTTTCATCAGAAAATTGATTTTTTTGGACTCCACCAAAAATGATTCAAAATGTCATTTGGATCGGGCCTCATGTTGAATAACCACTTTTTAAACCCTCACAGTGACCAAAACTGCCATTTTTACAGAGTTTTGCTTACTCAAAATCTTCAATTTTGACCAATTTCAGGCACAGAAATGACTTTAAACACACTTATTTTAGTTGAAAAAGTAATAACTCACATCCAACCGTCATTTAAAGTCAAAAGATTAAATGTTAAAATTTCATCAATATTGACCATTTTTTCAACGTTCGACTGGTCCGAGGTCATCGTTTTTCATCAGAAAATTGATTTTTTGGACTCTACCAAAAATGATTCAAAATGTCATTTGGATCGGGCCTCATGTTGAATAACCACTTTTTAAACCCTCACAGTGACCAAAATTGCCATTTTTACAGAGTTTTGCTTACTCAAAATGTTCAATTTTGACCAATTTCAGGCACAGAAATGACTTTAAACACACTTATTTTAGTTGAAAAAGTAATAACTCACATCCAACCGTCATTTAAAGTGAAAAGATTAAATTTTAAAATTTCATCAATATTGACCATTTTTTCAACGTTCGACTGGTCCGGGGTCATCGTTTTTCATCAGAAAATTGATTTTTTGGACTCTACCAAAAATGATTCAAAATGTCATTTGGATCGGGCCTCATGTTGAATAACCACTTTTTAAACCCTCACAGTGACCAAAATTGCCATTTTTACAGAGTTTGCTTACTCAAAATCTTCAATTTTTACCAATTTCAGGCACAGAAATGACTTTAAACACACTTTTTTTAGTTGAAAAAGTAATACCTCACATCCAACCGTCATTTAAAGTCAAAAGATTAAATGTTAAAATTTCATCAATATTGACCATTTTTTCAACGTTCGACTGGTCCGGGGTAATCGTTTTTCATCAGAAAATGGATTTTTTGGACTCTACCAAAAATGATTCAAAATGTCATTTGGATCGGGCCTCATGTTGAATAACCACTTTTTAAACCCTAACAGTGACCAAAATTGCCATTTTTACAGAGTTTTGCTTACTCAAAATCTTCAATTTTGACCAATTTCAGGCACAGAAATGACTTTAAACACACTTATTGTAGTTGAAAAAGTAATAACTCACATCCAACCGTCATTTAAAGTCAAAAGATTAAATGTTAAAATTTCATCAATATTGACCATTTTTTCAACGTTCAACTGGTCCGGGGTCATCGTTTTTCATCAGAAAATTGATTTTTTGGACTCTACCAAAAATGATTCAAAATGTCATTTGGATCAGGCCTCATGTTGAATAACCACTTTTTAAACCCTCACAGTGACCAAAACTGCCATTTTTACAGAGTTTTGCTTACTCAAAATCTTCAATTTTGACCAATTTCAGGCACAGAAATGACTTTAAACACACTTATTTTAGTTGAAAAAGTAATAACTCACATCCAACCGTCATTTAAAGTCAAAAGATTAAATGTTAAAATTTCATCAATATTGACCATTTTTTCAACGTTCGACTGGTCCGGGGTCATCGTTTTTCATCAGAAAATTGATTTTTTGGACTCTACCAAAAATGATTCAAAATGTCATTTGGATCGGGCCTCATGTTGAATAACCACTTTTTAAACCCTCACAGTGACCAAAATTGCCATTTTTACAGAGTTTTGCTTACTCAAAATCTACAATTTTGACCAATTTCAGGCACAGAAATGACTTTAAACACACTTATTTTAGTTGAAAAAGGAATAACTCACATCCAACCGTCATTTAAAGTGAAAAGATTAAATATTAAAATTTCATCAATATTGACCATTTTTTCAACGTTCGACTGGTCCGGGGTCATCGTTTTTCATCAGAAAATTGATTTTTTGGACTCTACCAAAAATGATTCAAAATGTCATTTGGATCGGGCCTCATGTTGAATAACCACTTTTTAAACCCTCACAGTGACCACAATTGCCATTTTTACAGAGTTTGCTTACTCAAAATCTTCAATTTTTACCAATTTCAGGCACAGAAATGACTTTAAACACACTTATTTTAGTTGAAAAAGTAATAACTCACATCCAACCGTCATTTAAAGTCAAAAGATTAAATGTTAAAATTTCATCAATATTGACCATTTTTTCAACGTTCGACAGGTCCGGGGTAATCGTTTTTCATCAGAAAATGGATTTTTTGGACTCTACCAAAAATGATTCAAAATGTCATTTGGATCGGGCCTCATGTTGAATAACCACTTTTTAAACCCTAACAGTGACCAAAATTGCCATTTTTACAGAGTTTTTGCTTACTCAAAATCTTCAATTTTGACCAATTTCAGGCACAGAAATGACTTTAAACACACTTATTTTAGTTGAAAAAGTAATAACTCACATCCAACCGTCATTTAAAGTCAAAAGATTAAATGTTAAAATTTCATCAATATTGACAATTTTTTCAACGTTCGACTGGTCCGGGGTCATCGTTTTTCATCAGAAAATTGATTTTTTGGACTCTACCAAAAATGATTCAAAATGTCATTTGGATCGGGCCTCATGTTGAATAACCACTTTTTAAACCCTCACAGTGACCAAAATTGCCATTTTTACAGAGTTTTGCTTACTCAAAATCTTCAATTTTGACCAATTTCAGGCACAGAAATGACTTTAAACACACTTATTGTAGTTGAAAAAGTAATAACTCACATCCAACCGTCATTTAAAGTCAAAAGATTAAATGTTAAAATTTCATCAATATTGACCATTTTTTCAACGTTCAACTGGTCCGGGGTCATCGTTTTTCATCAGAAAATTGATTTTTTGGACTCTACCAAAAATGATTCAAAATGTCATTTGGATCGGGCCTCATGTTGAATAACCACTTTTTAAACCCTAACAGTGACCAAAATTGCCATTTTTACAGAGTTTTGCTTACTCAAAATCTTCAATTTTGACCAATTTCAGGCACAGAAATGACTTTAAACACACTTATTTTAGTTGAAAAAGTAATAACTCACATCCAACCGTCATTTAAAGTCAAAAGATTAAATGTTAAAATTTCATCAATATTGACCATTTTTTCAACGTTCGACTGGTCCGGGGTCATCGTTTTTCATCAGAAAATTGATTTTTTGGACTCTACCAAAAATGATTCAAAATGTCATTTGGATCGGGCCTCATGTTGAATAACCACTTTTTAAACCCTCACAGTGACCAAAATTGCCATTTTTACAGAGTTTTGCTTACTCAAAATCTTCAATTTTGACCAATTTCAGGCACAGAAATGACTTTAAACACACTTATTTTAGTTGAAAAAGTCATAACTCACATCCAACCGTCATTTAAAGTCAAAAGATTAAATGTTAAACTTTCATCAATATTGACCATTTTTTAAACGTTCGACTGATCCGGGGTCATCGTTTTTCATCAGAAAATTGATTTTTTGGACTCTACCATAAATGATTCAAAATGTCATTTGGATCGGGCCTCATGTTGAATAACCACTTTTTAAACCCTCACAGTGACCAAAATTGCCATTTTTACAGAGTTTTGCTTACTCAAAATCTTCAATTTTGACCAATTTCAGGCACAGAAATGACTTTAAACACACTTATTGTAGTTGAAAAAGTAATAACTCACATCCAACCATCATTTAAAGTCAAAAGATTAAATGTTAAAATGTCATCAATATTGACCATTTTTTCAACGTTCGACTGGTCCGGGGTCATCGTTTTTCAATAGAAAATTGATTTTTTGGACTCTACCAAAAATGATTCAAAATGTCATTTGGATCGGGCCTCATGTTGAATAACCACTTTTTAAACCCTCACAGTGACCAAAATTGCCATTTTTACAGAGTTTTGCTTACTCAAAATCTTCAATTTTGACCAATTTCAGGCACAGAAATGACTTTAAACACACTTATTTTAGTTGAAAAAGTCATAACTCACATCCAACCGTCATTTAAAGTCAAAAGATTAAATGTTAAACTTTCATCAATATTGACCATTTTTTAAACGTTCGACTGATCCGGGGTCATCGTTTTTCATCAGAAAATTGATTTTTTGGACTCTACCAAAAATGGTTCAAAATGTCATTTGGATCGGGCCTCATGTTGAATAACCACTTTTTAAACCCTCACAGTGACCTAAATTGCCATTTTTACAGAGTTTTGCTTACTCAAAATCTTCAATTTTGACCAATTTCAGGCACAGAAATGACTTTAAACACACTTATTGTAGTTGAAAAAGTAATAACTCACATCCAACCATCATTTAAAGTCAAAAGATTAAATGTTAAAATTTCATCAATATTGACCATTTTTTCAACGTTCGACTGGTCCGGGGTCATCGTTTTTCATCAGAAAATTGATTTTTTGGACTCTACCAAAAATGATTCAAAATGTCATTTGGATCGGGCCTCATGTTGAATAACCACTTTTTAAACCCTCACAGTGACCAAAATTGCCATTTTTACAGAGTTTGCTTACTCAAAATCTTCAATTTTTACCAATTTCAGGCACAGAAATGACTTTAAACACACTTTTTTTAGTTGAAAAAGTAATAACTCACATCCAACCGTCATTTAAAGTCAAAAGATTAAATGTTAAAATTTCATCAATATTGACCATTTTTTCAACGTTCGACTGGTCCGGGGTCATCGTTTTTCATCAGAAAATGGATTTTTTGGACTCTACCAAAAATGATTCAAAATGTCATTTGGATCAGGCCTCATGTTGAATAACCACTTTTTAAACCCTCACAGTGACCAAAACTGCCATTTTTACAGAGTTTTGCTTACTCAAAATCTTCAATTTTGACCAATTTCAGGCACAGAAATGACTTTAAACACACTTATTTTAGTTGAAAAAGTAATAACTCACATCCAACCGTCATTTAAAGTCAAAAGATTAAATGTTAAAATTTCATCAATATTGACCATTTTTTCAACGTTCGACTGGTCCGGGGTCATCGTTTTTCATCAGAAAATTGATTTTTTGGACTCTACCAAAAATGATTCAAAATGTCATTTGGATCAGGCCTCATGTTGAATAACCACTTTTTAAACCCTCACAGTGACCAAAACTGCCATTTTTACAGAGTTTGCTTACTCAAAATCTTCAATTTTTACCAATTTCAGGCACAGAAATGACTTTAAACACACTTTTTTTAGTTGAAAAAGTAATACCTCACATCCAACCGTCATTTAAAGTCAAAAGATTAAATGTTAAAATTTCATCAATATTGACCATTTTTTAAACGTTCGACTGGTCCGGGGTCATCGTTTTTCATCAGAAAATTGATTTTTTGGACTCTACCAAAAATGATTCAAAATGTCATTTGGATCGGGCCTCATGTTGAATAACCACTTTTTAAACCCTAACAGTGACCAAAATTGCCATTTTTACAGAGTTTTGCTTACTCAAAATCTTCAATTTTGACCAATTTCAGGCACAGAAATGACTTTAAACACACTTATTGTAGTTGAAAAAGTAATAACTCACATCCAACCGTCATTTAAAGTCAAAAGATTAAATGTTAAAATTTCATCAATATTGACCATTTTTTCAACGTTCAACTGGTCCGGGGTCATCGTTTTTCATCAGAAAATTGATTTTTTGGACTCTACCAAAAATGATTCAAAATGTCATTTGGATCAGGCCTCATGTTGAATAACCACTTTTTAAACCCTCACAGTGACCAAAACTGCCATTTTTACAGAGTTTTGCTTACTCAAAATCTTCAATTTTGACCAATTTCAGGCACAGAAATGACTTTAAACACACTTATTTTAGTTGAAAAAGTAATAACTCACATCCAACCGTCATTTAAAGTCAAAAGATTAAATGTTAAAATTTCATCAATATTGACCATTTTTTCAACGTTCAACTGGTCCGGGGTCATCGTTTTTCATCAGAAAATTGATTTTTTGGACTCTACCAAAAATGATTCAAAATGTCATTTGGATCAGGCCTCATGTTGAATAACCACTTTTTAAACCCTCACAGTGACCAAAATTGCCATTTTTACAGAGTTTTGCTTACTCAAAATCTTCAATTTTGACCAATTTCAGGCACAGAAATGACTTTAAACACACTTATTTTAGTTGAAAAAGTAATAACTCACATCCAACCGTCATTTAAAGTCAAAAGATTAAATGTTAAAATTTCATCAATATTGACCATTTTTTCAACGTTCGACTGGTCCGGGGTCATCGTTTTTCAATAGAAAATTGATTTTTTGGACTCTACCAAAAATGATTCAAAATGTCATTTGGATCGGGCCTCATGTTGAATAACCACTTTTTAAACCCTCACAGTGACCAAAATTGCCATTTTTACAGAGTTTTGCTTACTCAAAATCTTCAATTTTGACCAATTTCAGGCACAGAAATGACTTTAAACACACTTATTTTAGTTGAAAAAGTCATAACTCACATCCAACCGTCATTTAAAGTCAAAAGATTAAATGTTAAACTTTCATCAATATTGACCATTTTTTAAACGTTCGACTGATCCGGGGTCATCGTTTTTCATCAGAAAATTGATTTTTTGGACTCTACCAAAAATGATTCAAAATGTCATTTGGATCGGGCCTCATGTTGAATAACCACTTTTTAAACCCTCACAGTGACCAAAATTGCCATTTTTACAGAGTTTTGCTTACTCAAAATCTTCACTTTTGACCAATTTCAGGCACAGAAATGACTTTAAACACACTTATTGTAGTTGAAAAAGTAATAACTCACATCCAACCATCATTTAAAGTCAAAAGATTAAATGTTAAAATTTCATCAATATTGACCATTTTTTCAACGTTCGAATGGTCCGGGGTCATCGTTTTTCATCAGAAAATGGATTTTTTGGACTCTACCAAAAATGATTCAAAATGTCATTTGGATCAGGCCTCATGTTGAATAACCACTTTTTAAACCCTCACAGTGACCAAAACTGCCATTTTTACAGAGTTTTGCTTACTCAAAATCTTCAATTTTGACCAATTTCAGGCACAGAAATGACTTTAAACACACTTATTTTAGTTGAAAAAGTAATAACTCACATCCAACCGTCATTTAAAGTCAAAAGATTAAATGTTAAAATTTCATCAATATTGACCATTTTTTCAACGTTCGACTGGTCATCGTTTTTCATCAGAAAATTGATTTTTTTGGACTCCACCAAAAATGATTCAAAATGTCATTTGGATCGGGCCTCATGTTGAATAACCACTTTTTAAACCCTCACAGTGACCAAAACTGCCATTTTTACAGAGTTTTGCTTACTCAAAATCTTCAATTTTGACCAATTTCAGGCACAGAAATGACTTTAAACACACTTATTTTAGTTGAAAAAGTAATAACTCACATCCAACCGTCATTTAAAGTCAAAAGATTAAATGTTAAAATTTCATCAATATTGACCATTTTTTCAACGTTCGACTGGTCCGAGGTCATCGTTTTTCATCAGAAAATTGATTTTTTGGACTCTACCAAAAATGATTCAAAATGTCATTTGGATCGGGCCTCATGTTGAATAACCACTTTTTAAACCCTCACAGTGACCAAAATTGCCATTTTTACAGAGTTTTGCTTACTCAAAATGTTCAATTTTGACCAATTTCAGGCACAGAAATGACTTTAAACACACTTATTTTAGTTGAAAAAGTAATAACTCACATCCAACCGTCATTTAAAGTGAAAAGATTAAATTTTAAAATTTCATCAATATTGACCATTTTTTCAACGTTCGACTGGTCCGGGGTCATCGTTTTTCATCAGAAAATTGATTTTTTTGGACTCTACCAAAAATGATTCAAAATGTCATTTGGATCGGGCCTCATGTTGAATAACCACTTTTTAAACCCTCACAGTGACCAAAATTGCCATTTTTACAGAGTTTGCTTACTCAAAATCTTCAATTTTTACCAATTTCAGGCACAGAAATGACTTTAAACACACTTTTTTTAGTTGAAAAAGTAATACCTCACATCCAACCGTCATTTAAAGTCAAAAGATTAAATGTTAAAATTTCATCAATATTGACCATTTTTTCAACGTTCGACTGGTCCGGGGTAATCGTTTTTCATCAGAAAATGGATTTTTTGGACTCTACCAAAAATGATTCAAAATGTCATTTGGATCGGGCCTCATGTTGAATAACCACTTTTTAAACCCTAACAGTGACCAAAATTGCCATTTTTACAGAGTTTTGCTTACTCAAAATCTTCAATTTTGACCAATTTCAGGCACAGAAATGACTTTAAACACACTTATTGTAGTTGAAAAAGTAATAACTCACATCCAACCGTCATTTAAAGTCAAAAGATTAAATGTTAAAATTTCATCAATATTGACCATTTTTTCAACGTTCAACTGGTCCGGGGTCATCGTTTTTCATCAGAAAATTGATTTTTTGGACTCTACCAAAAATGATTCAAAATGTCATTTGGATCAGGCCTCATGTTGAATAACCACTTTTTAAACCCTCACAGTGACCAAAACTGCCATTTTTACAGAGTTTTGCTTACTCAAAATCTTCAATTTTGACCAATTTCAGGCACAGAAATGACTTTAAACACACTTATTTTAGTTGAAAAAGTAATAACTCACATCCAACCGTCATTTAAAGTCAAAAGATTAAATGTTAAAATTTCATCAATATTGACCATTTTTTCAACGTTCGACTGGTCCGGGGTCATCGTTTTTCATCAGAAAATTGATTTTTTGGACTCTACCAAAAATGATTCAAAATGTCATTTGGATCGGGCCTCATGTTGAATAACCACTTTTTAAACCCTCACAGTGACCAAAATTGCCATTTTTACAGAGTTTTGCTTACTCAAAATCTACAATTTTGACCAATTTCAGGCACAGAAATGACTTTAAACACACTTATTTTAGTTGAAAAAGGAATAACTCACATCCAACCGTCATTTAAAGTGAAAAGATTAAATATTAAAATTTCATCAATATTGACCATTTTTTCAACGTTCGACTGGTCCGGGGTCATCGTTTTTCATCAGAAAATTGATTTTTTGGACTCTACCAAAAATGATTCAAAATGTCATTTGGATCGGGCCTCATGTTGAATAACCACTTTTTAAACCCTCACAGTGACCACAATTGCCATTTTTACAGAGTTTGCTTACTCAAAATCTTCAATTTTTACCAATTTCAGGCACAGAAATGACTTTAAACACACTTATTTTAGTTGAAAAAGTAATAACTCACATCCAACCGTCATTTAAAGTCAAAAGATTAAATGTTAAAATTTCATCAATATTGACCATTTTTTCAACGTTCGACAGGTCCGGGGTAATCGTTTTTCATCAGAAAATGGATTTTTTGGACTCTACCAAAAATGATTCAAAATGTCATTTGGATCGGGCCTCATGTTGAATAACCACTTTTTAAACCCTAACAGTGACCAAAATTGCCATTTTTACAGAGTTTTTGCTTACTCAAAATCTTCAATTTTGACCAATTTCAGGCACAGAAATGACTTTAAACACACTTATTTTAGTTGAAAAAGTAATAACTCACATCCAACCGTCATTTAAAGTCAAAAGATTAAATGTTAAAATTTCATCAATATTGACAATTTTTTCAACGTTCGACTGGTCCGGGGTCATCGTTTTTCATCAGAAAATTGATTTTTTGGACTCTACCAAAAATGATTCAAAATGTCATTTGGATCGGGCCTCATGTTGAATAACCACTTTTTAAACCCTCACAGTGACCAAAATTGCCATTTTTACAGAGTTTTGCTTACTCAAAATCTTCAATTTTGACCAATTTCAGGCACAGAAATGACTTTAAACACACTTATTGTAGTTGAAAAAGTAATAACTCACATCCAACCGTCATTTAAAGTCAAAAGATTAAATGTTAAAATTTCATCAATATTGACCATTTTTTCAACGTTCAACTGGTCCGGGGTCATCGTTTTTCATCAGAAAATTGATTTTTTGGACTCTACCAAAAATGATTCAAAATGTCATTTGGATCGGGCCTCATGTTGAATAACCACTTTTTAAACCCTAACAGTGACCAAAATTGCCATTTTTACAGAGTTTTGCTTACTCAAAATCTTCAATTTTGACCAATTTCAGGCACAGAAATGACTTTAAACACACTTATTTTAGTTGAAAAAGTCATAACTCACATCCAACCGTCATTTAAAGTCAAAAGATTAAATGTTAAACTTTCATCAATATTGACCATTTTTTAAACGTTCGACTGATCCGGGGTCATCGTTTTTCATCAGAAAATTGATTTTTTGGACTCTACCAAAAATGATTCAAAATGTCATTTGGATCGGGCCTCATGTTGAATAACCACTTTTTAAACCCTCACAGTGACCAAAATTGCCATTTTTACAGAGTTTTGCTTACTCAAAATCTTCAATTTTGACCAATTTCAGGCACAGAAATGACTTTAAACACACTTATTGTAGTTGAAAAAGTAATAACTCACATCCAACCATCATTTAAAGTCAAAAGATTAAATGTTAAAATTTCATCAATATTGACCATTTTTTCAACGTTCGAATGGTCCGGGGTCATCGTTTTTCATCAGAAAATGGATTTTTTGGACTCTACCAAAAATGATTCAAAATGTCATTTGGATCAGGCCTCATGTTGAATAACCACTTTTTAAACCCTCACAGTGACCAAAACTGCCATTTTTACAGAGTTTTGCTTACTCAAAATCTTCAATTTTGACCAATTTCAGGCACAGAAATGACTTTAAACACACTTATTTTAGTTGAAAAAGTAATAACTCACATCCAACCGTCATTTAAAGTCAAAAGATTAAATGTTAAAATTTCATCAATATTGACCATTTTTTCAACGTTCGACTGGTCATCGTTTTTCATCAGAAAATTGATTTTTTTGGACTCCACCAAAAATGATTCAAAATGTCATTTGGATCGGGCCTCATGTTGAATAACCACTTTTTAAACCCTCACAGTGACCAAAATTGCCATTTTTACAGAGTTTGCTTACTCAAAATCTTCAATTTTTACCAATTTCAGGCACAGAAATGACTTTAAACACACTTTTTTTAGTTGAAAAAGTAATACCTCACATCCAACCGTCATTTAAAGTCAAAAGATTAAATGTTAAAATTTCATCAATATTGACCATTTTTTCAACGTTCGACTGGTCCGGGGTAATCGTTTTTCATCAGAAAATGGATTTTTTGGACTCTACCAAAAATGATTCAAAATGTCATTTGGATCGGGCCTCATGTTGAATAACCACTTTTTAAACCCTAACAGTGACCAAAATTGCCATTTTTACAGAGTTTTGCTTACTCAAAATCTTCAATTTTGACCAATTTCAGGCACAGAAATGACTTTAAACACACTTATTGTAGTTGAAAAAGTAATAACTCACATCCAACCGTCATTTAAAGTCAAAAGATTAAATGTTAAAATTTCATCAATATTGACCATTTTTTCAACGTTCAACTGGTCCGGGGTCATCGTTTTTCATCAGAAAATTGATTTTTTGGACTCTACCAAAAATGATTCAAAATGTCATTTGGATCAGGCCTCATGTTGAATAACCACTTTTTAAACCCTCACAGTGACCAAAACTGCCATTTTTACAGAGTTTTGCTTACTCAAAATCTTCAATTTTGACCAATTTCAGGCACAGAAATGACTTTAAACACACTTATTTTAGTTGAAAAAGTAATAACTCACATCCAACCGT
Source organism: Lissotriton vulgaris (assembly GCF_964263255.1). Taxonomy (NCBI): domain Eukaryota; kingdom Metazoa; phylum Chordata; class Amphibia; order Caudata; family Salamandridae; genus Lissotriton; species Lissotriton vulgaris. Next base: position 232,879 of record NW_028249740.1, read on the forward strand.
CATTTAAAGTCAAAAGATTAAATGTTAAAATTTCATCAATATTGACCATTTTTTCAACGTTCGACTGGTCCGGGGTCATCGTTTTTCATCAGAAAATTGATTTTTTGGACTCTACCAAAAATGATTCAAAATGTCATTTGGATCGGGCCTCATGTTGAATAACCACTTTTTAAACCCTCACAGTGACCAAAATTGCCATTTTTACAGAGTTTTGCTTACTCAAAATCTACAATTTTGACCAATTTCAGGCACAGAAATGACTTTAAACACACTTATTTTAGTTGAAAAAGGAATAACTCACATCCAACCGTCATTTAAAGTGAAAAGATTAAATATTAAAATTTCATCAATATTGACCATTTTTTCAACGTTCGACTGGTCCGGGGTCATCGTTTTTCATCAGAAAATTGATTTTTTGGACTCTACCAAAAATGATTCAAAATGTCATTTGGATCGGGCCTCATGTTGAATAACCACTTTTTAAACCCTCACAGTGACCACAATTGCCATTTTTACAGAGTTTGCTTACTCAAAATCTTCAATTTTTACCAATTTCAGGCACAGAAATGACTTTAAACACACTTATTTTAGTTGAAAAAGTAATAACTCACATCCAACCGTCATTTAAAGTCAAAAGATTAAATGTTAAAATTTCATCAATATTGACCATTTTTTCAACGTTCGACAGGTCCGGGGTAATCGTTTTTCATCAGAAAATGGATTTTTTGGACTCTACCAAAAATGATTCAAAATGTCATTTGGATCGGGCCTCATGTTGAATAACCACTTTTTAAACCCTAACAGTGACCAAAATTGCCATTTTTACAGAGTTTTTGCTTACTCAAAATCTTCAATTTTGACCAATTTCAGGCACAGAAATGACTTTAAACACACTTATTTTAGTTGAAAAAGTAATAACTCACATCCAACCGTCATTTAAAGTCAAAAGATTAAATGTTAAAATTTCATCAATATTGACAATTTTTTCAACGTTCGACTGGTCCGGGGTCATCGTTTTTCATCAGAAAATTGATTTTTTGGACTCTACCAAAAATGATTCAAAATGTCATTTGGATCGGGCCTCATGTTGAATAACCACTTTTTAAACCCTCACAGTGACCAAAATTGCCATTTTTACAGAGTTTTGCTTACTCAAAATCTTCAATTTTGACCAATTTCAGGCACAGAAATGACTTTAAACACACTTATTGTAGTTGAAAAAGTAATAACTCACATCCAACCGTCATTTAAAGTCAAAAGATTAAATGTTAAAATTTCATCAATATTGACCATTTTTTCAACGTTCAACTGGTCCGGGGTCATCGTTTTTCATCAGAAAATTGATTTTTTGGACTCTACCAAAAATGATTCAAAATGTCATTTGGATCGGGCCTCATGTTGAATAACCACTTTTTAAACCCTAACAGTGACCAAAATTGCCATTTTTACAGAGTTTTGCTTACTCAAAATCTTCAATTTTGACCAATTTCAGGCACAGAAATGACTTTAAACACACTTATTTTAGTTGAAAAAGTCATAACTCACATCCAACCGTCATTTAAAGTCAAAAGATTAAATGTTAAACTTTCATCAATATTGACCATTTTTTAAACGTTCGACTGATCCGGGGTCATCGTTTTTCATCAGAAAATTGATTTTTTGGACTCTACCAAAAATGATTCAAAATGTCATTTGGATCGGGCCTCATGTTGAATAACCACTTTTTAAACCCTCACAGTGACCAAAATTGCCATTTTTACAGAGTTTTGCTTACTCAAAATCTTCAATTTTGACCAATTTCAGGCACAGAAATGACTTTAAACACACTTATTGTAGTTGAAAAAGTAATAACTCACATCCAACCATCATTTAAAGTCAAAAGATTAAATGTTAAAATTTCATCAATATTGACCATTTTTTCAACGTTCGAATGGTCCGGGGTCATCGTTTTTCATCAGAAAATGGATTTTTTGGACTCTACCAAAAATGATTCAAAATGTCATTTGGATCAGGCCTCATGTTGAATAACCACTTTTTAAACCCTCACAGTGACCAAAACTGCCATCTTTACAGAGTTTTGCTTACTCAAAATCTTCAATTTTGACCAATTTAAGGCACAGAAATGACTTTAAACACACTTATTTTAGTTGAAAAAGTAATAACTCACATCCAACCGTCATTTAAAGTCAAAAGATTAAATGTTAAAATTTCATCAATATTGACCATTTTTTCAACGTTCGACTGGTCATCGTTTTTCATCAGAAAATTGATTTTTTTGGACTCCACCAAAAATGATTCAAAATGTCATTTGGATCGGGCCTCATGTTGAATAACCACTTTTTAAACCCTCACAGTGACCAAAACTGCCATTTTTACAGAGTTTTGCTTACTCAAAATCTTCAATTTTGACCAATTTCAGGCACAGAAATGACTTTAAACACACTTATTTTAGTTGAAAAAGTAATAACTCACATCCAACCGTCATTTAAAGTCAAAAGATTAAATGTTAAAATTTCATCAATATTGACAATTTTTTCAACGTTCGACTGGTCCGAGGTCATCGTTTTTCATCAGAAAATTGATTTTTTGGACTCTACCAAAAATGATTCAAAATGTCATTTGGATCGGGCCTCATGTTGAATAACCACTTTTTAAACCCTCACAGTGACCAAAATTGCCATTTTTACAGAGTTTTGCTTACTCAAAATGTTCAATTTTGACCAATTTCAGGCACAGAAATGACTTTAAACACACTTATTTTAGTTGAAAAAGTAATAACTCACATCCAACCGTCATTTAAAGTGAAAAGATTAAATTTTAAAATTTCATCAATATTGACCATTTTTTCAACGTTCGACTGGTCCGGGGTCATCGTTTTTCATCAGAAAATTGATTTTTTGGACTCTACCAAAAATGATTCAAAATGTCATTTGGATCGGGCCTCATGTTGAATAACCACTTTTTAAACCCTCACAGTGACCAAAATTGCCATTTTTACAGAGTTTGCTTACTCAAAATCTTCAATTTTTACCAATTTCAGGCACAGAAATGACTTTAAACACACTTTTTTTAGTTGAAAAAGTAATACCTCACATCCAACCGTCATTTAAAGTCAAAAGATTAAATGTTAAAATTTCATCAATATTGACCATTTTTTCAACGTTCGACTGGTCCGGGGTAATCGTTTTTCATCAGAAAATGGATTTTTTGGACTCTACCAAAAATGATTCAAAATGTCATTTGGATCGGGCCTCATGTTGAATAACCACTTTTTAAACCCTAACAGTGACCAAAATTGCCATTTTTACAGAGTTTTGCTTACTCAAAATCTTCAATTTTGACCAATTTCAGGCACAGAAATGACTTTAAACACACTTATTGTAGTTGAAAAAGTAATAACTCACATCCAACCGTCATTTAAAGTCAAAAGATTAAATGTTAAAATTTCATCAATATTGACCATTTTTTCAACGTTCAACTGGTCCGGGGTCATCGTTTTTCATCAGAAAATTGATTTTTTGGACTCTACCAAAAATGATTCAAAATGTCATTTGGATCGGGCCTCATGTTGAATAACCACTTTTTAAACCCTCACAGTGACCAAAATTGCCATTTTTACAGAGTTTTGCTTACTCAAAATCTTCAATTTTGACCAATTTCAGGCACAGAAATGACTTTAAACACACTTATTTTAGTTGAAAAAGTCATAACTCACATCCAACCGTCATTTAAAGTCAAAAGATTAAATGTTAAACTTTCATCAATATTGACCATTTTTTAAACGTTCGACTGATCCGGGGTCATCGTTTTTCATCAGAAAATTGATTTTTTGGACTCTACCAAAAATGATTCAAAATGTCATTTGGATCGGGCCTCATGTTGAATAACCACTTTTTAAACCCTCACAGTGACCAAAATTGCCATTTTTACAGAGTTTTGCTTACTCAAAATGTTCAATTTTGACCAATTTCAGGCACAGAAATGACTTTAAACACACTTATTTTAGTTGAAAAAGTAATAACTCACATCCAACCGTCATTTAAAGTGAAAAGATTAAATTTTAAAATTTCATCAATATTGACCATTTTTTCAACGTTCGACTGGTCCGGGGTCATCGTTTTTCATCAGAAAATTGATTTTTTGGACTCTACCAAAAATGATTCAAAATGTCATTTGGATCGGGCCTCATGTTGAATAACCACTTTTTAAACCCTCACAGTGACCAAAATTGCCATTTTTACAGAGTTTGCTTACTCAAAATCTTCAATTTTTACCAATTTCAGGCACAGAAATGACTTTAAACACACTTTTTTTAGTTGAAAAAGTAATACCTCACATCCAACCGTCATTTAAAGTCAAAAGATTAAATGTTAAAATTTCATCAATATTGACCATTTTTTCAACGTTCGACTGGTCCGGGGTAATCGTTTTTCATCAGAAAATGGATTTTTTGGACTCTACCAAAAATGATTCAAAATGTCATTTGGATCGGGCCTCATGTTGAATAACCACTTTTTAAACCCTAACAGTGACCAAAATTGCCATTTTTACAGAGTTTTGCTTACTCAAAATCTTCAATTTTGACCAATTTCAGGCACAGAAATGACTTTAAACACACTTATTGTAGTTGAAAAAGTAATAACTCACATCCAACCGTCATTTAAAGTCAAAAGATTAAATGTTAAAATTTCATCAATATTGACCATTTTTTCAACGTTCAACTGGTCCGGGGTCATCGTTTTTCATCAGAAAATTGATTTTTTGGACTCTACCAAAAATGATTCAAAATGTCATTTGGATCAGGCCTCATGTTGAATAACCACTTTTTAAACCCTCACAGTGACCAAAACTGCCATTTTTACAGAGTTTTGCTTACTCAAAATCTTCAATTTTGACCAATTTCAGGCACAGAAATGACTTTAAACACACTTATTTTAGTTGAAAAAGTAATAACTCACATCCAACCGTCATTTAAAGTCAAAAGATTAAATGTTAAAATTTCATCAATATTGACCATTTTTTCAACGTTCGACTGGTCCGGGGTCATCGTTTTTCATCAGAAAATTGATTTTTTGGACTCTACCAAAAATGATTCAAAATGTCATTTGGATCGGGCCTCATGTTGAATAACCACTTTTTAAACCCTCACAGTGACCAAAATTGCCATTTTTACAGAGTTTTGCTTACTCAAAATCTACAATTTTGACCAATTTCAGGCACAGAAATGACTTTAAACACACTTATTTTAGTTGAAAAAGGAATAACTCACATCCAACCGTCATTTAAAGTGAAAAGATTAAATATTAAAATTTCATCAATATTGACCATTTTTTCAACGTTCGACTGGTCCGGGGTCATCGTTTTTCATCAGAAAATGGATTTTTTGGACTCTACCAAAAATGATTCAAAATGTCATTTGGATCGGGCCTCATGTTGAATAACCACTTTTTAAACCCTCACAGTGACCACAATTGCCATTTTTACAGAGTTTGCTTACTCAAAATCTTCAATTTTTACCAATTTCAGGCACAGAAATGACTTTAAACACACTTATTTTAGTTGAAAAAGTAATAACTCACATCCAACCGTCATTTAAAGTCAAAAGATTAAATGTTAAAATTTCATCAATATTGACCATTTTTTCAACGTTCGACAGGTCCGGGGTAATCGTTTTTCATCAGAAAATGGATTTTTTGGACTCTACCAAAAATGATTCAAAATGTCATTTGGATCGGGCCTCATGTTGAATAACCACTTTTTAAACCCTAACAGTGACCAAAATTGCCATTTTTACAGAGTTTTTGCTTACTCAAAATCTTCAATTTTGACCAATTTCAGGCACAGAAATGACTTTAAACACACTTATTTTAGTTGAAAAAGTAATAACTCACATCCAACCGTCATTTAAAGTCAAAAGATTAAATGTTAAAATTTCATCAATATTGACAATTTTTTCAACGTTCGACTGGTCCGGGGTCATCGTTTTTCATCAGAAAATTGATTTTTTGGACTCTACCAAAAATGATTCAAAATGTCATTTGGATCGGGCCTCATGTTGAATAACCACTTTTTAAACCCTCACAGTGACCAAAATTGCCATTTTTACAGAGTTTTGCTTACTCAAAATCTTCAATTTTGACCAATTTCAGGCACAGAAATGACTTTAAACACACTTATTGTAGTTGAAAAAGTAATAACTCACATCCAACCGTCATTTAAAGTCAAAAGATTAAATGTTAAAATTTCATCAATATTGACCATTTTTTCAACGTTCAACTGGTCCGGGGTCATCGTTTTTCATCAGAAAATTGATTTTTTGGACTCTACCAAAAATGATTCAAAATGTCATTTGGATCGGGCCTCATGTTGAATAACCACTTTTTAAACCCTAACAGTGACCAAAATTGCCATTTTTACAGAGTTTTGCTTACTCAAAATCTTCAATTTTGACCAATTTCAGGCACAGAAATGACTTTAAACACACTTATTTTAGTTGAAAAAGTAATAACTCACATCCAACCGTCATTTAAAGTCAAAAGATTAAATGTTAAAATTTCATCAATATTGACCATTTTTTCAACGTTCGACTGGTCCGGGGTCATCGTTTTTCATCAGAAAATTGATTTTTTGGACTCTACCAAAAATGATTCAAAATGTCATTTGGATCGGGCCTCATGTTGAATAACCACTTTTTAAACCCTCACAGTGACCAAAATTGCCATTTTTACAGAGTTTTGCTTACTCAAAATCTTCAATTTTGACCAATTTCAGGCACAGAAATGACTTTAAACACACTTATTTTAGTTGAAAAAGTCATAACTCACATCCAACCGTCATTTAAAGTCAAAAGATTAAATGTTAAACTTTCATCAATATTGACCATTTTTTAAACGTTCGACTGATCCGGGGTCATCGTTTTTCATCAGAAAATTGATTTTTTGGACTCTACCATAAATGATTCAAAATGTCATTTGGATCGGGCCTCATGTTGAATAACCACTTTTTAAACCCTCACAGTGACCAAAATTGCCATTTTTACAGAGTTTTGCTTACTCAAAATCTTCAATTTTGACCAATTTCAGGCACAGAAATGACTTTAAACACACTTATTGTAGTTGAAAAAGTAATAACTCACATCCAACCATCATTTAAAGTCAAAAGATTAAATGTTAAAATGTCATCAATATTGACCATTTTTTCAACGTTCGACTGGTCCGGGGTCATCGTTTTTCAATAGAAAATTGATTTTTTGGACTCTACCAAAAATGATTCAAAATGTCATTTGGATCGGGCCTCATGTTGAATAACCACTTTTTAAACCCTCACAGTGACCAAAATTGCCATTTTTACAGAGTTTTGCTTACTCAAAATCTTCAATTTTGACCAATTTCAGGCACAGAAATGACTTTAAACACACTTATTTTAGTTGAAAAAGTCATAACTCACATCCAACCGTCATTTAAAGTCAAAAGATTAAATGTTAAACTTTCATCAATATTGACCATTTTTTAAACGTTCGACTGATCCGGGGTCATCGTTTTTCATCAGAAAATTGATTTTTTGGACTCTACCAAAAATGGTTCAAAATGTCATTTGGATCGGGCCTCATGTTGAATAACCACTTTTTAAACCCTCACAGTGACCTAAATTGCCATTTTTACAGAGTTTTGCTTACTCAAAATCTTCAATTTTGACCAATTTCAGGCACAGAAATGACTTTAAACACACTTATTGTAGTTGAAAAAGTAATAACTCACATCCAACCATCATTTAAAGTCAAAAGATTAAATGTTAAAATTTCATCAATATTGACCATTTTTTCAACGTTCGACTGGTCCGGGGTCATCGTTTTTCATCAGAAAATTGATTTTTTGGACTCTACCAAAAATGATTCAAAATGTCATTTGGATCGGGCCTCATGTTGAATAACCACTTTTTAAACCCTCACAGTGACCAAAATTGCCATTTTTACAGAGTTTGCTTACTCAAAATCTTCAATTTTTACCAATTTCAGGCACAGAAATGACTTTAAACACACTTTTTTTAGTTGAAAAAGTAATAACTCACATCCAACCGTCATTTAAAGTCAAAAGATTAAATGTTAAAATTTCATCAATATTGACCATTTTTTCAACGTTCGACTGGTCCGGGGTCATCGTTTTTCATCAGAAAATGGATTTTTTGGACTCTACCAAAAATGATTCAAAATGTCATTTGGATCAGGCCTCATGTTGAATAACCACTTTTTAAACCCTCACAGTGACCAAAACTGCCATTTTTACAGAGTTTTGCTTACTCAAAATCTTCAATTTTGACCAATTTCAGGCACAGAAATGACTTTAAACACACTTATTTTAGTTGAAAAAGTAATAACTCACATCCAACCGTCATTTAAAGTCAAAAGATTAAATGTTAAAATTTCATCAATATTGACCATTTTTTCAACGTTCGACTGGTCCGGGGTCATCGTTTTTCATCAGAAAATTGATTTTTTGGACTCTACCAAAAATGATTCAAAATGTCATTTGGATCAGGCCTCATGTTGAATAACCACTTTTTAAACCCTCACAGTGACCAAAACTGCCATTTTTACAGAGTTTGCTTACTCAAAATCTTCAATTTTTACCAATTTCAGGCACAGAAATGACTTTAAACACACTTTTTTTAGTTGAAAAAGTAATACCTCACATCCAACCGTCATTTAAAGTCAAAAGATTAAATGTTAAAATTTCATCAATATTGACCATTTTTTCAACGTTCGACTGGTCCGGGGTCATCGTTTTTCATCAGAAAATTGATTTTTTGGACTCTACCAAAAATGATTCAAAATGTCATTTGGATCGGGCCTCATGTTGAATAACCACTTTTTAAACCCTAACAGTGACCAAAATTGCCATTTTTACAGAGTTTTGCTTACTCAAAATCTTCAATTTTGACCAATTTCAGGCACAGAAATGACTTTAAACACACTTATTGTAGTTGAAAAAGTAATAACTCACATCCAACCGTCATTTAAAGTCAAAAGATTAAATGTTAAAATTTCATCAATATTGACCATTTTTTCAACGTTCAACTGGTCCGGGGTCATCGTTTTTCATCAGAAAATTGATTTTTTGGACTCTACCAAAAATGATTCAAAATGTCATTTGGATCAGGCCTCATGTTGAATAACCACTTTTTAAACCCTCACAGTGACCAAAACTGCCATTTTTACAGAGTTTTGCTTACTCAAAATCTTCAATTTTGACCAATTTCAGGCACAGAAATGACTTTAAACACACTTATTTTAGTTGAAAAAGTAATAACTCACATCCAACCGTCATTTAAAGTCAAAAGATTAAATGTTAAAATTTCATCAATATTGACCATTTTTTCAACGTTCAACTGGTCCGGGGTCATCGTTTTTCATCAGAAAATTGATTTTTTGGACTCTACCAAAAATGATTCAAAATGTCATTTGGATCAGGCCTCATGTTGAATAACCACTTTTTAAACCCTCACAGTGACCAAAATTGCCATTTTTACAGAGTTTTGCTTACTCAAAATCTTCAATTTTGACCAATTTCAGGCACAGAAATGACTTTAAACACACTTATTTTTGTTGAAAAAGTAATAACTCACATCCAACCGTCATTTAAAGTCAAAAGATTAAATGTTAAAATTTCATCAATATTGACCATTTTTTCAACGTTCGACTGGTCCGGGGTCATCGTTTTTCAATAGAAAATTGATTTTTTGGACTCTACCAAAAATGATTCAAAATGTCATTTGGATCGGGCCTCATGTTGAATAACCACTTTTTAAACCCTCACAGTGACCAAAATTGCCATTTTTACAGAGTTTTGCTTACTCAAAATCTTCAATTTTGACCAATTTCAGGCACAGAAATGACTTTAAACACACTTATTTTAGTTGAAAAAGTCATAACTCACATCCAACCGTCATTTAAAGTCAAAAGATTAAATGTTAAACTTTCATCAATATTGACCATTTTTTAAACGTTCGACTGATCCGGGGTCATCGTTTTTCATCAGAAAATTGATTTTTTGGACTCTACCAAAAATGATTCAAAATGTCATTTGGATCGGGCCTCATGTTGAATAACCACTTTTTAAACCCTCACAGTGACCAAAATTGCCATTTTTACAGAGTTTTGCTTACTCAAAATCTTCACTTTTGACCAATTTCAGGCACAGAAATGACTTTAAACACACTTATTGTAGTTGAAAAAGTAATAACTCACATCCAACCATCATTTAAAGTCAAAAGATTAAATGTTAAAATTTCATCAATATTGACCATTTTTTCAACGTTCGAATGGTCCGGGGTCATCGTTTTTCATCAGAAAATGGATTTTTTGGACTCTACCAAAAATGATTCAAAATGTCATTTGGATCAGGCCTCATGTTGAATAACCACTTTTTAAACCCTCACAGTGACCAAAACTGCCATTTTTACAGAGTTTTGCTTACTCAAAATCTTCAATTTTGACCAATTTCAGGCACAGAAATGACTTTAAACACACTTATTTTAGTTGAAAAAGTAATAACTCACATCCAACCGTCATTTAAAGTCAAAAGATTAAATGTTAAAATTTCATCAATATTGACCATTTTTTCAACGTTCGACTGGTCATCGTTTTTCATCAGAAAATTGATTTTTTTGGACTCCACCAAAAATGATTCAAAATGTCATTTGGATCGGGCCTCATGTTGAATAACCACTTTTTAAACCCTCACAGTGACCAAAACTGCCATTTTTACAGAGTTTTGCTTACTCAAAATCTTCAATTTTGACCAATTTCAGGCACAGAAATGACTTTAAACACACTTATTTTAGTTGAAAAAGTAATAACTCACATCCAACCGTCATTTAAAGTCAAAAGATTAAATGTTAAAATTTCATCAATATTGACCATTTTTTCAACGTTCGACTGGTCCGAGGTCATCGTTTTTCATCAGAAAATTGATTTTTTGGACTCTACCAAAAATGATTCAAAATGTCATTTGGATCGGGCCTCATGTTGAATAACCACTTTTTAAACCCTCACAGTGACCAAAATTGCCATTTTTACAGAGTTTTGCTTACTCAAAATGTTCAATTTTGACCAATTTCAGGCACAGAAATGACTTTAAACACACTTATTTTAGTTGAAAAAGTAATAACTCACATCCAACCGTCATTTAAAGTGAAAAGATTAAATTTTAAAATTTCATCAATATTGACCATTTTTTCAACGTTCGACTGGTCCGGGGTCATCGTTTTTCATCAGAAAATTGATTTTTTTGGACTCTACCAAAAATGATTCAAAATGTCATTTGGATCGGGCCTCATGTTGAATAACCACTTTTTAAACCCTCACAGTGACCAAAATTGCCATTTTTACAGAGTTTGCTTACTCAAAATCTTCAATTTTTACCAATTTCAGGCACAGAAATGACTTTAAACACACTTTTTTTAGTTGAAAAAGTAATACCTCACATCCAACCGTCATTTAAAGTCAAAAGATTAAATGTTAAAATTTCATCAATATTGACCATTTTTTCAACGTTCGACTGGTCCGGGGTAATCGTTTTTCATCAGAAAATGGATTTTTTGGACTCTACCAAAAATGATTCAAAATGTCATTTGGATCGGGCCTCATGTTGAATAACCACTTTTTAAACCCTAACAGTGACCAAAATTGCCATTTTTACAGAGTTTTGCTTACTCAAAATCTTCAATTTTGACCAATTTCAGGCACAGAAATGACTTTAAACACACTTATTGTAGTTGAAAAAGTAATAACTCACATCCAACCGTCATTTAAAGTCAAAAGATTAAATGTTAAAATTTCATCAATATTGACCATTTTTTCAACGTTCAACTGGTCCGGGGTCATCGTTTTTCATCAGAAAATTGATTTTTTGGACTCTACCAAAAATGATTCAAAATGTCATTTGGATCAGGCCTCATGTTGAATAACCACTTTTTAAACCCTCACAGTGACCAAAACTGCCATTTTTACAGAGTTTTGCTTACTCAAAATCTTCAATTTTGACCAATTTCAGGCACAGAAATGACTTTAAACACACTTATTTTAGTTGAAAAAGTAATAACTCACATCCAACCGTCATTTAAAGTCAAAAGATTAAATGTTAAAATTTCATCAATATTGACCATTTTTTCAACGTTCGACTGGTCCGGGGTCATCGTTTTTCATCAGAAAATTGATTTTTTGGACTCTACCAAAAATGATTCAAAATGTCATTTGGATCGGGCCTCATGTTGAATAACCACTTTTTAAACCCTCACAGTGACCAAAATTGCCATTTTTACAGAGTTTTGCTTACTCAAAATCTACAATTTTGACCAATTTCAGGCACAGAAATGACTTTAAACACACTTATTTTAGTTGAAAAAGGAATAACTCACATCCAACCGTCATTTAAAGTGAAAAGATTAAATATTAAAATTTCATCAATATTGACCATTTTTTCAACGTTCGACTGGTCCGGGGTCATCGTTTTTCATCAGAAAATTGATTTTTTGGACTCTACCAAAAATGATTCAAAATGTCATTTGGATCGGGCCTCATGTTGAATAACCACTTTTTAAACCCTCACAGTGACCACAATTGCCATTTTTACAGAGTTTGCTTACTCAAAATCTTCAATTTTTACCAATTTCAGGCACAGAAATGACTTTAAACACACTTATTTTAGTTGAAAAAGTAATAACTCACATCCAACCGTCATTTAAAGTCAAAAGATTAAATGTTAAAATTTCATCAATATTGACCATTTTTTCAACGTTCGACAGGTCCGGGGTAATCGTTTTTCATCAGAAAATGGATTTTTTGGACTCTACCAAAAATGATTCAAAATGTCATTTGGATCGGGCCTCATGTTGAATAACCACTTTTTAAACCCTAACAGTGACCAAAATTGCCATTTTTACAGAGTTTTTGCTTACTCAAAATCTTCAATTTTGACCAATTTCAGGCACAGAAATGACTTTAAACACACTTATTTTAGTTGAAAAAGTAATAACTCACATCCAACCGTCATTTAAAGTCAAAAGATTAAATGTTAAAATTTCATCAATATTGACAATTTTTTCAACGTTCGACTGGTCCGGGGTCATCGTTTTTCATCAGAAAATTGATTTTTTGGACTCTACCAAAAATGATTCAAAATGTCATTTGGATCGGGCCTCATGTTGAATAACCACTTTTTAAACCCTCACAGTGACCAAAATTGCCATTTTTACAGAGTTTTGCTTACTCAAAATCTTCAATTTTGACCAATTTCAGGCACAGAAATGACTTTAAACACACTTATTGTAGTTGAAAAAGTAATAACTCACATCCAACCGTCATTTAAAGTCAAAAGATTAAATGTTAAAATTTCATCAATATTGACCATTTTTTCAACGTTCAACTGGTCCGGGGTCATCGTTTTTCATCAGAAAATTGATTTTTTGGACTCTACCAAAAATGATTCAAAATGTCATTTGGATCGGGCCTCATGTTGAATAACCACTTTTTAAACCCTAACAGTGACCAAAATTGCCATTTTTACAGAGTTTTGCTTACTCAAAATCTTCAATTTTGACCAATTTCAGGCACAGAAATGACTTTAAACACACTTATTTTAGTTGAAAAAGTCATAACTCACATCCAACCGTCATTTAAAGTCAAAAGATTAAATGTTAAACTTTCATCAATATTGACCATTTTTTAAACGTTCGACTGATCCGGGGTCATCGTTTTTCATCAGAAAATTGATTTTTTGGACTCTACCAAAAATGATTCAAAATGTCATTTGGATCGGGCCTCATGTTGAATAACCACTTTTTAAACCCTCACAGTGACCAAAATTGCCATTTTTACAGAGTTTTGCTTACTCAAAATCTTCAATTTTGACCAATTTCAGGCACAGAAATGACTTTAAACACACTTATTGTAGTTGAAAAAGTAATAACTCACATCCAACCATCATTTAAAGTCAAAAGATTAAATGTTAAAATTTCATCAATATTGACCATTTTTTCAACGTTCGAATGGTCCGGGGTCATCGTTTTTCATCAGAAAATGGATTTTTTGGACTCTACCAAAAATGATTCAAAATGTCATTTGGATCAGGCCTCATGTTGAATAACCACTTTTTAAACCCTCACAGTGACCAAAACTGCCATTTTTACAGAGTTTTGCTTACTCAAAATCTTCAATTTTGACCAATTTCAGGCACAGAAATGACTTTAAACACACTTATTTTAGTTGAAAAAGTAATAACTCACATCCAACCGTCATTTAAAGTCAAAAGATTAAATGTTAAAATTTCATCAATATTGACCATTTTTTCAACGTTCGACTGGTCATCGTTTTTCATCAGAAAATTGATTTTTTTGGACTCCACCAAAAATGATTCAAAATGTCATTTGGATCGGGCCTCATGTTGAATAACCACTTTTTAAACCCTCACAGTGACCAAAATTGCCATTTTTACAGAGTTTGCTTACTCAAAATCTTCAATTTTTACCAATTTCAGGCACAGAAATGACTTTAAACACACTTTTTTTAGTTGAAAAAGTAATACCTCACATCCAACCGTCATTTAAAGTCAAAAGATTAAATGTTAAAATTTCATCAATATTGACCATTTTTTCAACGTTCGACTGGTCCGGGGTAATCGTTTTTCATCAGAAAATGGATTTTTTGGACTCTACCAAAAATGATTCAAAATGTCATTTGGATCGGGCCTCATGTTGAATAACCACTTTTTAAACCCTAACAGTGACCAAAATTGCCATTTTTACAGAGTTTTGCTTACTCAAAATCTTCAATTTTGACCAATTTCAGGCACAGAAATGACTTTAAACACACTTATTGTAGTTGAAAAAGTAATAACTCACATCCAACCGTCATTTAAAGTCAAAAGATTAAATGTTAAAATTTCATCAATATTGACCATTTTTTCAACGTTCAACTGGTCCGGGGTCATCGTTTTTCATCAGAAAATTGATTTTTTGGACTCTACCAAAAATGATTCAAAATGTCATTTGGATCAGGCCTCATGTTGAATAACCACTTTTTAAACCCTCACAGTGACCAAAACTGCCATTTTTACAGAGTTTTGCTTACTCAAAATCTTCAATTTTGACCAATTTCAGGCACAGAAATGACTTTAAACACACTTATTTTAGTTGAAAAAGTAATAACTCACATCCAACCGTCATTTAAAGTCAAAAGATTAAATGTTAAAATTTCATCAATATTGACCATTTTTTCAACGTTCGACTGGTCCGGGGTCATCGTTTTTCATCAGAAAATTGATTTTTTGGACTCTACCAAAAATGATTCAAAATGTCATTTGGATCGGGCCTCATGTTGAATAACCACTTTTTAAACCCTCACAGTGACCAAAATTGCCATTTTTACAGAGTTTTGCTTACTCAAAATCTTCAATTTTGACCAATTTCAGGCACAGAAATGACTTTAAACACACTTATTGTAGTTGAAAAAGTAATAACTCACATCCAACCGTCATTTAAAGTCAAAAGATTAAATGTTAAAATTTCATCAATATTGACCATTTTTTCAACGTTCAACTGGTCCGGGGTCATCGTTTTTCATCAGAAAATTGATTTTTTGGACTCTACCAAAAATGATTCAAAATGTCATTTGGATCGGGCCTCATGTTGAATAACCACTTTTTAAACCCTAACAGTGACCAAAATTGCCATTTTTACAGAGTTTTGCTTACTCAAAATCTTCAATTTTGACCAATTTCAGGCACAGAAATGACTTTAAACACACTTATTTTAGTTGAAAAAGTCATAACTCACATCCAACCGTCATTTAAAGTCAAAAGATTAAATGTTAAACTTTCATCAATATTGACCATTTTTTAAACGTTCGACTGATCCGGGGTCATCGTTTTTCATCAGAAAATTGATTTTTTGGACTCTACCAAAAATGATTCAAAATGTCATTTGGATCGGGCCTCATGTTGAATAACCACTTTTTAAACCCTCACAGTGACCAAAATTGCCATTTTTACAGAGTTTTGCTTACTCAAAATCTTCAATTTTGACCAATTTCAGGCACAGAAATGACTTTAAACACACTTATTGTAGTTGAAAAAGTAATAACTCACATCCAACCATCATTTAAAGTCAAAAGATTAAATGTTAAAATTTCATCAATATTGACCATTTTTTCAACGTTCGAATGGTCCGGGGTCATCGTTTTTCATCAGAAAATGGATTTTTTGGACTCTACCAAAAATGATTCAAAATGTCATTTGGATCAGGCCTCATGTTGAATAACCACTTTTTAAACCCTCACAGTGACCAAAACTGCCATTTTTACAGAGTTTTGCTTACTCAAAATCTTCAATTTTGACCAATTTCAGGCACAGAAATGACTTTAAACACACTTATTTTAGTTGAAAAAGTAATAACTCACATCCAACCGTCATTTAAAGTCAAAAGATTAAATGTTAAAATTTCATCAATATTGACCATTTTTTCAACGTTCGACTGGTCATCGTTTTTCATCAGAAAATTGATTTTTTTGGACTCCACCAAAAATGATTCAAAATGTCATTTGGATCGGGCCTCATGTTGAATAACCACTTTTTAAACCCTCACAGTGACCAAAATTGCCATTTTTACAGAGTTTGCTTACTCAAAATCTTCAATTTTTACCAATTTCAGGCACAGAAATGACTTTAAACACACTTTTTTTAGTTGAAAAAGTAATACCTCACATCCAACCGTCATTTAAAGTCAAAAGATTAAATGTTAAAATTTCATCAATATTGACCATTTTTTCAACGTTCGACTGGTCCGGGGTAATCGTTTTTCATCAGAAAATGGATTTTTTGGACTCTACCAAAAATGATTCAAAATGTCATTTGGATCGGGCCTCATGTTGAATAACCACTTTTTAAACCCTAACAGTGACCAAAATTGCCATTTTTACAGAGTTTTGCTTACTCAAAATCTTCAATTTTGACCAATTTCAGGCACAGAAATGACTTTAAACACACTTATTGTAGTTGAAAAAGTAATAACTCACATCCAACCGTCATTTAAAGTCAAAAGATTAAATGTTAAAATTTCATCAATATTGACCATTTTTTCAACGTTCAACTGGTCCGGGGTCATCGTTTTTCATCAGAAAATTGATTTTTTGGACTCTACCAAAAATGATTCAAAATGTCATTTGGATCAGGCCTCATGTTGAATAACCACTTTTTAAACCCTCACAGTGACCAAAACTGCCATTTTTACAGAGTTTTGCTTACTCAAAATCTTCAATTTTGACCAATTTCAGGCACAGAAATGACTTTAAACACACTTATTTTAGTTGAAAAAGTAATAACTCACATCCAACCGTCATTTAAAGTCAAAAGATTAAATGTTAAAATTTCATCAATATTGACCATTTTTTCAACGTTCGACTGGTCCGGGGTCATCGTTTTTCATCAGAAAATTGATTTTTTGGACTCTACCAAAAATGATTCAAAATGTCATTTGGATCGGGCCTCATGTTGAATAACCACTTTTTAAACCCTCACAGTGACCAAAATTGCCATTTTTACAGAGTTTTGCTTACTCAAAATCTACAATTTTGACCAATTTCAGGCACAGAAATGACTTTAAACACACTTATTTTAGTTGAAAAAGGAATAACTCACATCCAACCGTCATTTAAAGTGAAAAGATTAAATATTAAAATTTCATCAATATTGACCATTTTTTCAACGTTCGACTGGTCCGGGGTCATCGTTTTTCATCAGAAAATTGATTTTTTGGACTCTACCAAAAATGATTCAAAATGTCATTTGGATCGGGCCTCATGTTGAATAACCACTTTTTAAACCCTCACAGTGACCACAATTGCCATTTTTACAGAGTTTGCTTACTCAAAATCTTCAATTTTTACCAATTTCAGGCACAGAAATGACTTTAAACACACTTATTTTAGTTGAAAAAGTAATAACTCACATCCAACCGTCATTTAAAGTCAAAAGATTAAATGTTAAAATTTCATCAATATTGACCATTTTTTCAACGTTCGACAGGTCCGGGGTAATCGTTTTTCATCAGAAAATGGATTTTTTGGACTCTACCAAAAATGATTCAAAATGTCATTTGGATCGGGCCTCATGTTGAATAACCACTTTTTAAACCCTAACAGTGACCAAAATTGCCATTTTTACAGAGTTTTTGCTTACTCAAAATCTTCAATTTTGACCAATTTCAGGCACAGAAATGAC
This sequence comes from Lissotriton vulgaris, assembly GCF_964263255.1. Taxonomy (NCBI): domain Eukaryota; kingdom Metazoa; phylum Chordata; class Amphibia; order Caudata; family Salamandridae; genus Lissotriton; species Lissotriton vulgaris. The sequence continues at coordinate 251,148 of NW_028249740.1, forward strand.
TTTAAACACACTTATTTTAGTTGAAAAAGTAATAACTCACATCCAACCGTCATTTAAAGTCAAAAGATTAAATGTTAAAATTTCATCAATATTGACAATTTTTTCAACGTTCGACTGGTCCGGGGTCATCGTTTTTCATCAGAAAATTGATTTTTTGGACTCTACCAAAAATGATTCAAAATGTCATTTGGATCGGGCCTCATGTTGAATAACCACTTTTTAAACCCTCACAGTGACCAAAATTGCCATTTTTACAGAGTTTTGCTTACTCAAAATCTTCAATTTTGACCAATTTCAGGCACAGAAATGACTTTAAACACACTTATTGTAGTTGAAAAAGTAATAACTCACATCCAACCGTCATTTAAAGTCAAAAGATTAAATGTTAAAATTTCATCAATATTGACCATTTTTTCAACGTTCAACTGGTCCGGGGTCATCGTTTTTCATCAGAAAATTGATTTTTTGGACTCTACCAAAAATGATTCAAAATGTCATTTGGATCGGGCCTCATGTTGAATAACCACTTTTTAAACCCTAACAGTGACCAAAATTGCCATTTTTACAGAGTTTTGCTTACTCAAAATCTTCAATTTTGACCAATTTCAGGCACAGAAATGACTTTAAACACACTTATTTTAGTTGAAAAAGTCATAACTCACATCCAACCGTCATTTAAAGTCAAAAGATTAAATGTTAAACTTTCATCAATATTGACCATTTTTTAAACGTTCGACTGATCCGGGGTCATCGTTTTTCATCAGAAAATTGATTTTTTGGACTCTACCAAAAATGATTCAAAATGTCATTTGGATCGGGCCTCATGTTGAATAACCACTTTTTAAACCCTCACAGTGACCAAAATTGCCATTTTTACAGAGTTTTGCTTACTCAAAATCTTCAATTTTGACCAATTTCAGGCACAGAAATGACTTTAAACACACTTATTGTAGTTGAAAAAGTAATAACTCACATCCAACCATCATTTAAAGTCAAAAGATTAAATGTTAAAATTTCATCAATATTGACCATTTTTTCAACGTTCGAATGGTCCGGGGTCATCGTTTTTCATCAGAAAATGGATTTTTTGGACTCTACCAAAAATGATTCAAAATGTCATTTGGATCAGGCCTCATGTTGAATAACCACTTTTTAAACCCTCACAGTGACCAAAACTGCCATCTTTACAGAGTTTTGCTTACTCAAAATCTTCAATTTTGACCAATTTAAGGCACAGAAATGACTTTAAACACACTTATTTTAGTTGAAAAAGTAATAACTCACATCCAACCGTCATTTAAAGTCAAAAGATTAAATGTTAAAATTTCATCAATATTGACCATTTTTTCAACGTTCGACTGGTCATCGTTTTTCATCAGAAAATTGATTTTTTTGGACTCCACCAAAAATGATTCAAAATGTCATTTGGATCGGGCCTCATGTTGAATAACCACTTTTTAAACCCTCACAGTGACCAAAACTGCCATTTTTACAGAGTTTTGCTTACTCAAAATCTTCAATTTTGACCAATTTCAGGCACAGAAATGACTTTAAACACACTTATTTTAGTTGAAAAAGTAATAACTCACATCCAACCGTCATTTAAAGTCAAAAGATTAAATGTTAAAATTTCATCAATATTGACAATTTTTTCAACGTTCGACTGGTCCGAGGTCATCGTTTTTCATCAGAAAATTGATTTTTTGGACTCTACCAAAAATGATTCAAAATGTCATTTGGATCGGGCCTCATGTTGAATAACCACTTTTTAAACCCTCACAGTGACCAAAATTGCCATTTTTACAGAGTTTTGCTTACTCAAAATGTTCAATTTTGACCAATTTCAGGCACAGAAATGACTTTAAACACACTTATTTTAGTTGAAAAAGTAATAACTCACATCCAACCGTCATTTAAAGTGAAAAGATTAAATTTTAAAATTTCATCAATATTGACCATTTTTTCAACGTTCGACTGGTCCGGGGTCATCGTTTTTCATCAGAAAATTGATTTTTTGGACTCTACCAAAAATGATTCAAAATGTCATTTGGATCGGGCCTCATGTTGAATAACCACTTTTTAAACCCTCACAGTGACCAAAATTGCCATTTTTACAGAGTTTGCTTACTCAAAATCTTCAATTTTTACCAATTTCAGGCACAGAAATGACTTTAAACACACTTTTTTTAGTTGAAAAAGTAATACCTCACATCCAACCGTCATTTAAAGTCAAAAGATTAAATGTTAAAATTTCATCAATATTGACCATTTTTTCAACGTTCGACTGGTCCGGGGTAATCGTTTTTCATCAGAAAATGGATTTTTTGGACTCTACCAAAAATGATTCAAAATGTCATTTGGATCGGGCCTCATGTTGAATAACCACTTTTTAAACCCTAACAGTGACCAAAATTGCCATTTTTACAGAGTTTTGCTTACTCAAAATCTTCAATTTTGACCAATTTCAGGCACAGAAATGACTTTAAACACACTTATTGTAGTTGAAAAAGTAATAACTCACATCCAACCGTCATTTAAAGTCAAAAGATTAAATGTTAAAATTTCATCAATATTGACCATTTTTTCAACGTTCAACTGGTCCGGGGTCATCGTTTTTCATCAGAAAATTGATTTTTTGGACTCTACCAAAAATGATTCAAAATGTCATTTGGATCGGGCCTCATGTTGAATAACCACTTTTTAAACCCTCACAGTGACCAAAATTGCCATTTTTACAGAGTTTTGCTTACTCAAAATCTTCAATTTTGACCAATTTCAGGCACAGAAATGACTTTAAACACACTTATTTTAGTTGAAAAAGTCATAACTCACATCCAACCGTCATTTAAAGTCAAAAGATTAAATGTTAAACTTTCATCAATATTGACCATTTTTTAAACGTTCGACTGATCCGGGGTCATCGTTTTTCATCAGAAAATTGATTTTTTGGACTCTACCAAAAATGATTCAAAATGTCATTTGGATCGGGCCTCATGTTGAATAACCACTTTTTAAACCCTCACAGTGACCAAAATTGCCATTTTTACAGAGTTTTGCTTACTCAAAATCTTCAATTTTGACCAATTTCAGGCACAGAAATGACTTTAAACACACTTATTGTAGTTGAAAAAGTAATAACTCACATCCAACCATCATTTAAAGTCAAAAGATTAAATGTTAAAATTTCATCAATATTGACCATTTTTTCAACGTTCGAATGGTCCGGGGTCATCGTTTTTCATCAGAAAATGGATTTTTTGGACTCTACCAAAAATGATTCAAAATGTCATTTGGATCAGGCCTCATGTTGAATAACCACTTTTTAAACCCTCACAGTGACCAAAACTGCCATTTTTACAGAGTTTTGCTTACTCAAAATCTTCAATTTTGACCAATTTCAGGCACAGAAATGACTTTAAACACACTTATTTTAGTTGAAAAAGTAATAACTCACATCCAACCGTCATTTAAAGTCAAAAGATTAAATGTTAAAATTTCATCAATATTGACCATTTTTTCAACGTTCGACTGGTCATCGTTTTTCATCAGAAAATTGATTTTTTTGGACTCCACCAAAAATGATTCAAAATGTCATTTGGATCGGGCCTCATGTTGAATAACCACTTTTTAAACCCTCACAGTGACCAAAACTGCCATTTTTACAGAGTTTTGCTTACTCAAAATCTTCAATTTTGACCAATTTCAGGCACAGAAATGACTTTAAACACACTTATTTTAGTTGAAAAAGTAATAACTCACATCCAACCGTCATTTAAAGTCAAAAGATTAAATGTTAAAATTTCATCAATATTGACCATTTTTTCAACGTTCGACTGGTCCGAGGTCATCGTTTTTCATCAGAAAATTGATTTTTTGGACTCTACCAAAAATGATTCAAAATGTCATTTGGATCGGGCCTCATGTTGAATAACCACTTTTTAAACCCTCACAGTGACCAAAATTGCCATTTTTACAGAGTTTTGCTTACTCAAAATGTTCAATTTTGACCAATTTCAGGCACAGAAATGACTTTAAACACACTTATTTTAGTTGAAAAAGTAATAACTCACATCCAACCGTCATTTAAAGTGAAAAGATTAAATTTTAAAATTTCATCAATATTGACCATTTTTTCAACGTTCGACTGGTCCGGGGTCATCGTTTTTCATCAGAAAATTGATTTTTTGGACTCTACCAAAAATGATTCAAAATGTCATTTGGATCGGGCCTCATGTTGAATAACCACTTTTTAAACCCTCACAGTGACCAAAATTGCCATTTTTACAGAGTTTGCTTACTCAAAATCTTCAATTTTGACCAATTTCAGGCACAGAAATGACTTTAAACACACTTATTGTAGTTGAAAAAGTAATAACTCACATCCAACCGTCATTTAAAGTCAAAAGATTAAATGTTAAAATTTCATCAATATTGACCATTTTTTCAACGTTCAACTGGTCCGGGGTCATCGTTTTTCATCAGAAAATTGATTTTTTGGACTCTACCAAAAATGATTCAAAATGTCATTTGGATCAGGCCTCATGTTGAATAACCACTTTTTAAACCCTCACAGTGACCAAAACTGCCATTTTTACAGAGTTTTGCTTACTCAAAATCTTCAATTTTGACCAATTTCAGGCACAGAAATGACTTTAAACACACTTATTTTAGTTGAAAAAGTAATAACTCACATCCAACCGTCATTTAAAGTCAAAAGATTAAATGTTAAAATTTCATCAATATTGACCATTTTTTCAACGTTCGACTGGTCCGGGGTCATCGTTTTTCATCAGAAAATTGATTTTTTGGACTCTACCAAAAATGATTCAAAATGTCATTTGGATCGGGCCTCATGTTGAATAACCACTTTTTAAACCCTAACAGTGACCAAAATTGCCATTTTTACAGAGTTTTTGCTTACTCAAAATCTTCAATTTTGACCAATTTCAGGCACAGAAATGACTTTAAACACACTTATTTTAGTTGAAAAAGTAATAACTCACATCCAACCGTCATTTAAAGTCAAAAGATTAAATGTTAAAATTTCATCAATATTGACAATTTTTTCAACGTTCGACTGGTCCGGGGTCATCGTTTTTCATCAGAAAATTGATTTTTTGGACTCTACCAAAAATGATTCAAAATGTCATTTGGATCGGGCCTCATGTTGAATAACCACTTTTTAAACCCTCACAGTGACCAAAATTGCCATTTTTACAGAGTTTTGCTTACTCAAAATCTTCAATTTTGACCAATTTCAGGCACAGAAATGACTTTAAACACACTTATTGTAGTTGAAAAAGTAATAACTCACATCCAACCGTCATTTAAAGTCAAAAGATTAAATGTTAAAATTTCATCAATATTGACCATTTTTTCAACGTTCAACTGGTCCGGGGTCATCGTTTTTCATCAGAAAATTGATTTTTTGGACTCTACCAAAAATGATTCAAAATGTCATTTGGATCGGGCCTCATGTTGAATAACCACTTTTTAAACCCTAACAGTGACCAAAATTGCCATTTTTACAGAGTTTTGCTTACTCAAAATCTTCAATTTTGACCAATTTCAGGCACAGAAATGACTTTAAACACACTTATTTTAGTTGAAAAAGTAATAACTCACATCCAACCGTCATTTAAAGTCAAAAGATTAAATGTTAAAATTTCATCAATATTGACCATTTTTTCAACGTTCGACTGGTCCGGGGTCATCGTTTTTCATCAGAAAATTGATTTTTTGGACTCTACCAAAAATGATTCAAAATGTCATTTGGATCGGGCCTCATGTTGAATAACCACTTTTTAAACCCTCACAGTGACCAAAATTGCCATTTTTACAGAGTTTTGCTTACTCAAAATCTTCAATTTTGACCAATTTCAGGCACAGAAATGACTTTAAACACACTTATTTTAGTTGAAAAAGTCATAACTCACATCCAACCGTCATTTAAAGTCAAAAGATTAAATGTTAAAATTTCATCAATATTGACCATTTTTTCAACGTTCGACTGGTCATCGTTTTTCATCAGAAAATTGATTTTTTTGGACTCCACCAAAAATGATTCAAAATGTCATTTGGATCGGGCCTCATGTTGAATAACCACTTTTTAAACCCTCACAGTGACCAAAACTGCCATTTTTACAGAGTTTTGCTTACTCAAAATCTTCAATTTTGACCAATTTCAGGCACAGAAATGACTTTAAACACACTTATTTTAGTTGAAAAAGTAATAACTCACATCCAACCGTCATTTAAAGTCAAAAGATTAAATGTTAAAATTTCATCAATATTGACCATTTTTTCAACGTTCGACTGGTCCGAGGTCATCGTTTTTCATCAGAAAATTGATTTTTTGGACTCTACCAAAAATGATTCAAAATGTCATTTGGATCGGGCCTCATGTTGAATAACCACTTTTTAAACCCTCACAGTGACCAAAATTGCCATTTTTACAGAGTTTTGCTTACTCAAAATGTTCAATTTTGACCAATTTCAGGCACAGAAATGACTTTAAACACACTTATTTTAGTTGAAAAAGTAATAACTCACATCCAACCGTCATTTAAAGTGAAAAGATTAAATTTTAAAATTTCATCAATATTGACCATTTTTTCAACGTTCGACTGGTCCGGGGTCATCGTTTTTCATCAGAAAATTGATTTTTTTGGACTCTACCAAAAATGATTCAAAATGTCATTTGGATCGGGCCTCATGTTGAATAACCACTTTTTAAACCCTCACAGTGACCAAAATTGCCATTTTTACAGAGTTTGCTTACTCAAAATCTTTAATTTTTACCAATTTCAGGCACAGAAATGACTTTAAACACACTTTTTTTAGTTGAAAAAGTAATACCTCACATCCAACCGTCATTTAAAGTCAAAAGATTAAATGTTAAAATTTCATCAATATTGACCATTTTTTCAACGTTCGACTGGTCCGGGGTAATCGTTTTTCATCAGAAAATGGATTTTTTGGACTCTACCAAAAATGATTCAAAATGTCATTTGGATCGGGCCTCATGTTGAATAACCACTTTTTAAACCCTAACAGTGACCAAAATTGCCATTTTTACAGAGTTTTGCTTACTCAAAATCTTCAATTTTGACCAATTTCAGGCACAGAAATGACTTTAAACACACTTATTGTAGTTGAAAAAGTAATAACTCACATCCAACCGTCATTTAAAGTCAAAAGATTAAATGTTAAAATTTCATCAATATTGACCATTTTTTCAACGTTCAACTGGTCCGGGGTCATCGTTTTTCATCAGAAAATTGATTTTTTGGACTCTACCAAAAATGATTCAAAATGTCATTTGGATCAGGCCTCATGTTGAATAACCACTTTTTAAACCCTCACAGTGACCAAAACTGCCATTTTTACAGAGTTTTGCTTACTCAAAATCTTCAATTTTGACCAATTTCAGGCACAGAAATGACTTTAAACACACTTATTTTAGTTGAAAAAGTAATAACTCACATCCAACCGTCATTTAAAGTCAAAAGATTAAATGTTAAAATTTCATCAATATTGACCATTTTTTCAACGTTCGACTGGTCCGGGGTCATCGTTTTTCATCAGAAAATTGATTTTTTGGACTCTACCAAAAATGATTCAAAATGTCATTTGGATCGGGCCTCATGTTGAATAACCACTTTTTAAACCCTCACAGTGACCAAAATTGCCATTTTTACAGAGTTTTGCTTACTCAAAATCTACAATTTTGACCAATTTCAGGCACAGAAATGACTTTAAACACACTTATTTTAGTTGAAAAAGGAATAACTCACATCCAACCGTCATTTAAAGTCAAAAGATTAAATGTTAAAATTTCATCAATATTGACCATTTTTTCAACGTTCGACAGGTCCGGGGTAATCGTTTTTCATCAGAAAATGGATTTTTTGGACTCTACCAAAAATGATTCAAAATGTCATTTGGATCGGGCCTCATGTTGAATAACCACTTTTTAAACCCTAACAGTGACCAAAATTGCCATTTTTACAGAGTTTTTGCTTACTCAAAATCTTCAATTTTGACCAATTTCAGGCACAGAAATGACTTTAAACACACTTATTTTAGTTGAAAAAGTAATAACTCACATCCAACCGTCATTTAAAGTCAAAAGATTAAATGTTAAAATTTCATCAATATTGACAATTTTTTCAACGTTCGACTGGTCCGGGGTCATCGTTTTTCATCAGAAAATTGATTTTTTGGACTCTACCAAAAATGATTCAAAATGTCATTTGGATCGGGCCTCATGTTGAATAACCACTTTTTAAACCCTCACAGTGACCAAAATTGCCATTTTTACAGAGTTTTGCTTACTCAAAATCTTCAATTTTGACCAATTTCAGGCACAGAAATGACTTTAAACACACTTATTGTAGTTGAAAAAGTAATAACTCACATCCAACCGTCATTTAAAGTCAAAAGATTAAATGTTAAAATTTCATCAATATTGACCATTTTTTCAACGTTCAACTGGTCCGGGGTCATCGTTTTTCATCAGAAAATTGATTTTTTGGACTCTACCAAAAATGATTCAAAATGTCATTTGGATCGGGCCTCATGTTGAATAACCACTTTTTAAACCCTAACAGTGACCAAAATTGCCATTTTTACAGAGTTTTGCTTACTCAAAATCTTCAATTTTGACCAATTTCAGGCACAGAAATGACTTTAAACACACTTATTTTAGTTGAAAAAGTAATAACTCACATCCAACCGTCATTTAAAGTCAAAAGATTAAATGTTAAAATTTCATCAATATTGACCATTTTTTCAACGTTCGACTGGTCCGGGGTCATCGTTTTTCATCAGAAAATTGATTTTTTTGGACTCTACCAAAAATGATTCAAAATGTCATTTGGATCGGGCCTCATGTTGAATAACCACTTTTTAAACCCTCACAGTGACCAAAATTGCCATTTTTACAGAGTTTTGCTTACTCAAAATCTTCAATTTTGACCAATTTCAGGCACAGAAATGACTTTAAACACACTTATTTTAGTTGAAAAAGTCATAACTCACATCCAACCGTCATTTAAAGTCAAAAGATTAAATGTTAAACTTTCATCAATATTGACCATTTTTTAAACGTTCGACTGATCCGGGGTCATCGTTTTTCATCAGAAAATTGATTTTTTGGACTCTACCAAAAATGATTCAAAATGTCATTTGGATCGGGCCTCATGTTGAATAACCACTTTTTAAACCCTCACAGTGACCAAAATTGCCATTTTTACAGAGTTTTGCTTACTCAAAATCTTCAATTTTGACCAATTTCAGGCACAGAAATGACTTTAAACACACTTATTGTAGTTGAAAAAGTAATAACTCACATCCAACCATCATTTAAAGTCAAAAGATTAAATGTTAAAATGTCATCAATATTGACCATTTTTTCAACGTTCGACTGGTCCGGGGTCATCGTTTTTCAATAGAAAATTGATTTTTTGGACTCTACCAAAAATGATTCAAAATGTCATTTGGATCGGGCCTCATGTTGAATAACCACTTTTTAAACCCTCACAGTGACCAAAATTGCCATTTTTACAGAGTTTTGCTTACTCAAAATCTTCAATTTTGACCAATTTCAGGCACAGAAATGACTTTAAACACACTTATTTTAGTTGAAAAAGTCATAACTCACATCCAACCGTCATTTAAAGTCAAAAGATTAAATGTTAAACTTTCATCAATATTGACCATTTTTTAAACGTTCGACTGATCCGGGGTCATCGTTTTTCATCAGAAAATTGATTTTTTGGACTCTACCAAAAATGGTTCAAAATGTCATTTGGATCGGGCCTCATGTTGAATAACCACTTTTTAAACCCTCACAGTGACCTAAATTGCCATTTTTACAGAGTTTTGCTTACTCAAAATCTTCAATTTTGACCAATTTCAGGCACAGAAATGACTTTAAACACACTTATTGTAGTTGAAAAAGTAATAACTCACATCCAACCATCATTTAAAGTCAAAAGATTAAATGTTAAAATTTCATCAATATTGACCATTTTTTCAACGTTCGACTGGTCCGGGGTCATCGTTTTTCATCAGAAAATTGATTTTTTGGACTCTACCAAAAATGATTCAAAATGTCATTTGGATCGGGCCTCATGTTGAATAACCACTTTTTAAACCCTCACAGTGACCAAAATTGCCATTTTTACAGAGTTTGCTTACTCAAAATCTTCAATTTTTACCAATTTCAGGCACAGAAATGACTTTAAACACACTTTTTTTAGTTGAAAAAGTAATAACTCACATCCAACCGTCATTTAAAGTCAAAAGATTAAATGTTAAAATTTCATCAATATTGACCATTTTTTCAACGTTCGACTGGTCCGGGGTCATCGTTTTTCATCAGAAAATGGATTTTTTGGACTCTACCAAAAATGATTCAAAATGTCATTTGGATCAGGCCTCATGTTGAATAACCACTTTTTAAACCCTCACAGTGACCAAAACTGCCATTTTTACAGAGTTTTGCTTACTCAAAATCTTCAATTTTGACCAATTTCAGGCACAGAAATGACTTTAAACACACTTATTTTAGTTGAAAAAGTAATAACTCACATCCAACCGTCATTTAAAGTCAAAAGATTAAATGTTAAAATTTCATCAATATTGACCATTTTTTCAACGTTCGACTGGTCCGGGGTCATCGTTTTTCATCAGAAAATTGATTTTTTGGACTCTACCAAAAATGATTCAAAATGTCATTTGGATCAGGCCTCATGTTGAATAACCACTTTTTAAACCCTCACAGTGACCAAAACTGCCATTTTTACAGAGTTTGCTTACTCAAAATCTTCAATTTTTACCAATTTCAGGCACAGAAATGACTTTAAACACACTTTTTTTAGTTGAAAAAGTAATACCTCACATCCAACCGTCATTTAAAGTCAAAAGATTAAATGTTAAAATTTCATCAATATTGACCATTTTTTCAACGTTCGACTGGTCCGGGGTCATCGCTTTTCATCAGAAAATTGATTTTTTGGACTCTACCAAAAATGATTCAAAATGTCATTTGGATCGGGCCTCATGTTGAATAACCACTTTTTAAACCCTAACAGTGACCAAAATTGCCATTTTTACAGAGTTTTGCTTACTCAAAATCTTCAATTTTGACCAATTTCAGGCACAGAAATGACTTTAAACACACTTATTGTAGTTGAAAAAGTAATAACTCACATCCAACCGTCATTTAAAGTCAAAAGATTAAATGTTAAAATTTCATCAATATTGACCATTTTTTCAACGTTCAACTGGTCCGGGGTCATCGTTTTTCATCAGAAAATTGATTTTTTGGACTCTACCAAAAATGATTCAAAATGTCATTTGGATCAGGCCTCATGTTGAATAACCACTTTTTAAACCCTCACAGTGACCAAAACTGCCATTTTTACAGAGTTTTGCTTACTCAAAATCTTCAATTTTGACCAATTTCAGGCACAGAAATGACTTTAAACACACTTATTTTAGTTGAAAAAGTAATAACTCACATCCAACCGTCATTTAAAGTCAAAAGATTAAATGTTAAAATTTCATCAATATTGACCATTTTTTCAACGTTCAACTGGTCCGGGGTCATCGTTTTTCATCAGAAAATTGATTTTTTGGACTCTACCAAAAATGATTCAAAATGTCATTTGGATCAGGCCTCATGTTGAATAACCACTTTTTAAACCCTCACAGTGACCAAAATTGCCATTTTTACAGAGTTTTGCTTACTCAAAATCTTCAATTTTGACCAATTTCAGGCACAGAAATGACTTTAAACACACTTATTTTAGTTGAAAAAGTAATAACTCACATCCAACCGTCATTTAAAGTCAAAAGATTAAATGTTAAAATTTCATCAATATTGACCATTTTTTCAACGTTCGACTGGTCCGGGGTCATCGTTTTTCAATAGAAAATTGATTTTTTGGACTCTACCAAAAATGATTCAAAATGTCATTTGGATCGGGCCTCATGTTGAATAACCACTTTTTAAACCCTCACAGTGACCAAAATTGCCATTTTTACAGAGTTTTGCTTACTCAAAATCTTCAATTTTGACCAATTTCAGGCACAGAAATGACTTTAAACACACTTATTTTAGTTGAAAAAGTCATAACTCACATCCAACCGTCATTTAAAGTCAAAAGATTAAATGTTAAACTTTCATCAATATTGACCATTTTTTAAACGTTCGACTGATCCGGGGTCATCGTTTTTCATCAGAAAATTGATTTTTTGGACTCTACCAAAAATGATTCAAAATGTCATTTGGATCGGGCCTCATGTTGAATAACCACTTTTTAAACCCTCACAGTGACCAAAATTGCCATTTTTACAGAGTTTTGCTTACTCAAAATCTTCACTTTTGACCAATTTCAGGCACAGAAATGACTTTAAACACACTTATTGTAGTTGAAAAAGTAATAACTCACATCCAACCATCATTTAAAGTCAAAAGATTAAATGTTAAAATTTCATCAATATTGACCATTTTTTCAACGTTCGAATGGTCCGGGGTCATCGTTTTTCATCAGAAAATGGATTTTTTGGACTCTACCAAAAATGATTCAAAATGTCATTTGGATCAGGCCTCATGTTGAATAACCACTTTTTAAACCCTCACAGTGACCAAAACTGCAATTTTTACAGAGTTTTGCTTACTCAAAATCTTCAATTTTGACCAATTTCAGGCACAGAAATGACTTTAAACACACTTATTTTAGTTGAAAAAGTAATAACTCACATCCAACCGTCATTTAAAGTCAAAAGATTAAATGTTAAAATTTCATCAATATTGACCATTTTTTCAACGTTCGACTGGTCATCGTTTTTCATCAGAAAATTGATTTTTTTGGACTCCACCAAAAATGATTCAAAATGTCATTTGGATCGGGCCTCATGTTGAATAACCACTTTTTAAACCCTCACAGTGACCAAAACTGCCATTTTTACAGAGTTTTGCTTACTCAAAATCTTCAATTTTGACCAATTTCAGGCACAGAAATGACTTTAAACACACTTATTTTAGTTGAAAAAGTAATAACTCACATCCAACCGTCATTTAAAGTCAAAAGATTAAATGTTAAAATTTCATCAATATTGACCATTTTTTCAACGTTCGACTGGTCCGAGGTCATCGTTTTTCATCAGAAAATTGATTTTTTGGACTCTACCAAAAATGATTCAAAATGTCATTTGGATCGGGCCTCATGTTGAATAACCACTTTTTAAACCCTCACAGTGACCAAAATTGCCATTTTTACAGAGTTTTGCTTACTCAAAATGTTCAATTTTGACCAATTTCAGGCACAGAAATGACTTTAAACACACTTATTTTAGTTGAAAAAGTAATAACTCACATCCAACCGTCATTTAAAGTGAAAAGATTAAATTTTAAAATTTCATCAATATTGACCATTTTTTCAACGTTCGACTGGTCCGGGGTCATCGTTTTTCATCAGAAAATTGATTTTTTTGGACTCTACCAAAAATGATTCAAAATGTCATTTGGATCGGGCCTCATGTTGAATAACCACTTTTTAAACCCTCACAGTGACCAAAATTGCCATTTTTACAGAGTTTGCTTACTCAAAATCTTCAATTTTTACCAATTTCAGGCACAGAAATGACTTTAAACACACTTTTTTTAGTTGAAAAAGTAATACCTCACATCCAACCGTCATTTAAAGTCAAAAGATTAAATGTTAAAATTTCATCAATATTGACCATTTTTTCAACGTTCGACTGGTCCGGGGTAATCGTTTTTCATCAGAAAATGGATTTTTTGGACTCTACCAAAAATGATTCAAAATGTCATTTGGATCGGGCCTCATGTTGAATAACCACTTTTTAAACCCTAACAGTGACCAAAATTGCCATTTTTACAGAGTTTTGCTTACTCAAAATCTTCAATTTTGACCAATTTCAGGCACAGAAATGACTTTAAACACACTTATTGTAGTTGAAAAAGTAATAACTCACATCCAACCGTCATTTAAAGTCAAAAGATTAAATGTTAAAATTTCATCAATATTGACCATTTTTTCAACGTTCAACTGGTCCGGGGTCATCGTTTTTCATCAGAAAATTGATTTTTTGGACTCTACCAAAAATGATTCAAAATGTCATTTGGATCAGGCCTCATGTTGAATAACCACTTTTTAAACCCTCACAGTGACCAAAACTGCCATTTTTACAGAGTTTTGCTTACTCAAAATCTTCAATTTTGACCAATTTCAGGCACAGAAATGACTTTAAACACACTTATTTTAGTTGAAAAAGTAATAACTCACATCCAACCGTCATTTAAAGTCAAAAGATTAAATGTTAAAATTTCATCAATATTGACCATTTTTTCAACGTTCGACTGGTCCGGGGTCATCGTTTTTCATCAGAAAATTGATTTTTTGGACTCTACCAAAAATGATTCAAAATGTCATTTGGATCGGGCCTCATGTTGAATAACCACTTTTTAAACCCTCACAGTGACCAAAATTGCCATTTTTACAGAGTTTTGCTTACTCAAAATCTACAATTTTGACCAATTTCAGGCACAGAAATGACTTTAAACACACTTATTTTAGTTGAAAAAGGAATAACTCACATCCAACCGTCATTTAAAGTGAAAAGATTAAATATTAAAATTTCATCAATATTGACCATTTTTTCAACGTTCGACTGGTCCGGGGTCATCGTTTTTCATCAGAAAATTGATTTTTTGGACTCTACCAAAAATGATTCAAAATGTCATTTGGATCGGGCCTCATGTTGAATAACCACTTTTTAAACCCTCACAGTGACCACAATTGCCATTTTTACAGAGTTTGCTTACTCAAAATCTTCAATTTTTACCAATTTCAGGCACAGAAATGACTTTAAACACACTTATTTTAGTTGAAAAAGTAATAACTCACATCCAACCGTCATTTAAAGTCAAAAGATTAAATGTTAAAATTTCATCAATATTGACCATTTTTTCAACGTTCGACAGGTCCGGGGTAATCGTTTTTCATCAGAAAATGGATTTTTTGGACTCTACCAAAAATGATTCAAAATGTCATTTGGATCGGGCCTCATGTTGAATAACCACTTTTTAAACCCTAACAGTGACCAAAATTGCCATTTTTACAGAGTTTTTGCTTACTCAAAATCTTCAATTTTGACCAATTTCAGGCACAGAAATGACTTTAAACACACTTATTTTAGTTGAAAAAGTAATAACTCACATCCAACCGTCATTTAAAGTCAAAAGATTAAATGTTAAAATTTCATCAATATTGACAATTTTTTCAACGTTCGAATGGTCTGGGGTCATCGTTTTTCATCAGAAAATTGATTTTTTGGACTCTACCAAAAATGATTCAAAATGTCATTTGGATCGGGCCTCATGTTGAATAACCACTTTTTAAACCCTCACAGTGACCAAAATTGCCATTTTTACAGAGTTTTGCTTACTCAAAATCTTCAATTTTGACCAATTTCAGGCACAGAAATGACTTTAAACACACTTATTGTAGTTGAAAAAGTAATAACTCACATCCAACCGTCATTTAAAGTCAAAAGATTAAATGTTAAAATTTCATCAATATTGACCATTTTTTCAACGTTCAACTGGTCCGGGGTCATCGTTTTTCATCAGAAAATTGATTTTTTGGACTCTACCAAAAATGATTCAAAATGTCATTTGGATCGGGCCTCATGTTGAATAACCACTTTTTAAACCCTAACAGTGACCAAAATTGCCATTTTTACAGAGTTTTGCTTACTCAAAATCTTCAATTTTGACCAATTTCAGGCACAGAAATGACTTTAAACACACTTATTTTAGTTGAAAAAGTAATAACTCACATCCAACCGTCATTTAAAGTCAAAAGATTAAATGTTAAAATTTCATCAATATTGACCATTTTTTCAACGTTCGACTGGTCCGGGGTCATCGTTTTTCATCAGAAAATTGATTTTTTTGGACTCTACCAAAAATGATTCAAAATGTCATTTGGATCGGGCCTCATGTTGAATAACCACTTTTTAAACCCTCACAGTGACCAAAATTGCCATTTTTACAGAGTTTTGCTTACTCAAAATCTTCAATTTTGACCAATTTCAGGCACAGAAATGACTTTAAACACACTTATTTTAGTTGAAAAAGTCATAACTCACATCCAACCGTCATTTAAAGTCAAAAGATTAAATGTTAAACTTTCATCAATATTGACCATTTTTTAAACGTTCGACTGATCCGGGGTCATCGTTTTTCATCAGAAAATTGATTTTTTGGACTCTACCAAAAATGATTCAAAATGTCATTTGGATCGGGCCTCATGTTGAATAACCACTTTTTAAACCCTCACAGTGACCAAAATTGCCATTTTTACAGAGTTTTGCTTACTCAAAATCTTCAATTTTGACCAATTTCAGGCACAGAAATGACTTTAAACACACTTATTGTAGTTGAAAAAGTAATAACTCACATCCAACCATCATTTAAAGTCAAAAGATTAAATGTTAAAATTTCATCAATATTGACCATTTTTTCAACGTTCGAATGGTCCGGGGTCATCGTTTTTCATCAGAAAATGGATTTTTTGGACTCTACCAAAAATGATTCAAAATGTCATTTGGATCAGGCCTCATGTTGAATAACCACTTTTTAAACCCTCACAGTGACCAAAACTGCCATTTTTACAGAGTTTTGCTTACTCAAAATCTTCAATTTTGACCAATTTCAGGCACAGAAATGACTTTAAACACACTTATTTTAGTTGAAAAAGTAATAACTCACATCCAACCGTCATTTAAAGTCAAAAGATTAAATGTTAAAATTTCATCAATATTGACCATTTTTTCAACGTTCGACTGGTCATCGTTTTTCATCAGAAAATTGATTTTTTTGGACTCCACCAAAAATGATTCAAAATGTCATTTGGATCGGGCCTCATGTTGAATAACCACTTTTTAAACCCTCACAGTGACCAAAACTGCCATTTTTACAGAGTTTTGCTTACTCAAAATCTTCAATTTTGACCAATTTCAGGCACAGAAATGACTTTAAACACACTTATTTTAGTTGAAAAAGTAATAACTCACATCCAACCGTCATTTAAAGTCAAAAGATTAAATGTTAAAATTTCATCAATATTGACCATTTTTTCAACGTTCGACTGGTCCGAGGTCATCGTTTTTCATCAGAAAATTGATTTTTTGGACTCTACCAAAAATGATTCAAAATGTCATTTGGATCGGGCCTCATGTTGAATAACCACTTTTTAAACCCTCACAGTGACCAAAATTGCCATTTTTACAGAGTTTTGCTTACTCAAAATGTTCAATTTTGACCAATTTCAGGCACAGAAATGACTTTAAACACACTTATTTTAGTTGAAAAAGTAATAACTCACATCCAACCGTCATTTAAAGTGAAAAGATTAAATTTTAAAATTTCATCAATATTGACCATTTTTTCAACGTTCGACTGGTCCGGGGTCATCGTTTTTCATCAGAAAATTGATTTTTTGGACTCTACCAAAAATGATTCAAAATGTCATTTGGATCGGGCCTCATGTTGAATAACCACTTTTTAAACCCTCACAGTGACCAAAATTGCCATTTTTACAGAGTTTGCTTACTCAAAATCTTCAATTTTTACCAATTTCAGGCACAGAAATGACTTTAAACACACTTTTTTTAGTTGAAAAAGTAATACCTCACATCCAACCGTCATTTAAAGTCAAAAGATTAAATGTTAAAATTTCATCAATATTGACCATTTTTTCAAC
The DNA here is from genome assembly GCF_964263255.1 of Lissotriton vulgaris. Classification (NCBI taxonomy): domain Eukaryota; kingdom Metazoa; phylum Chordata; class Amphibia; order Caudata; family Salamandridae; genus Lissotriton; species Lissotriton vulgaris. Next base: position 268,952 of record NW_028249740.1, read on the forward strand.
GTTCGACTGGTCCGGGGTAATCGTTTTTCATCAGAAAATGGATTTTTTGGACTCTACCAAAAATGATTCAAAATGTCATTTGGATCGGGCCTCATGTTGAATAACCACTTTTTAAACCCTAACAGTGACCAAAATTGCCATTTTTACAGAGTTTTGCTTACTCAAAATCTTCAATTTTGACCAATTTCAGGCACAGAAATGACTTTAAACACACTTATTGTAGTTGAAAAAGTAATAACTCACATCCAACCGTCATTTAAAGTCAAAAGATTAAATGTTAAAATTTCATCAATATTGACCATTTTTTCAACGTTCAACTGGTCCGGGGTCATCGTTTTTCATCAGAAAATTGATTTTTTGGACTCTACCAAAAATGATTCAAAATGTCATTTGGATCGGGCCTCATGTTGAATAACCACTTTTTAAACCCTCACAGTGACCAAAATTGCCATTTTTACAGAGTTTTGCTTACTCAAAATCTTCAATTTTGACCAATTTCAGGCACAGAAATGACTTTAAACACACTTATTTTAGTTGAAAAAGTCATAACTCACATCCAACCGTCATTTAAAGTCAAAAGATTAAATGTTAAACTTTCATCAATATTGACCATTTTTTAAACGTTCGACTGATCCGGGGTCATCGTTTTTCATCAGAAAATTGATTTTTTGGACTCTACCAAAAATGATTCAAAATGTCATTTGGATCGGGCCTCATGTTGAATAACCACTTTTTAAACCCTCACAGTGACCAAAATTGCCATTTTTACAGAGTTTTGCTTACTCAAAATCTTCAATTTTGACCAATTTCAGGCACAGAAATGACTTTAAACACACTTATTGTAGTTGAAAAAGTAATAACTCACATCCAACCATCATTTAAAGTCAAAAGATTAAATGTTAAAATTTCATCAATATTGACCATTTTTTCAACGTTCGAATGGTCCGGGGTCATCGTTTTTCATCAGAAAATGGATTTTTTGGACTCTACCAAAAATGATTCAAAATGTCATTTGGATCAGGCCTCATGTTGAATAACCACTTTTTAAACCCTCACAGTGACCAAAACTGCCATTTTTACAGAGTTTTGCTTACTCAAAATCTTCAATTTTGACCAATTTCAGGCACAGAAATGACTTTAAACACACTTATTTTAGTTGAAAAAGTAATAACTCACATCCAACCGTCATTTAAAGTCAAAAGATTAAATGTTAAAATTTCATCAATATTGACCATTTTTTCAACGTTCGACTGGTCATCGTTTTTCATCAGAAAATTGATTTTTTTGGACTCCACCAAAAATGATTCAAAATGTCATTTGGATCGGGCCTCATGTTGAATAACCACTTTTTAAACCCTCACAGTGACCAAAACTGCCATTTTTACAGAGTTTTGCTTACTCAAAATCTTCAATTTTGACCAATTTCAGGCACAGAAATGACTTTAAACACACTTATTTTAGTTGAAAAAGTAATAACTCACATCCAACCGTCATTTAAAGTCAAAAGATTAAATGTTAAAATTTCATCAATATTGACCATTTTTTCAACGTTCGACTGGTCCGAGGTCATCGTTTTTCATCAGAAAATTGATTTTTTGGACTCTACCAAAAATGATTCAAAATGTCATTTGGATCGGGCCTCATGTTGAATAACCACTTTTTAAACCCTCACAGTGACCAAAATTGCCATTTTTACAGAGTTTTGCTTACTCAAAATGTTCAATTTTGACCAATTTCAGGCACAGAAATGACTTTAAACACACTTATTTTAGTTGAAAAAGTAATAACTCACATCCAACCGTCATTTAAAGTGAAAAGATTAAATTTTAAAATTTCATCAATATTGACCATTTTTTCAACGTTCGACTGGTCCGGGGTCATCGTTTTTCATCAGAAAATTGATTTTTTGGACTCTACCAAAAATGATTCAAAATGTCATTTGGATCGGGCCTCATGTTGAATAACCACTTTTTAAACCCTCACAGTGACCAAAATTGCCATTTTTACAGAGTTTGCTTACTCAAAATCTTCAATTTTGACCAATTTCAGGCACAGAAATGACTTTAAACACACTTATTGTAGTTGAAAAAGTAATAACTCACATCCAACCGTCATTTAAAGTCAAAAGATTAAATGTTAAAATTTCATCAATATTGACCATTTTTTCAACGTTCAACTGGTCCGGGGTCATCGTTTTTCATCAGAAAATTGATTTTTTGGACTCTACCAAAAATGATTCAAAATGTCATTTGGATCGGGCCTCATGTTGAATAACCACTTTTTAAACCCTAACAGTGACCAAAATTGCCATTTTTACAGAGTTTTGCTTACTCAAAATCTTCAATTTTGACCAATTTCAGGCACAGAAATGACTTTAAACACACTTATTTTAGTTGAAAAAGTAATAACTCACATCCAACCGTCATTTAAAGTCAAAAGATTAAATGTTAAAATTTCATCAATATTGACCATTTTTTCAACGTTCGACTGGTCCGGGGTCATCGTTTTTCATCAGAAAATTGATTTTTTTGGACTCTACCAAAAATGATTCAAAATGTCATTTGGATCGGGCCTCATGTTGAATAACCACTTTTTAAACCCTCACAGTGACCAAAATTGCCATTTTTACAGAGTTTTGCTTACTCAAAATCTTCAATTTTGACCAATTTCAGGCACAGAAATGACTTTAAACACACTTATTTTAGTTGAAAAAGTCATAACTCACATCCAACCGTCATTTAAAGTCAAAAGATTAAATGTTAAACTTTCATCAATATTGACCATTTTTTAAACGTTCGACTGATCCGGGGTCATCGTTTTTCATCAGAAAATTGATTTTTTGGACTCTACCAAAAATGATTCAAAATGTCATTTGGATCGGGCCTCATGTTGAATAACCACTTTTTAAACCCTCACAGTGACCAAAATTGCCATTTTTACAGAGTTTTGCTTACTCAAAATCTTCAATTTTGACCAATTTCAGGCACAGAAATGACTTTAAACACACTTATTGTAGTTGAAAAAGTAATAACTCACATCCAACCATCATTTAAAGTCAAAAGATTAAATGTTAAAATTTCATCAATATTGACCATTTTTTCAACGTTCGAATGGTCCGGGGTCATCGTTTTTCATCAGAAAATGGATTTTTTGGACTCTACCAAAAATGATTCAAAATGTCATTTGGATCAGGCCTCATGTTGAATAACCACTTTTTAAACCCTCACAGTGACCAAAACTGCCATTTTTACAGAGTTTTGCTTACTCAAAATCTTCAATTTTGACCAATTTCAGGCACAGAAATGACTTTAAACACACTTATTTTAGTTGAAAAAGTAATAACTCACATCCAACCGTCATTTAAAGTCAAAAGATTAAATGTTAAAATTTCATCAATATTGACCATTTTTTCAACGTTCGACTGGTCATCGTTTTTCATCAGAAAATTGATTTTTTTGGACTCCACCAAAAATGATTCAAAATGTCATTTGGATCGGGCCTCATGTTGAATAACCACTTTTTAAACCCTCACAGTGACCAAAACTGCCATTTTTACAGAGTTTTGCTTACTCAAAATCTTCAATTTTGACCAATTTCAGGCACAGAAATGACTTTAAACACACTTATTTTAGTTGAAAAAGTAATAACTCACATCCAACCGTCATTTAAAGTCAAAAGATTAAATGTTAAAATTTCATCAATATTGACCATTTTTTCAACGTTCGACTGGTCCGAGGTCATCGTTTTTCATCAGAAAATTGATTTTTTGGACTCTACCAAAAATGATTCAAAATGTCATTTGGATCGGGCCTCATGTTGAATAACCACTTTTTAAACCCTCACAGTGACCAAAATTGCCATTTTTACAGAGTTTTGCTTACTCAAAATGTTCAATTTTGACCAATTTCAGGCACAGAAATGACTTTAAACACACTTATTTTAGTTGAAAAAGTAATAACTCACATCCAACCGTCATTTAAAGTGAAAAGATTAAATTTTAAAATTTCATCAATATTGACCATTTTTTCAACGTTCGACTGGTCCGGGGTCATCGTTTTTCATCAGAAAATTGATTTTTTGGACTCTACCAAAAATGATTCAAAATGTCATTTGGATCGGGCCTCATGTTGAATAACCACTTTTTAAACCCTCACAGTGACCAAAATTGCCATTTTTACAGAGTTTGCTTACTCAAAATCTTCAATTTTTACCAATTTCAGGCACAGAAATGACTTTAAACACACTTTTTTTAGTTGAAAAAGTAATACCTCACATCCAACCGTCATTTAAAGTCAAAAGATTAAATGTTAAAATTTCATCAATATTGACCATTTTTTCAACGTTCGACTGGTCCGGGGTAATCGTTTTTCATCAGAAAATGGATTTTTTGGACTCTACCAAAAATGATTCAAAATGTCATTTGGATCGGGCCTCATGTTGAATAACCACTTTTTAAACCCTAACAGTGACCAAAATTGCCATTTTTACAGAGTTTTGCTTACTCAAAATCTTCAATTTTGACCAATTTCAGGCACAGAAATGACTTTAAACACACTTATTGTAGTTGAAAAAGTAATAACTCACATCCAACCGTCATTTAAAGTCAAAAGATTAAATGTTAAAATTTCATCAATATTGACCATTTTTTCAACGTTCAACTGGTCCGGGGTCATCGTTTTTCATCAGAAAATTGATTTTTTGGACTCTACCAAAAATGATTCAAAATGTCATTTGGATCGGGCCTCATGTTGAATAACCACTTTTTAAACCCTCACAGTGACCAAAATTGCCATTTTTACAGAGTTTTGCTTACTCAAAATCTTCAATTTTGACCAATTTCAGGCACAGAAATGACTTTAAACACACTTATTTTAGTTGAAAAAGTCATAACTCACATCCAACCGTCATTTAAAGTCAAAAGATTAAATGTTAAACTTTCATCAATATTGACCATTTTTTAAACGTTCGACTGATCCGGGGTCATCGTTTTTCATCAGAAAATTGATTTTTTGGACTCTACCAAAAATGATTCAAAATGTCATTTGGATCGGGCCTCATGTTGAATAACCACTTTTTAAACCCTCACAGTGACCAAAATTGCCATTTTTACAGAGTTTTGCTTACTCAAAATCTTCAATTTTGACCAATTTCAGGCACAGAAATGACTTTAAACACACTTATTGTAGTTGAAAAAGTAATAACTCACATCCAACCATCATTTAAAGTCAAAAGATTAAATGTTAAAATTTCATCAATATTGACCATTTTTTCAACGTTCGAATGGTCCGGGGTCATCGTTTTTCATCAGAAAATGGATTTTTTGGACTCTACCAAAAATGATTCAAAATGTCATTTGGATCAGGCCTCATGTTGAATAACCACTTTTTAAACCCTCACAGTGACCAAAACTGCCATTTTTACAGAGTTTTGCTTACTCAAAATCTTCAATTTTGACCAATTTCAGGCACAGAAATGACTTTAAACACACTTATTTTAGTTGAAAAAGTAATAACTCACATCCAACCGTCATTTAAAGTCAAAAGATTAAATGTTAAAATTTCATCAATATTGACCATTTTTTCAACGTTCGACTGGTCATCGTTTTTCATCAGAAAATTGATTTTTTTGGACTCCACCAAAAATGATTCAAAATGTCATTTGGATCGGGCCTCATGTTGAATAACCACTTTTTAAACCCTCACAGTGACCAAAACTGCCATTTTTACAGAGTTTTGCTTACTCAAAATCTTCAATTTTGACCAATTTCAGGCACAGAAATGACTTTAAACACACTTATTTTAGTTGAAAAAGTAATAACTCACATCCAACCGTCATTTAAAGTCAAAAGATTAAATGTTAAAATTTCATCAATATTGACCATTTTTTCAACGTTCGACTGGTCCGAGGTCATCGTTTTTCATCAGAAAATTGATTTTTTGGACTCTACCAAAAATGATTCAAAATGTCATTTGGATCGGGCCTCATGTTGAATAACCACTTTTTAAACCCTCACAGTGACCAAAATTGCCATTTTTACAGAGTTTTGCTTACTCAAAATGTTCAATTTTGACCAATTTCAGGCACAGAAATGACTTTAAACACACTTATTTTAGTTGAAAAAGTAATAACTCACATCCAACCGTCATTTAAAGTGAAAAGATTAAATTTTAAAATTTCATCAATATTGACCATTTTTTCAACGTTCGACTGGTCCGGGGTCATCGTTTTTCATCAGAAAATTGATTTTTTGGACTCTACCAAAAATGATTCAAAATGTCATTTGGATCGGGCCTCATGTTGAATAACCACTTTTTAAACCCTCACAGTGACCAAAATTGCCATTTTTACAGAGTTTGCTTACTCAAAATCTTCAATTTTGACCAATTTCAGGCACAGAAATGACTTTAAACACACTTATTGTAGTTGAAAAAGTAATAACTCACATCCAACCGTCATTTAAAGTCAAAAGATTAAATGTTAAAATTTCATCAATATTGACCATTTTTTCAACGTTCAACTGGTCCGGGGTCATCGTTTTTCATCAGAAAATTGATTTTTTGGACTCTACCAAAAATGATTCAAAATGTCATTTGGATCAGGCCTCATGTTGAATAACCACTTTTTAAACCCTCACAGTGACCAAAACTGCCATTTTTACAGAGTTTTGCTTACTCAAAATCTTCAATTTTGACCAATTTCAGGCACAGAAATGACTTTAAACACACTTATTTTAGTTGAAAAAGTAATAACTCACATCCAACCGTCATTTAAAGTCAAAAGATTAAATGTTAAAATTTCATCAATATTGACCATTTTTTCAACGTTCGACTGGTCCGGGGTCATCGTTTTTCATCAGAAAATTGATTTTTTGGACTCTACCAAAAATGATTCAAAATGTCATTTGGATCGGGCCTCATGTTGAATAACCACTTTTTAAACCCTCACAGTGACCAAAATTGCCATTTTTACAGAGTTTTGCTTACTCAAAATCTACAATTTTGACCAATTTCAGGCACAGAAATGACTTTAAACACACTTATTTTAGTTGAAAAAGGAATAACTCACATCCAACCGTCATTTAAAGTGAAAAGATTAAATATTAAAATTTCATCAATATTGACCATTTTTTCAACGTTCGACTGGTCCGGGGTCATCGTTTTTCATCAGAAAATTGATTTTTTGGACTCTACCAAAAATGATTCAAAATGTCATTTGGATCGGGCCTCATGTTGAATAACCACTTTTTAAACCCTCACAGTGACCACAATTGCCATTTTTACAGAGTTTGCTTACTCAAAATCTTCAATTTTTACCAATTTCAGGCACAGAAATGACTTTAAACACACTTATTTTAGTTGAAAAAGTAATAACTCACATCCAACCGTCATTTAAAGTCAAAAGATTAAATGTTAAAATTTCATCAATATTGACCATTTTTTCAACGTTCGACAGGTCCGGGGTAATCGTTTTTCATCAGAAAATGGATTTTTTGGACTCTACCAAAAATGATTCAAAATGTCATTTGGATCGGGCCTCATGTTGAATAACCACTTTTTAAACCCTAACAGTGACCAAAATTGCCATTTTTACAGAGTTTTTGCTTACTCAAAATCTTCAATTTTGACCAATTTCAGGCACAGAAATGACTTTAAACACACTTATTTTAGTTGAAAAAGTAATAACTCACATCCAACCGTCATTTAAAGTCAAAAGATTAAATGTTAAAATTTCATCAATATTGACAATTTTTTCAACGTTCGACTGGTCCGGGGTCATCGTTTTTCATCAGAAAATTGATTTTTTGGACTCTACCAAAAATGATTCAAAATGTCATTTGGATCGGGCCTCATGTTGAATAACCACTTTTTAAACCCTAACAGTGACCAAAATTGCCATTTTTACAGAGTTTTGCTTACTCAAAATCTTCAATTTTGACCAATTTCAGGCACAGAAATGACTTTAAACACACTTATTGTAGTTGAAAAAGTAATAACTCACATCCAACCGTCATTTAAAGTCAAAAGATTAAATGTTAAAATTTCATCAATATTGACCATTTTTTCAACGTTCAACTGGTCCGGGGTCATCGTTTTTCATCAGAAAATTGATTTTTTGGACTCTACCAAAAATGATTCAAAATGTCATTTGGATCGGGCCTCATGTTGAATAACCACTTTTTAAACCCTAACAGTGACCAAAATTGCCATTTTTACAGAGTTTTGCTTACTCAAAATCTTCAATTTTGACCAATTTCAGGCACAGAAATGACTTTAAACACACTTATTTTAGTTGAAAAAGTAATAACTCACATCCAACCGTCATTTAAAGTCAAAAGATTAAATGTTAAAATTTCATCAATATTGACCATTTTTTCAACGTTCGACTGGTCCGGGGTCATCGCTTTTCATCAGAAAATTGATTTTTTGGACTCTACCAAAAATGATTCAAAATGTCATTTGGATCGGGCCTCATGTTGAATAACCACTTTTTAAACCCTCACAGTGACCAAAATTGCCATTTTTACAGAGTTTTGCTTACTCAAAATCTTCAATTTTGACCAATTTCAGGCACAGAAATGACTTTAAACACACTTATTTTAGTTGAAAAAGCCATAACTCACATCCAACCGTCATTTAAAGTCAAAAGATTAAATGTTAAACTTTCATCAATATTGACCATTTTTTAAACGTTCGACTGATCCGGGGTCATCGTTTTTCATCAGAAAATTGATTTTTTGGACTCTACCAAAAATGATTCAAAATGTCATTTGGATCGGGCCTCATGTTGAATAACCACTTTTTAAACCCTCACAGTGACCAAAATTGCCATTTTTACAGAGTTTTGCTTACTCAAAATCTTCAATTTTGACCAATTTCAGGCACAGAAATGACTTTAAACACACTTATTGTAGTTGAAAAAGTAATAACTCACATCCAACCATCATTTAAAGTCAAAAGATTAAATGTTAAAATTTCATCAATATTGACCATTTTTTCAACGTTCGAATGGTCCGGGGTCATCGTTTTTCATCAGAAAATGGATTTTTTGGACTCTACCAAAAATGATTCAAAATGTCATTTGGATCAGGCCTCATGTTGAATAACCACTTTTTAAACCCTCACAGTGACCAAAACTGCCATTTTTACAGAGTTTTGCTTACTCAAAATCTTCAATTTTGACCAATTTCAGGCACAGAAATGACTTTAAACACACTTATTTTAGTTGAAAAAGTAATAACTCACATCCAACCGTCATTTAAAGTCAAAAGATTAAATGTTAAAATTTCATCAATATTGACCATTTTTTCAACGTTCGACTGGTCATCGTTTTTCATCAGAAAATTGATTTTTTTGGACTCCACCAAAAATGATTCAAAATGTCATTTGGATCGGGCCTCATGTTGAATAACCACTTTTTAAACCCTCACAGTGACCAAAACTGCCATTTTTACAGAGTTTTGCTTACTCAAAATCTTCAATTTTGACCAATTTCAGGCACAGAAATGACTTTAAACACACTTATTTAGTTGAAAAAGTAATAACTCACATCCAACCGTCATTTAAAGTCAAAAGATTAAATGTTAAAATTTCATCAATATTGACTATTTTTTCAACGTTCGACTGGTCCGAGGTCATCGTTTTTCATCAGAAAATTGATTTTTTGGACTCTACCAAAAATGATTCAAAATGTCATTTGGATCGGGCCTCATGTTGAATAACCACTTTTTAAACCCTCACAGTGACCAAAATTGCCATTTTTACAGAGTTTTGCTTACTCAAAATGTTCAATTTTGACCAATTTCAGGCACAGAAATGACTTTAAACACACTTATTTTAGTTGAAAAAGTAATAACTCACATCCAACCGTCATTTAAAGTGAAAAGATTAAATTTTAAAATTTCATCAATATTGACCATTTTTTCAACGTTCGACTGGTCCGGGGTCATCGTTTTTCATCAGAAAATTGATTTTTTGGACTCTACCAAAAATGATTCAAAATGTCATTTGGATCGGGCCTCATGTTGAATAACCACTTTTTAAACCCTCACAGTGACCAAAATTGCCATTTTTACAGAGTTTGCTTACTCAAAATCTTCAATTTTTACCAATTTCAGGCACAGAAATGACTTTAAACACACTTTTTTTAGTTGAAAAAGTAATACCTCACATCCAACCGTCATTTAAAGTCAAAAGATTAAATGTTAAAATTTCATCAATATTGACCATTTTTTCAACGTTCGACTGGTCCGGGGTAATCGTTTTTTATCAGAAAATGGATTTTTTGGACTCTACCAAAAATGATTCAAAATGTCATTTGGATCGGGCCTCGTGTTGAATAACCACTTTTTAAACCCTAACAGTGACCAAAATTGCCATTTTTACAGAGTTTTTGCTTACTCAAAATCTTCAATTTTGACCAATTTCAGGCACAGAAATGACTTTAAACACACTTATTTTAGTTGAAAAAGTAATAACTCACATCCAACCGTCATTTAAAGTCAAAAGATTAAATGTTAAAATTTCATCAATATTGACAATTTTTTCAACGTTCGACTGGTCCGGGGTCATCGTTTTTCATCAGAAAATGGATTTTTTGGACTCTACCAAAAATGATTCAAAATGTCATTTGGATCGGGCCTCATGTTGAATAACCACTTTTTAAACCCTCACAGTGACCAAAATTGCCATTTTTACAGAGTTTTGCTTACTCAAAATCTTCAATTTTGACCAATTTCAGGCACAGAAATGACTTTAAACACACTTATTGTAGTTGAAAAAGTAATAACTCACATCCAACCGTCATTTAAAGTCAAAAGATTAAATGTTAAAATTTCATCAATATTGACCATTTTTTCAACGTTCAACTGGTCCGGGGTCATCGTTTTTCATCAGAAAATTGATTTTTTGGACTCTACCAAAAATGATTCAAAATGTCATTTGGATCGGGCCTCATGTTGAATAACCACTTTTTAAACCCTAACAGTGACCAAAATTGCCATTTTTACAGAGTTTTGCTTACTCAAAATCTTCAATTTTGACCAATTTCAGGCACAGAAATGACTTTAAACACACTTATTTTAGTTGAAAAAGTCATAACTCACATCCAACCGTCATTTAAAGTCAAAAGATTAAATGTTAAACTTTCATCAATATTGACCATTTTTTAAACGTTCGACTGATCCGGGGTCATCGTTTTTCATCAGAAAATTGATTTTTTGGACTCTACCATAAATGATTCAAAATGTCATTTGGATCGGGCCTCATGTTGAATAACCACTTTTTAAACCCTCACAGTGACCAAAATTGCCATTTTTACAGAGTTTTGCTTACTCAAAATCTTCAATTTTGACCAATTTCAGGCACAGAAATGACTTTAAACACACTTATTGTAGTTGAAAAAGTAATAACTCACATCCAACCATCATTTAAAGTCAAAAGATTAAATGTTAAAATGTCATCAATATTGACCATTTTTTCAACGTTCGACTGGTCCGGGGTCATCGTTTTTCAATAGAAAATTGATTTTTTGGACTCTACCAAAAATGATTCAAAATGTCATTTGGATCGGGCCTCATGTTGAATAACCACTTTTTAAACCCTCACAGTGACCAAAATTGCCATTTTTACAGAGTTTTGCTTACTCAAAATCTTCAATTTTGACCAATTTCAGGCACAGAAATGACTTTAAACACACTTATTTTAGTTGAAAAAGTCATAACTCACATCCAACCGTCATTTAAAGTCAAAAGATTAAATGTTAAACTTTCATCAATATTGACCATTTTTTAAACGTTCGACTGATCCGGGGTCATCGTTTTTCATCAGAAAATTGATTTTTTGGACTCTACCAAAAATGGTTCAAAATGTCATTTGGATCGGGCCTCATGTTGAATAACCACTTTTTAAACCCTCACAGTGACCTAAATTGCCATTTTTACAGAGTTTTGCTTACTCAAAATCTTCAATTTTGACCAATTTCAGGCACAGAAATGACTTTAAACACACTTATTGTAGTTGAAAAAGTAATAACTCACATCCAACCATCATTTAAAGTCAAAAGATTAAATGTTAAAATTTCATCAATATTGACCATTTTTTCAACGTTCGACTGGTCCGGGGTCATCGTTTTTCATCAGAAAATTGATTTTTTGGACTCTACCAAAAATGATTCAAAATGTCATTTGGATCGAGCCTCATGTTGAATAACCACTTTTTAAACCCTCACAGTGACCAAAATTGCCATTTTTACAGAGTTTGCTTACTCAAAATCTTCAATTTTTACCAATTTCAGGCACAGAAATGACTTTAAACACACTTTTTTTAGTTGAAAAAGTAATAACTCACATCCAACCGTCATTTAAAGTCAAAAGATTAAATGTTAAAATTTCATCAATATTGACCATTTTTTCAACGTTCGACTGGTCCGGGGTCATCGTTTTTCATCAGAAAATGGATTTTTTGGACTCTACCAAAAATGATTCAAAATGTCATTTGGATCAGGCCTCATGTTGAATAACCACTTTTTAAACCCTCACAGTGACCAAAACTGCCATTTTTACAGAGTTTTGCTTACTCAAAATCTTCAATTTTGACCAATTTCAGGCACAGAAATGACTTTAAACACACTTATTTTAGTTGAAAAAGTAATAACTCACATCCAACCGTCATTTAAAGTCAAAAGATTAAATGTTAAAATTTCATCAATATTGACCATTTTTTCAACGTTCGACTGGTCCGGGGTCATCGTTTTTCATCAGAAAATTGATTTTTTGGACTCTACCAAAAATGATTCAAAATGTCATTTGGATCAGGCCTCATGTTGAATAACCACTTTTTAAACCCTCACAGTGACCAAAACTGCCATTTTTACAGAGTTTGCTTACTCAAAATCTTCAATTTTTACCAATTTCAGGCACAGAAATGACTTTAAACACACTTTTTTTAGTTGAAAAAGTAATACCTCACATCCAACCGTCATTTAAAGTCAAAAGATTAAATGTTAAAATTTCATCAATATTGACCATTTTTTCAACGTTCGACTGGTCCGGGGTCATCGTTTTTCATCAGAAAATTGATTTTTTGGACTCTACCAAAAATGATTCAAAATGTCATTTGGATCGGGCCTCATGTTGAATAACCACTTTTTAAACCCTAACAGTGACCAAAATTGCCATTTTTACAGAGTTTTGCTTACTCAAAATCTTCAATTTTGACCAATTTCAGGCACAGAAATGACTTTAAACACACTTATTGTAGTTGAAAAAGTAATAACTCACATCCAACCGTCATTTAAAGTCAAAAGATTAAATGTTAAAATTTCATCAATATTGACCATTTTTTCAACGTTCAACTGGTCCGGGGTCATCGTTTTTCATCAGAAAATTGATTTTTTGGACTCTACCAAAAATTATTCAAAATGTCATTTGGATCAGGCCTCATGTTGAATAACCACTTTTTAAACCCTCACAGTGACCAAAACTGCCATTTTTACAGAGTTTTGCTTACTCAAAATCTTCAATTTTGACCAATTTCAGGCACAGAAATGACTTTAAACACACTTATTTTAGTTGAAAAAGTAATAACTCACATCCAACCGTCATTTAAAGTCAAAAGATTAAATGTTAAAATTTCATCAATATTGACCATTTTTTCAACGTTCAACTGGTCCGGGGTCATCGTTTTTCATCAGAAAATTGATTTTTTGGACTCTACCAAAAATGATTCAAAATGTCATTTGGATCAGGCCTCATGTTGAATAACCACTTTTTAAACCCTCACAGTGACCAAAATTGCCATTTTTACAGAGTTTTGCTTACTCAAAATCTTCAATTTTGACCAATTTCAGGCACAGAAATGACTTTAAACACACTTATTTTAGTTGAAAAAGTAATAACTCACATCCAACCGTCATTTAAAGTCAAAAGATTAAATGTTAAAATTTCATCAATATTGACCATTTTTTCAACGTTCGACTGGTCCGGGGTCATCGTTTTTCAATAGAAAATTGATTTTTTGGACTCTACCAAAAATGATTCAAAATGTCATTTGGATCGGGCCTCATGTTGAATAACCACTTTTTAAACCCTCACAGTGACCAAAATTGCCATTTTTACAGAGTTTTGCTTACTCAAAATCTTCAATTTTGACCAATTTCAGGCACAGAAATGACTTTAAACACACTTATTTTAGTTGAAAAAGTCATAACTCACATCCAACCGTCATTTAAAGTCAAAAGATTAAATGTTAAACTTTCATCAATATTGACCATTTTTTAAACGTTCGACTGATCCGGGGTCATCGTTTTTCATCAGAAAATTGATTTTTTGGACTCTACCAAAAATGATTCAAAATGTCATTTGGATCGGGCCTCATGTTGAATAACCACTTTTTAAACCCTCACAGTGACCAAAATTGCCATTTTTACAGAGTTTTGCTTACTCAAAATCTTCAATTTTGACCAATTTCAGGCACAGAAATGACTTTAAACACACTTATTGTAGTTGAAAAAGTAATAACTCACATCCAACCATCATTTAAAGTCAAAAGATTAAATGTTAAAATTTCATCAATATTGACCATTTTTTCAACGTTCGAATGGTCCGGGGTCATCGTTTTTCATCAGAAAATGGATTTTTTGGACTCTACCAAAAATGATTCAAAATGTCATTTGGATCAGGCCTCATGTTGAATAACCACTTTTTAAACCCTCACAGTGACCAAAACTGCCATTTTTACAGAGTTTTGCTTACTCAAAATCTTCAATTTTGACCAATTTCAGGCACAGAAATGACTTTAAACACACTTATTTTAGTTGAAAAAGTAATAACTCACATCCAACCGTCATTTAAAGTCAAAAGATTAAATGTTAAAATTTCATCAATATTGACCATTTTTTCAACGTTCGACTGGTCATCGTTTTTCATCAGAAAATTGATTTTTTTGGACTCCACCAAAAATGATTCAAAATGTCATTTGGATCGGGCCTCATGTTGAATAACCACTTTTTAAACCCTCACAGTGACCAAAACTGCCATTTTTACAGAGTTTTGCTTACTCAAAATCTTCAATTTTGACCAATTTCAGGCACAGAAATGACTTTAAACACACTTATTTTAGTTGAAAAAGTAATAACTCACATCCAACCGTCATTTAAAGTCAAAAGATTAAATGTTAAAATTTCATCAATATTGACCATTTTTTCAACGTTCGACTGGTCCGAGGTCATCGTTTTTCATCAGAAAATTGATTTTTTGGACTCTACCAAAAATGATTCAAAATGTCATTTGGATCGGGCCTCATGTTGAATAACCACTTTTTAAACCCTCACAGTGACCAAAATTGCCATTTTTACAGAGTTTTGCTTACTCAAAATGTTCAATTTTGACCAATTTCAGGCACAGAAATGACTTTAAACACACTTATTTTAGTTGAAAAAGTAATAACTCACATCCAACCGTCATTTAAAGTGAAAAGATTAAATTTTAAAATTTCATCAATATTGACCATTTTTTCAACGTTCGACTGGTCCGGGGTCATCGTTTTTCATCAGAAAATTGATTTTTTTGGACTCTACCAAAAATGATTCAAAATGTCATTTGGATCGGGCCTCATGTTGAATAACCACTTTTTAAACCCTCACAGTGACCAAAATTGCCATTTTTACAGAGTTTGCTTACTCAAAATCTTCAATTTTTACCAATTTCAGGCACAGAAATGACTTTAAACACACTTTTTTTAGTTGAAAAAGTAATACCTCACATCCAACCGTCATTTAAAGTCAAAAGATTAAATGTTAAAATTTCATCAATATTGACCATTTTTTCAACGTTCGACTGGTCCGGGGTAATCGTTTTTCATCAGAAAATGGATTTTTTGGACTCTACCAAAAATGATTCAAAATGTCATTTGGATCGGGCCTCATGTTGAATAACCACTTTTTAAACCCTAACAGTGACCAAAATTGCCATTTTTACAGAGTTTTGCTTACTCAAAATCTTCAATTTTGACCAATTTCAGGCACAGAAATGACTTTAAACACACTTATTGTAGTTGAAAAAGTAATAACTCACATCCAACCGTCATTTAAAGTCAAAAGATTAAATGTTAAAATTTCATCAATATTGACCATTTTTTCAACGTTCAACTGGTCCGGGGTCATCGTTTTTCATCAGAAAATTGATTTTTTGGACTCTACCAAAAATGATTCAAAATGTCATTTGGATCAGGCCTCATGTTGAATAACCACTTTTTAAACCCTCACAGTGACCAAAACTGCCATTTTTACAGAGTTTTGCTTACTCAAAATCTTCAATTTTGACCAATTTCAGGCACAGAAATGACTTTAAACACACTTATTTTAGTTGAAAAAGTAATAACTCACATCCAACCGTCATTTAAAGTCAAAAGATTAAATGTTAAAATTTCATCAATATTGACCATTTTTTCAACGTTCGACTGGTCCGGGGTCATCGTTTTTCATCAGAAAATTGATTTTTTGGACTCTACCAAAAATGATTCAAAATGTCATTTGGATCGGGCCTCATGTTGAATAACCACTTTTTAAACCCTCACAGTGACCAAAATTGCCATTTTTACAGAGTTTTGCTTACTCAAAATCTACAATTTTGACCAATTTCAGGCACAGAAATGACTTTAAACACACTTATTTTAGTTGAAAAAGGAATAACTCACATCCAACCGTCATTTAAAGTGAAAAGATTAAATATTAAAATTTCATCAATATTGACCATTTTTTCAACGTTCGACTGGTCCGGGGTCATCGTTTTTCATCAGAAAATTGATTTTTTGGACTCTACCAAAAATGATTCAAAATGTCATTTGGATCGGGCCTCATGTTGAATAACCACTTTTTAAACCCTCACAGTGACCACAATTGCCATTTTTACAGAGTTTGCTTACTCAAAATCTTCAATTTTTACCAATTTCAGGCACAGAAATGACTTTAAACACACTTATTTTAGTTGAAAAAGTAATAACTCACATCCAACCGTCATTTAAAGTCAAAAGATTAAATGTTAAAATTTCATCAATATTGACCATTTTTTCAACGTTCGACAGGTCCGGGGTAATCGTTTTTCATCAGAAAATGGATTTTTTGGACTCTACCAAAAATGATTCAAAATGTCATTTGGATCGGGCCTCATGTTGAATAACCACTTTTTAAACCCTAACAGTGACCAAAATTGCCATTTTTACAGAGTTTTTGCTTACTCAAAATCTTCAATTTTGACCAATTTCAGGCACAGAAATGACTTTAAACACACCTATTTTAGTTGAAAAAGTAATAACTCACATCCAACCGTCATTTAAAGTCAAAAGATTAAATGTTAAAATTTCATCAATATTGACAATTTTTTCAACGTTCGACTGGTCCGGGGTCATCGTTTTTCATCAGAAAATTGATTTTTTGGACTCTACCAAAAATGATTCAAAATGTCATTTGGATCGGGCCTCATGTTGAATAACCACTTTTTAAACCCTCACAGTGACCAAAATTGCCATTTTTACAGAGTTTTGCTTACTCAAAATCTTCAATTTTGACCAATTTCAGGCACAGAAATGACTTTAAACACACTTATTGTAGTTGAAAAAGTAATAACTCACATCCAACCGTCATTTAAAGTCAAAAGATTAAATGTTAAACTTTCATCAATATTGACCATTTTTTAAACGTTCGACTGATCCGGGGTCATCGTTTTTCATCAGAAAATTGATTTTTTGGACTCTACCAAAAATGATTCAAAATGTCATTTGGATCGGGCCTCATGTTGAATAACCACTTTTTAAACCCTCACAGTGACCAAAATTGCCATTTTTACAGAGTTTTGCTTACTCAAAATCTTCAATTTTGACCAATTTCAGGCACAGAAATGACTTTAAACACACTTATTGTAGTTGAAAAAGTAATAACTCACATCCAACCATCATTTAAAGTCAAAAGATTAAATGTTAAAATTTCATCAATATTGACCATTTTTTCAACGTTCGAATGGTCCGGGGTCATCGTTTTTCATCAGAAAATGGATTTTTTGGACTCTACCAAAAATGATTCAAAATGTCATTTGGATCAGGCCTCATGTTGAATAACCACTTTTTAAACCCTCACAGTGACCAAAACTGCCATTTTTACAGAGTTTTGCTTACTCAAAATCTTCAATTTTGACCAATTTCAGGCACAGAAATGACTTTAAACACACTTATTTTAGTTGAAAAAGTAATAACTCACATCCAACCGTCATTTAAAGTCAAAAGATTAAATGTTAAAATTTCATCAATATTGACCATTTTTTCAACGTTCGACTGGTCATCGTTTTTCATCAGAAAATTGATTTTTTTGGACTCCACCAAAAATGATTCAAAATGTCATTTGGATCGGGCCTCATGTTGAATAACCACTTTTTAAACCCTCACAGTGACCAAAACTGCCATTTTTACAGAGTTTTGCTTACTCAAAATCTTCAATTTTGACCAATTTCAGGCACAGAAATGACTTTAAACACACTTATTTTAGTTGAAAAAGTAATAACTCACATCCAACCGTCATTTAAAGTCAAAAGATTAAATGTTAAAATTTCATCAATATTGACCATTTTTTCAACGTTCGACTGGTCCGAGGTCATCGTTTTTCATCAGAAAATTGATTTTTTGGACTCTACCAAAAATGATTCAAAATGTCATTTGGATCGGGCCTCATGTTGAATAACCACTTTTTAAACCCTCACAGTGACCAAAATTGCCATTTTTACAGAGTTTTGCTTACTCAAAATGTTCAATTTTGACCAATTTCAGGCACAGAAATGACTTTAAACACACTTATTTTAGTTGAAAAAGTAATAACTCACATCCAACCGTCATTTAAAGTGAAAAGATTAAATTTTAAAATTTCATCAATATTGACCATTTTTTCAACGTTCGACTGGTCCGGGGTCATCGTTTTTCATCAGAAAATTGATTTTTTTGGACTCTACCAAAAATGATTCAAAATGTCATTTGGATCGGGCCTCATGTTGAATAACCACTTTTTAAACCCTCACAGTGACCAAAATTGCCATTTTTACAGAGTTTGCTTACTCAAAATCTTCAATTTTTACCAATTTCAGGCACAGAAATGACTTTAAACACACTTTTTTTAGTTGAAAAAGTAATACCTCACATCCAACCGTCATTTAAAGTCAAAAGATTAAATGTTAAAATTTCATCAATATTGACCATTTTTTCAACGTTCGACTGGTCCGGGGTAATCGTTTTTCATCAGAAAATGGATTTTTTGGACTCTACCAAAAATGATTCAAAATGTCATTTGGATCGGGCCTCATGTTGAATAACCACTTTTTAAACCCTAACAGTGACCAAAATTGCCATTTTTACAGAGTTTTGCTTACTCAAAATCTTCAATTTTGACCAATTTCAGGCACAGAAATGACTTTAAACACACTTATTGTAGTTGAAAAAGTAATAACTCACATCCAACCGTCATTTAAAGTCAAAAGATTAAATGTTAAAATTTCATCAATATTGACCATTTTTTCAACGTTCAACTGGTCCGGGGTCATCGTTTTTCATCAGAAAATTGATTTTTTGGACTCTACCAAAAATGATTCAAAATGTCATTTGGATCAGGCCTCATGTTGAATAACCACTTTTTAAACCCTCACAGTGACCAAAACTGCCATTTTTACAGAGTTTTGCTTACTCAAAATCTTCAATTTTGACCAATTTCAGGCACAGAAATGACTTTAAACACACTTATTTTAGTTGAAAAAGTAATAACTCACATCCAACCGTCATTTAAAGTCAAAAGATTAAATGTTAAAATTTCATCAATATTGACCATTTTTTCAACGTTCGACTGGTCCGGGGTCATCGTTTTTCATCAGAAAATTGATTTTTTGGACTCTACCAAAAATGATTCAAAATGTCATTTGGATCGGGCCTCATGTTGAATAACCACTTTTTAAACCCTCACAGTGACCAAAATTGCCATTTTTACAGAGTTTTGCTTACTCAAAATCTACAATTTTGACCAATTTCAGGCACAGAAATGACTTTAAACACACTTATTTTAGTTGAAAAAGGAATAACTCACATCCAACCGTCATTTAAAGTGAAAAGATTAAATATTAAAATTTCATCAATATTGACCATTTTTTCAACGTTCGACTGGTCCGGGGTCATCGTTTTTCATCAGAAAATTGATTTTTTGGACTCTACCAAAAATGATTCAAAATGTCATTTGGATCGGGCCTCATGTTGAATAACCACTTTTTAAACCCTCACAGTGACCACAATTGCCATTTTTACAGAGTTTGCTTACTCAAAATCTTCAATTTTTACCAATTTCAGGCACAGAAATGACTTTAAACACACTTATTTTAGTTGAAAAAGTAATAACTCACATCCAACCGTCATTTAAAGTCAAAAGATTAAATGTTAAAATTTCATCAATATTGACCATTTTTTCAACGTTCGACAGGTCCGGGGTAATCGTTTTTCATCAGAAAATGGATTTTTTGGACTCTACCAAAAATGATTCAAAATGTCATTTGGATCGGGCCTCATGTTGAATAACCACTTTTTAAACCCTAACAGTGACCAAAATTGCCATTTTTACAGAGTTTTTGCTTACTCAAAATCTTCAATTTTGACCAATTTCAGGCACAGAAATGACTTTAAACACACCTATTTTAGTTGAAAAAGTAATAACTCACATCCAACCGTCATTTAAAGTCAAAAGATTAAATGTTAAAATTTCATCAATATTGACAATTTTTTCAACGTTCGACTGGTCCGGGGTCATCGTTTTTCATCAGAAAATTGATTTTTTGGACTCTACCAAAAATGATTCAAAATGTCATTTGGATCGGGCCTCATGTTGAATAACCACTTTTTAAACCCTCACAGTGACCAAAATTGCCATTTTTACAGAGTTTTGCTTACTCAAAATCTTCAATTTTGACCAATTTCAGGCACAGAAATGACTTTAAACACACTTATTGTAGTTGAAAAAGTAATAACTCACATCCAACCGTCATTTAAAGTCAAAAGATTAAATGTTAAAATTTCATCAATATTGACCATTTTTTCAACGTTCAACTGGTCCGGGGTCATCGTTTTTCATCAGAAAATTGATTTTTTGGACTCTACCAAAAATGATTCAAAATGTCATTTGGATCGGGCCTCATGTTGAATAACCACTTTTTAAACCCTAACAGTGACCAAAATTGCCATTTTTACAGAGTTTTGCTTACTCAAAATCTTCAATTTTGACCAATTTCAGGCACAGAAATGACTTTAAACACACTTATTTTAGTTGAAAAAGTAATAACTCACATCCAACCGTCATTTAAAGTCAAAAGATTAAATGTTAAAATTTCATCAATATTGACCATTTTTTCAACGTTCGACTGGTCCGGGGTCATCGTTTTTCATCAGAAAATTGATTTTTTGGACTCTACCAAAAATGATTCAAAATGTCATTTGGATCGGGCCTCATGTTGAATAACCACTTTTTAAACCCTCACAGTGACCAAAATTGCCATTTTTACAGAGTTTTGCTTACTCAAAATCTTCAATTTTGACCAATTTCAGGCACAGAAATGACTTTAAACACACTTATTTTAGTTGAAAAAGTCATAACTCACATCCAACCGTCATTTAAAGTCAAAAGATTAAATGTTAAACTTTCATCAATATTGACCATTTTTTAAACGTTCGACTGATCCGGGGTCATCGTTTTTCATCAGAAAATTGATTTTTTGGACTCTACCAAAAATGATTCAAAATGTCATTTGGATCGGGCCTCATGTTGAATAACCACTTTTTAAACCCTCACAGTGACCAAAATTGCCATTTTTACAGAGTTTTGCTTACTCAAAATCTTCAATTTTGACCAATTTCAGGCACAGAAATGACTTTAAACACACTTATTGTAGTTGAAAAAGTAATAACTCACATCCAACCATCATTTAAAGTCAAAAGATTAAATGTTAAAATTTCATCAATATTGACCATTTTTTCAACGTTCGAATGGTCCGGGGTCATCGTTTTTCATCAGAAAATGGATTTTTTGGACTCTACCAAAAATGATTCAAAATGTCATTTGGATCAGGCCTCATGTTGAATAACCACTTTTTAAACCCTCACAGTGACCAAAACTGCCATTTTTACAGAGTTTTGCTTACTCAAAATCTTCAATTTTGACCAATTTCAGGCACAGAAATGACTTTAAACACACTTATTTTAGTTGAAAAAGTAATAACTCACATCCAACCGTCATTTAAAGTCAAAAGATTAAATGTTAAAATTTCATCAATATTGACCATTTTTTCAACGTTCGACTGGTCATCGTTTTTCATCAGAAAATTGATTTTTTTGGACTCCACCAAAAATGATTCAAAATGTCATTTGGATCGGGCCTCATGTTGAATAACCACTTTTTAAACCCTCACAGTGACCAAAACTGCCATTTTTACAGAGTTTTGCTTACTCAAAATCTTCAATTTTGACCAATTTCAGGCACAGAAATGACTTTAAACACACTTATTTTAGTTGAAAAAGTAATAACTCACATCCAACCGTCATTTAAAGTCAAAAGATTAAATGTTAAAATTTCATCAATATTGACCATTTTTTCAACGTTCGACTGGTCCGAGGTCATCGTTTTTCATCAGAAAATTGATTTTTTGGACTCTACCAAAAATGATTCAAAATGTCATTTGGATCGGGCCTCATGTTGAATAACCACTTTTTAAACCCTCACAGTGACCAAAATTGCCATTTTTACAGAGTTTTGCTTACTCAAAATGTTCAATTTTGACCAATTTCAGGCACAGAAATGACTTTAAACACACTTATTTTAGTTGAAAAAGTAATAACTCACATCCAACCGTCATTTAAAGTGAAAAGATTAAATTTTAAAATTTCATCAATATTGACCATTTTTTCAACGTTCGACTGGTCCGGGGTCATCGTTTTTCATCAGAAAATTGATTTTTTGGACTCTACCAAAAATGATTCAAAATGTCATTTGGATCGGGCCTCATGTTGAATAACCACTTTTTAAACCCTCACAGTGACCAAAATTGCCATTTTTACAGAGTTTGCTTACTCAAAATCTTCAATTTTTACCAATTTCAGGCACAGAAATGACTTTAAACACACTTTTTTTAGTTGAAAAAGTAATACCTCACATCCAACCGTCATTTAAAGTCAAAAGATTAAATGTTAAAATTTCATCAATATTGACCATTTTTTCAACGTTCGACTGGTCCGGGGTAATCGTTTTTCATCAGAAAATGGATTTTTTGGACTCTACCAAAAATGATTCAAAATGTCATTTGGATCGGGCCTCATGTTGAATAACCACTTTTTAAACCCTAACAGTGACCAAAATTGCCATTTTTACAGAGTTTTGCTTACTCAAAATCTTCAATTTTGACCAATTTCAGGCACAGAAATGACTTTAAACACACTTATTGTAGTTGAAAAAGTAATAACTCACATCCAACCGTCATTTAAAGTCAAAAGATTAAATGTTAAAATTTCATCAATATTGACCATTTTTTCAACGTTCAACTGGTCCGGGGTCATCGTTTTTCATCAGAAAATTGATTTTTTGGACTCTACCAAAAATGATTCAAAATGTCATTTGGATCGGGCCTCATGTTGAATAACCACTTTTTAAACCCTCACAGTGACCAAAATTGCCATTTTTACAGAGTTTTGCTTACTCAAAATCTTCAATTTTGACCAATTTCAGGCACAGAAATGACTTTAAACACACTTATTTTAGTTGAAAAAGTCATAACTCACATCCAACCGTCATTTAAAGTCAAAAGATTAAATGTTAAACTTTCATCAATATTGACCATTTTTTAAACGTTCGACTGATCCGGGGTCATCGTTTTTCATCAGAAAATTGATTTTTTGGACTCTACCAAAAATGATTCAAAATGTCATTTGGATCGGGCCTCATGTTGAATAACCACTTTTTAAACCCTCACAGTGACCAAAATTGCCATTTTTACAGAGTTTTGCTTACTCAAAATCTTCAATTTTGACCAATTTCAGGCACAGAAATGACTTTAAACACACTTATTGTAGTTGAAAAAGTAATAACTCACATCCAACCATCATTTAAAGTCAAAAGATTAAATGTTAAAATTTCATCAATATTGACCATTTTTTCAACGTTCGAATGG
This sequence comes from Lissotriton vulgaris, assembly GCF_964263255.1. Taxonomy (NCBI): domain Eukaryota; kingdom Metazoa; phylum Chordata; class Amphibia; order Caudata; family Salamandridae; genus Lissotriton; species Lissotriton vulgaris. The sequence goes on from NW_028249740.1 coordinate 293,172, forward strand.
TCCGGGGTCATCGTTTTTCATCAGAAAATGGATTTTTTGGACTCTACCAAAAATGATTCAAAATGTCATTTGGATCAGGCCTCATGTTGAATAACCACTTTTTAAACCCTCACAGTGACCAAAACTGCCATTTTTACAGAGTTTTGCTTACTCAAAATCTTCAATTTTGACCAATTTCAGGCACAGAAATGACTTTAAACACACTTATTTTAGTTGAAAAAGTAATAACTCACATCCAACCGTCATTTAAAGTCAAAAGATTAAATGTTAAAATTTCATCAATATTGACCATTTTTTCAACGTTCGACTGGTCATCGTTTTTCATCAGAAAATTGATTTTTTTGGACTCCACCAAAAATGATTCAAAATGTCATTTGGATCGGGCCTCATGTTGAATAACCACTTTTTAAACCCTCACAGTGACCAAAACTGCCATTTTTACAGAGTTTTGCTTACTCAAAATCTTCAATTTTGACCAATTTCAGGCACAGAAATGACTTTAAACACACTTATTTTAGTTGAAAAAGTAATAACTCACATCCAACCGTCATTTAAAGTCAAAAGATTAAATGTTAAAATTTCATCAATATTGACCATTTTTTCAACGTTCGACTGGTCCGAGGTCATCGTTTTTCATCAGAAAATTGATTTTTTGGACTCTACCAAAAATGATTCAAAATGTCATTTGGATCGGGCCTCATGTTGAATAACCACTTTTTAAACCCTCACAGTGACCAAAATTGCCATTTTTACAGAGTTTTGCTTACTCAAAATGTTCAATTTTGACCAATTTCAGGCACAGAAATGACTTTAAACACACTTATTTTAGTTGAAAAAGTAATAACTCACATCCAACCGTCATTTAAAGTGAAAAGATTAAATTTTAAAATTTCATCAATATTGACCATTTTTTCAACGTTCGACTGGTCCGGGGTCATCGTTTTTCATCAGAAAATTGATTTTTTGGACTCTACCAAAAATGATTCAAAATGTCATTTGGATCGGGCCTCATGTTGAATAACCACTTTTTAAACCCTCACAGTGACCAAAATTGCCATTTTTACAGAGTTTGCTTACTCAAAATCTTCAATTTTTACCAATTTCAGGCACAGAAATGACTTTAAACACACTTTTTTTAGTTGAAAAAGTAATACCTCACATCCAACCGTCATTTAAAGTCAAAAGATTAAATGTTAAAATTTCATCAATATTGACCATTTTTTCAACGTTCGACTGGTCCGGGGTAATCGTTTTTCATCAGAAAATGGATTTTTTGGACTCTACCAAAAATGATTCAAAATGTCATTTGGATCGGGCCTCATGTTGAATAACCACTTTTTAAACCCTAACAGTGACCAAAATTGCCATTTTTACAGAGTTTTGCTTACTCAAAATCTTCAATTTTGACCAATTTCAGGCACAGAAATGACTTTAAACACACTTATTGTAGTTGAAAAAGTAATAACTCACATCCAACCGTCATTTAAAGTCAAAAGATTAAATGTTAAAATTTCATCAATATTGACCATTTTTTCAACGTTCAACTGGTCCGGGGTCATCGTTTTTCATCAGAAAATTGATTTTTTGGACTCTACCAAAAATGATTCAAAATGTCATTTGGATCAGGCCTCATGTTGAATAACCACTTTTTAAACCCTCACAGTGACCAAAACTGCCATTTTTACAGAGTTTTGCTTACTCAAAATCTTCAATTTTGACCAATTTCAGGCACAGAAATGACTTTAAACACACTTATTTTAGTTGAAAAAGTAATAACTCACATCCAACCGTCATTTAAAGTCAAAAGATTAAATGTTAAAATTTCATCAATATTGACCATTTTTTCAACGTTCGACTGGTCCGGGGTCATCGTTTTTCATCAGAAAATTGATTTTTTGGACTCTACCAAAAATGATTCAAAATGTCATTTGGATCGGGCCTCATGTTGAATAACCACTTTTTAAACCCTCACAGTGACCAAAATTGCCATTTTTACAGAGTTTTGCTTACTCAAAATCTACAATTTTGACCAATTTCAGGCACAGAAATGACTTTAAACACACTTATTTTAGTTGAAAAAGGAATAACTCACATCCAACCGTCATTTAAAGTGAAAAGATTAAATATTAAAATTTCATCAATATTGACCATTTTTTCAACGTTCGACTGGTCCGGGGTCATCGTTTTTCATCAGAAAATTGATTTTTTGGACTCTACCAAAAATGATTCAAAATGTCATTTGGATCGGGCCTCATGTTGAATAACCACTTTTTAAACCCTCACAGTGACCACAATTGCCATTTTTACAGAGTTTGCTTACTCAAAATCTTCAATTTTTACCAATTTCAGGCACAGAAATGACTTTAAACACACTTATTTTAGTTGAAAAAGTAATAACTCACATCCAACCGTCATTTAAAGTCAAAAGATTAAATGTTAAAATTTCATCAATATTGACCATTTTTTCAACGTTCGACTGGTCCGGGGTAATCGTTTTTCATCAGAAAATGGATTTTTTGGACTCTACCAAAAATGATTCAAAATGTCATTTGGATCGGGCCTCATGTTGAATAACCACTTTTTAAACCCTAACAGTGACCAAAATTGCCATTTTTACAGAGTTTTTGCTTACTCAAAATCTTCAATTTTGACCAATTTCAGGCACAGAAATGACTTTAAACACACTTATTTTAGTTGAAAAAGTAATAACTCACATCCAACCGTCATTTAAAGTCAAAAGATTAAATGTTAAAATTTCATCAATATTGACAATTTTTTCAACGTTCGACTGGTCCGGGGTCATCGTTTTTCATCAGAAAATTGATTTTTTGGACTCTACCAAAAATGATTCAAAATGTCATTTGGATCGGGCCTCATGTTGAATAACCACTTTTTAAACCCTCACAGTGACCAAAATTGCCATTTTTACAGAGTTTTGCTTACTCAAAATCTTCAATTTTGACCAATTTCAGGCACAGAAATGACTTTAAACACACTTATTGTAGTTGAAAAAGTAATAACTCACATCCAACCGTCATTTAAAGTCAAAAGATTAAATGTTAAAATTTCATCAATATTGACCATTTTTTCAACGTTCAACTGGTCTGGGGTCATCGTTTTTCATCAGAAAATTGATTTTTTGGACTCTACCAAAAATGATTCAAAATGTCATTTGGATCGGGCCTCATGTTGAATAACCACTTTTTAAACCCTAACAGTGACCAAAATTGCCATTTTTACAGAGTTTTGCTTACTCAAAATCTTCAATTTTGACCAATTTCAGGCACAGAAATGACTTTAAACACACTTATTTTAGTTGAAAAAGTAATAACTCACATCCAACCGTCATTTAAAGTCAAAAGATTAAATGTTAAAATTTCATCAATATTGACCATTTTTTCAACGTTCGACTGGTCCGGGGTCATCGTTTTTCATCAGAAAATTGATTTTTTGGACTCTACCAAAAATGATTCAAAATGTCATTTGGATCGGGCCTCATGTTGAATAACCACTTTTTAAACCCTCACAGTGACCAAAATTGCCATTTTTACAGAGTTTTGCTTACTCAAAATCTTCAATTTTGACCAATTTCAGGCACAGAAATGACTTTAAACACACTTATTTTAGTTGAAAAAGTCATAACTCACATCCAACCGTCATTTAAAGTCAAAAGATTAAATGTTAAACTTTCATCAATATTGACCATTTTTTAAACGTTCGACTGATCCGGGGTCATCGTTTTTCATCAGAAAATTGATTTTTTGGACTCTACCAAAAATGATTCAAAATGTCATTTGGATCGGGCCTCATGTTGAATAACCACTTTTTAAACCCTCACAGTGACCAAAATTGCCATTTTTACAGAGTTTTGCTTACTCAAAATCTTCAATTTTGACCAATTTCAGGCACAGAAATGACTTTAAACACACTTATTGTAGTTGAAAAAGTAATAACTCACATCCAACCATCATTTAAAGTCAAAAGATTAAATGTTAAAATTTCATCAATATTGACCATTTTTTCAACGTTCGAATGGTCCGGGGTCATCGTTTTTCATCAGAAAATGGATTTTTTGGACTCTACCAAAAATGATTCAAAATGTCATTTGGATCAGGCCTCATGTTGAATAACCACTTTTTAAACCCTCACAGTGACCAAAACTGCCATTTTTACAGAGTTTTGCTTACTCAAAATCTTCAATTTTGACCAATTTCAGGCACAGAAATGACTTTAAACACACTTATTTTAGTTGAAAAAGTAATAACTCACATCCAACCGTCATTTAAAGTCAAAAGATTAAATGTTAAAATTTCATCAATATTGACCATTTTTTCAACGTTCGACTGGTCATCGTTTTTCATCAGAAAATTGATTTTTTTGGACTCCACCAAAAATGATTCAAAATGTCATTTGGATCGGGCCTCATGTTGAATAACCATTTTTTAAACCCTCACAGTGACCAAAACTGCCATTTTTACAGAGTTTTGCTTACTCAAAATCTTCAATTTTGACCAATTTCAGGCACAGAAATGACTTTAAACACACTTATTTTAGTTGAAAAAGTAATAACTCACATCCAACCGTCATTTAAAGTCAAAAGATTAAATGTTAAAATTTCATCAATATTGACCATTTTTTCAACGTTCGACTGGTCCGAGGTCATCGTTTTTCATCAGAAAATTGATTTTTTGGACTCTACCAAAAATGATTCAAAATGTCATTTGGATCGGGCCTCATGTTGAATAACCACTTTTTAAACCCTCACAGTGACCAAAATTGCCATTTTTACAGAGTTTTGCTTACTCAAAATGTTCAATTTTGACCAATTTCAGGCACAGAAATGACTTTAAACACACTTATTTTTGAAAAAGTAATAACTCACATCCAACCGTCATTTAAAGTCAAAAGATTAAATGTTAAAATTTGATCAATATTGACCATTTTTTCAACGTTCGACTGGTCCGGGGTCATCGTTTTTCATCAGAAAATGGATTTTTTGGACTCTACCAAAAATGATTCAAAATGTCATTTGGATCGGGCCTCATGTTGAATAACCACTTTTTAAACCCTCACAGTGACCAAAATTGCCATTTTTACAGAGTTTTGCTTACTCAAAATCTTCAATTTTGACCAATTTCAGGCACAGAAATGACTTTAAACACACTTATTTTAGTTGAAAAAGTAATAACTCACATCCAACCGTCATTTAAAGTCAAAAGATTAAATGTTAAAATTTCATCAATATTGACCATTTTTTCAACGTTCGACTGGTCCGGGGTCATCGTTTTTCATCAGAAAATGGATTTTTTGGACTCTACCAAAAATGATTCAAAATGTCATTTGGATCGGGCCTCATGTTGAATAACCACTTTTTAAACCCTCACAGTGACCAAAATTGCCATTTTTACAGAGTTTTGCTTACTCAAAATCTTCAATTTTGACCAATTTCAGGCACAGAAATGACTTTAAACACACTTATTTTAGTTGAAAAAGTAATAACTCACATCCAACCGTCATTTAAAGTCAAAAGATTAAATGTTAAAATTTCATCAATATTGACCATTTTTTCAACGTTCGACTGGTCCGGGGTCATCGTTTTTCATCAGAAAATGGATTTTTTGGACTCGACCAAAAATGATTCAAAATGTCATTTGGATCGGGCCTCATGTTGAATAACCACTTTTTAAACCCTCACAGTGACCAAAATTGCCATTTTTACAGAGTTTTGCTTACTCAAAATCTTCAATTTTGACCAATTTCAGGCACAGAAATGACTTTAAACACACTTATTTTAGTTGAAAAAGTAATAACTCACATCCAACCGTCATTTAAAGTCAAAAGATTAAATGTTAAAATTTCATCAATATTGACCATTTTTTCAACGTTCGACTGGTCCGGGGTCATCGTTTTTCATCAGAAAATGGATTTTTTGGACTCTACCAAAAATGATTCAAAATGTCATTTGGATCGGGCCTCATGTTGAATAACCACTTTTTAAACCCTCACAGTGACCAAAATTGCCATTTTTACAGAGTTTTGCTTACTCAAAATCTTCAATTTTGACCAATTTCAGGCACAGAAATGACTTTAAACACACTTATTTTAGTTGAAAAAGTAATAACTCACATCCAACCGTCATTTAAAGTCAAAAGATTAAATGTTAAAATTTCATCAATATTGACCATTTTTTGAACGTTCGACTGGTCCGGGGTCATCGTTTTTCATCAGAAAATTGATTTTTTGGATTCTACCAAAAATGATTCAAAATGTCATTTGGATCAGGCCTCATGTTGAATAACCACTTTTTAAACCCTCACAGTGACCAAAATTGCCATTTTTACAGAGTTTTGCTTACTCAAAATCTTCAATTTTGACCAATTTCAGGCACAGAAATGACTTTAAACACACTTATTTTAGTTGAAAAAGTAATAACTCACATCCAACCGTCATTTAAAGTCAAAAGATTAAATGTTAAAATTTCATCAATATTGACCATTTTTTCAACGTTCGACTGGTCCGGGGTCATCGTTTTTCATCAGAAAATTGATTTTTTGGACTCTACCAAAAATGATTCAAAATGTCATTTGGATCAGGCCTCATGTTGAATAACCACTTTTTAAACCCTCACAGTGACCAAAACTGCCATTTTTACAGAGTTTTGCTTATGCAAAATCTTCAATTTTTACCAATTTCAGGCACAGAAATGACTTTAAACACACTTATTTTAGTTGAAAAAAGTAATAACTCACATCCAACTGTCATTTAAAGTCAAAAGATTAAATGTTAAAATTTCATCAATATTGACCATTTTTTCAACGTTCGACTGGTCCGGGGTCATCGTTTTTCATCAGAAAATTGATTTTTTGGACTCTACCAAAAATGATTCAAAATGTCATTTGGATCAGGCCTCATGTTGAATAACCACTTTTTAAACCCTCACAGTGACCAAAACTGCCATTTTTACAGAGTTTTGCTTACTCAAAATCTTCAATTTTGACCAATTTCAGGCTCAAAAATGACTTTAAACACACTTATTTTAGTTGAAAAAGTAATAACTCACATCCAACCGTCATTTAAAGTCAAAAGATTAAATGTTAAAATTTCATCAATATTGACCATTTTTTCAACGTTCGACTGGTCCGGGGTCATCGTTTTTCATCAGAAAATTGATTTTTTGGACTCTACCAAAAATGATTCAAAATGTCATTTGGATCAGGCCTCATGTTGAATAACCACTTTTTAAACCCTCACAGTGACCAAAACTGCCATTTTTACAGAGTTTTGCTTACTCAAAATCTTCAATTTTTACCAATTTCAGGCACAGAAATGACTTTAAACACACTTATTTTAGTTGAAAAAGTAATAACTCACATCCAACCGTCATTTAAAGTCAAAAGATTAAATGTTAAAATTTCATCAATATTGACCATTTTTTCAACGTTCGACTGGTCCGGGGTCATCGTTTTTCATCAGAAAATGGATTTTTTGGACTCTACCAAAAATGATTCAAAATGTCATTTGGATCGGGCCTCATGTTGAATAACCACTTTTTAAACCCTCACAGTGACCAAAATTGCCATTTTTACAGAGTTTTGCTTACTCAAAATCTTCAATTTTGACCAATTTCAGGCACAGAAATGACTTTAAACACACTTATTTTAGTTGAAAAAGTAATAACTCACATCCAACCGTCATTTAAAGTCAAAAGATTAAATGTTAAAATTTCATCAATATTGACCATTTTTTGAACGTTCGACTGGTCCGGGGTCATCGTTTTTCATCAGAAAATTGATTTTTTGGACTCTACCAAAAATGATTCAAAATGTCATTTGGATCAGGCCTCATGTTGAATAACCACTTTTTAAACCCTCACAGTGACCCAAACTGCCATATTTACAGAGTTTTGCTTACTCAAAATCTTCAATTTTTACCAATTTCAGGCACAGAAATGACTTTAAACACACTTATTTTAGTTGAAAAAGTAATAACTCACATCCAACCGTCATTTAAAGTCAAAAGATTAAATGTTAAAATTTCATCAATATTGACCATTTTTTCAACGTTCGACTGGTCCGGGGTCATCGTTTTTCATCAGAAAATGGATTTTTTGGACTCGACCAAAAATGATTCAAAATGTCATTTGGATCGGGCCTCATGTTGAATAACCACTTTTTAAACCCTCACAGTGACCAAAATTGCAATTTTTACAGAGTTTTGCTTACTCAAAAGCTTCAAATTTGACCAATTTGAGGCACAGAAATGACTTTAAACACACTTATTTTAGTTGAAAAAGTAATAATTTACATCCAACCGTCATTTAGTGTCAAAAGATTAAATGTTAAAATTTCATCAATATTGACCATTTTTTCAACGTTCGACTGGTCCAGGGTCATCGTTTTTCATCAGAAAATTGATTTTTTGGACTCTACCAAAAATGATTCAAAATGTCATTTGGATCAGGCCTCATGTTGAATAACCACTTTTTAAACCCTCACAGTGACCAAAACTGCCATTTTTACAGAGTTTTGCTTACTCAAAATCTTCAATTTTTACCAATTTCAGGCACAGAAATGACTTTAAACACACTTATTTTAGTTGAAAAAGTAATAACTCACATCCAACCGTCATTTAAAGTCAAAAGATTAAATGTTAAAATTTCATCAATATTGACCATTTTTTCAACGTTCGACTGGTCCGGGGTCATCGTTTTTCATCAGAAAATGGATTTTTTGGACTCTACCAAAAATGATTCAAAATGTCATTTGGATCGGGCCTCATGTTGAATAACCACTTTTTAAACCCTCACAGTGACCAAAATTGCCATTTTTACAGAGTTTTGCTTACTCAAAATCTTCAATTTTGACCAATTTCAGGCACAGAAATGACTTTAAACACACTTATTTTAGTTGAAAAAGTAATAACTCACATCCAACCGTCATTTAAAGTCAAAAGATTAAATGTTAAAATTTCATCAATATTGACCATTTTTTCAACGTTCGACTGGTCCGGGGTCATCGTTTTTCATCAGAAAATTGATTTTTTGGACTCTACCAAAAATGATTCAAAATGTCATTTGGATCGGGCCTCATGTTGAATAACCACTTTTTAAACCCTCACAGTGACCAAAATTGCAATTTTTACAGAGTTTTGCTTACTCAAAAGCTTCAAATTTGACCAATTTGAGGCACAGAAATGACTTTAAACACACTTATTTTAGTTGAAAAAGTAATAATTTACATCCAACCGTCATTTAGTGTCAAAAGATTAAATGTTAAAATTTCATCAAAATTGACCATTTTTTCAACGTTCGACTGGTCCGGGGTCATCGTTTTTCATCAGAAAATTGATTTTTTGGACTCTACCAAAAATGATTCAAAATGTCATTTGGATCAGGCCTCATGTTGAATAACCACTTTTTAAACCCTCACAGTGACCAAAACTGCCATTTTTACAGAGTTTTGCTTACTCAAAATCTTCAATTTTTACCAATTTCAGGCTCAGAAATGACTTTAAACACACTTATTTTAGTTGAAAAAGTAATAACTCACATCCAACCGTCATTTAAAGTCAAAAGATTAAATGTTAAAATTTCATCAATATTGACCATTTTTTCAACGTTCGAGTGGTCCGGGGTCATCGTTTTTCATCAGAAAATGGATTTTTTGGACTCTACCAAAAATGATTCAAAATGTCATTTGGATCGGGCCTCATGTTGAATAACCACTTTTTAAACCCTCACAGTGACCAAAATTGCCATTTTTACAGAGTTTTGCTTACTCAAAATCTTCAATTTTGACCAATTTCAGGCACAGAAATGACTTTAAACACACTTATTTTAGTTGAAAAAGTAATAACTCACATCCAACCGTCATTTAAAGTCAAAAGATTAAATGTTAAAATTTCATCAATATTGACCATTTTTTCAACGTTCGACTGGTCCGGGGTCATCGTTTTTCATCAGAAAATTGATTTTTTGGACTCTACCAAAAATGATTCAAAATGTCATTTGGATCAGGCCTCATGTTGAATAACCACTTTTTAAACCCTCACAGTGACCAAAATTGCCATTTTTTTCAGAGTTTTGCTTACTCAAAATCTTCAATTTTGACCAATTTCAGGCACAGAAATGACTTTAAACACACTTATTTTAGTTGAAAAAGTAATAACTCACATCCAACCGTCATTTAAAGTCAAAAGATTAAATGTTAAAATTTGATCAATATTGACCATTTTTTCAACGTTCGACTGGTCCGGGGTCATCGTTTTTCATCAGAAAATGGATTTTTTGGACTCTACCAAAAATGATTCAAAATGTCATTTGGATCGGGCCTCATGTTGAATAACCACTTTTTAAACCCTCACAGTGACCAAAATTGCCATTTTTACAGAGTTTTGCTTACTCAAAATCTTCAATTTTGACCAATTTCAGGCACAGAAATGACTTTAAACACACTTATTTTAGTTGAAAAAGTAATAACTCACATCCAACCGTCATTTAAAGTCAAAAGATTAAATGTTAAAATTTCATCAATATTGACCATTTTTTCAACGTTCGACTGGTCCGGGGTCATCGTTTTTCATCAGAAAATTGATTTTTTGGACTCTACCAAAAATGATTCAAAATGTCATTTGGATCAGGCCTCATGTTGAATAACCACTTTTTAAACCCTCACAGTGACCAAAACTGCCATTTTTACAGAGTTTTGCTTACTCAAAATCTTCAATTTTTACCAATTTCAGGCACAGAAATGACTTTAAACACACTTATTTTAGTTGAAAAAGTAATAACTCACATCCAACCGTCATTTAAAGTCAAAAGATTAAATGTTAAAATTTCATCAATATTGACCATTTTTTCAACGTTCGACTGGTCCGGGGTCATCGTTTTTCATCAGAAAATGGATTTTTTGGACTCTACCAAAAATGATTCAAAATGTCATTTGGATCGGGCCTCATGTTGAATAACCACTTTTTAAACCCTCACAGTGACCAAAATTGCCATTTTTACAGAGTTTTGCTTACTCAAAATCTTCAATTTTGACCAATTTCAGGCACAGAAATGACTTTAAACACACTTATTTTAGTTGAAAAAGTAATAACTCACATCCAACCGTCATTTAAAGTCAAAAGATTAAATGTTAAAATTTCATCAATATTGACCATTTTTTGAACGTTCGACTGGTCCGGGGTCATCGTTTTTCATCAGAAAATTGATTTTTTGGACTCTACCAAAAATGATTCAAAATGTCATTTGGATCAGGCCTCATGTTGAATAACCACTTTTTAAACCCTCACAGTGACCAAAACTGCCATTTTTACAGAGTTTTGCTTACTCAAAATCTTCAATTTTTACCAATTTCAGGCACAGAAATGACTTTAAACACACTTATTTTAGTTGAAAAAGTAATAACTCACATCCAACCGTCATTTAAAGTCAAAAGATTAAATGTTAAAATTTGATCAATATTGACCATTTTTTCAACGTTCGACTGGTCCGGGGTCATCGTTTTTCATCAGAAAATGGATTTTTTGGACTCTACCAAAAATGATTCAAAATGTCATTTGGATCGGGCCTCATGTTGAATAACCACTTTTTAAACCCTCACAGTGACCAAAATTGCCATTTTTACAGAGTTTTGCTTACTCAAAATCTTCAATTTTGACCAATTTCAGGCACAGAAATGACTTTAAACACACTTATTTTAGTTGAAAAAGTAATAACTCACATCCAACCGTCATTTAAAGTCAAAAGATTAAATGTTAAAATTTCATCAATATTGACCATTTTTTCAACGTTCGACTGGTCCGGGGTCATCGTTTTTCATCAGAAAATGGATTTTTTGGACTCTACCAAAAATGATTCAAAATGTCATTTGGATCGGGCCTCATGTTGAATAACCACTTTTTAAACCCTCACAGTGACCAAAATTGCCATTTTTACAGAGTTTTGCTTACTCAAAATCTTCAATTTTGACCAATTTCAGGCACAGAAATGACTTTAAACACACTTATTTTAGTTGAAAAAGTAATAACTCACATCCAACCGTCATTTAAAGTCAAAAGATTAAATGTTAAAATTTCATCAATATTGACCATTTTTTCAACGTTCGACTGGTCCGGGGTCATCGTTTTTCATCAGAAAATGGATTTTTTGGACTCGACCAAAAATGATTCAAAATGTCATTTGGATCGGGCCTCATGTTGAATAACCACTTTTTAAACCCTCACAGTGACCAAAATTGCCATTTTTACAGAGTTTTGCTTACTCAAAATCTTCAATTTTGACCAATTTCAGGCACAGAAATGACTTTAAACACACTTATTTTAGTTGAAAAAGTAATAACTCACATCCAACCGTCATTTAAAGTCAAAAGATTAAATGTTAAAATTTCATCAATATTGACCATTTTTTCAACGTTCGACTGGTCCGGGGTCATCGTTTTTCATCAGAAAATGGATTTTTTGGACTCTACCAAAAATGATTCAAAATGTCATTTGGATCGGGCCTCATGTTGAATAACCACTTTTTAAACCCTCACAGTGACCAAAATTGCCATTTTTACAGAGTTTTGCTTACTCAAAATCTTCAATTTTGACCAATTTCAGGCACAGAAATGACTTTAAACACACTTATTTTAGTTGAAAAAGTAATAACTCACATCCAACCGTCATTTAAAGTCAAAAGATTAAATGTTAAAATTTCATCAATATTGACCATTTTTTGAACGTTCGACTGGTCCGGGGTCATCGTTTTTCATCAGAAAATTGATTTTTTGGATTCTACCAAAAATGATTCAAAATGTCATTTGGATCAGGCCTCATGTTGAATAACCACTTTTTAAACCCTCACAGTGACCAAAATTGCCATTTTTACAGAGTTTTGCTTACTCAAAATCTTCAATTTTGACCAATTTCAGGCACAGAAATGACTTTAAACACACTTATTTTAGTTGAAAAAGTAATAACTCACATCCAACCGTCATTTAAAGTCAAAAGATTAAATGTTAAAATTTCATCAATATTGACCATTTTTTCAACGTTCGACTGGTCCGGGGTCATCGTTTTTCATCAGAAAATTGATTTTTTGGACTCTACCAAAAATGATTCAAAATGTCATTTGGATCAGGCCTCATGTTGAATAACCACTTTTTAAACCCTCACAGTGACCAAAACTGCCATTTTTACAGAGTTTTGCTTATGCAAAATCTTCAATTTTTACCAATTTCAGGCACAGAAATGACTTTAAACACACTTATTTTAGTTGAAAAAGTAATAACTCACATCCAACTGTCATTTAAAGTCAAAAGATTAAATGTTAAAATTTCATCAATATTGACCATTTTTTCAACGTTCGACTGGTCCGGGGTCATCGTTTTTCATCAGAAAATTGATTTTTTGGACTCTACCAAAAATGATTCAAAATGTCATTTGGATCAGGCCTCATGTTGAATAACCACTTTTTAAACCCTCACAGTGACCAAAACTGCCATTTTTACAGAGTTTTGCTTACTCAAAATCTTCAATTTTGACCAATTTCAGGCTCAAAAATGACTTTAAACACACTTATTTTAGTTGAAAAAGTAATAACTCACATCCAACCGTCATTTAAAGTCAAAAGATTAAATGTTAAAATTTCATCAATATTGACCATTTTTTCAACGTTCGACTGGTCCGGGGTCATCGTTTTTCATCAGAAAATTGATTTTTTGGACTCTACCAAAAATGATTCAAAATGTCATTTGGATCAGGCCTCATGTTGAATAACCACTTTTTAAACCCTCACAGTGACCAAAACTGCCATTTTTACAGAGTTTTGCTTACTCAAAATCTTCAATTTTTACCAATTTCAGGCACAGAAATGACTTTAAACACACTTATTTTAGTTGAAAAAGTAATAACTCACATCCAACCGTCATTTAAAGTCAAAAGATTAAATGTTAAAATTTCATCAATATTGACCATTTTTTCAACGTTCGACTGGTCCAGGGTCATCGTTTTTCATCAGAAAATGGATTTTTTGGACTCGACCAAAAATTATTCAAAATGTCATTTGGATCGGGCCTCATGTTGAATAACCACTTTTTAAACCCTCACAGTGACCAAAATTGCAATTTTTACAGAGTTTTGCTTACTCAAAAGCTTCAAATTTGACCAATTTGAGGCACAGAAATGACTTTAAACACACTTATTTTAGTTGAAAAAGTAATAATTTACATCCAACCGTCATTTAGTGTCAAAAGATTAAATGTTAAAATTTCATCAATATTGACCATTTTTTCAACGTTCGACTGGTCCAGGGTCATCGTTTTTCATCAGAAAATTGATTTTTTGGACTCTACCAAAAATGATTCAAAATGTCATTTGGATCAGGCCTCATGTTGAATAACCACTTTTTAAACCCTCACAGTGACCAAAATTGCCATTTTTTTCAGAGTTTTGCTTACTCAAAATCTTCAATTTTGACCAATTTCAGGCACAGAAATGACTTTAAACACACTTATTTTAGTTGAAAAAGTAATAACTCACATCCAACCGTCATTTAAAGTCAAAAGATTAAATGTTAAAATTTCATCAATATTGACCATTTTTTCAACGTTCGACTGGTCCAGGGTCATCGTTTTTCATCAGAAAATTGATTTTTTGGACTCTACCAAAAATGATTCAAAATGTCATTTGGATCAGGCCTCATGTTGAATAACCACTTTTTAAACCCTCACAGTGACCAAAATTGCCATTTTTTTCAGAGTTTTGCTTACTCAAAATCTTCAATTTTGACCAATTTCAGGCACAGAAATGACTTTAAACACACTTATTTTAGTTGAAAAAGTAATAACTCACATCCAACCGTCATTTAAAGTCAAAAGATTAAATGTTAAAATTTGATCAATATTGACCATTTTTTCAACGTTCGACTGGTCCGGGGTCATCGTTTTTCATCAGAAAATGGATTTTTTGGACTCTACCAAAAATGATTCAAAATGTCATTTGGATCGGGCCTCATGTTGAATAACCACTTTTTAAACCCTCACAGTGACCAAAATTGCCATTTTTACAGAGTTTTGCTTACTCAAAATCTTCAATTTTGACCAATTTCAGGCACAGAAATGACTTTAAACACACTTATTTTAGTTGAAAAAGTAATAACTCACATCCAACCGTCATTTAAAGTCAAAAGATTAAATGTTAAAATTTCATCAATATTGACCATTTTTTCAACGTTCGACTGGTCCGGGGTCATCGTTTTTCATCAGAAAATGGATTTTTTGGACTCTACCAAAAATGATTCAAAATGTCATTTGGATCGGGCCTCATGTTGAATAACCACTTTTTAAACCCTCACAGTGACCAAAATTGCCATTTTTACAGAGTTTTGCTTACTCAAAATCTTCAATTTTGACCAATTTCAGGCACAGAAATGACTTTAAACACACTTATTTTAGTTGAAAAAGTAATAACTCACATCCAACCGTCATTTAAAGTCAAAAGATTAAATGTTAAAATTTCATCAATATTGACCATTTTTTCAACGTTCGACTGGTCCGGGGTCATCGTTTTTCATCAGAAAATGGATTTTTTGGACTCGACCAAAAATGATTCAAAATGTCATTTGGATCGGGCCTCATGTTGAATAACCACTTTTTAAACCCTCACAGTGACCAAAATTGCCATTTTTACAGAGTTTTGCTTACTCAAAATCTTCAATTTTGACCAATTTCAGGCACAGAAATGACTTTAAACACACTTATTTTAGTTGAAAAAGTAATAACTCACATCCAACCGTCATTTAAAGTCAAAAGATTAAATGTTAAAATTTCATCAATATTGACCATTTTTTCAACGTTCGACTGGTCCGGGGTCATCGTTTTTCATCAGAAAATGGATTTTTTGGACTCTACCAAAAATGATTCAAAATGTCATTTGGATCGGGCCTCATGTTGAATAACCACTTTTTAAACCCTCACAGTGACCAAAATTGCCATTTTTACAGAGTTTTGCTTACTCAAAATCTTCAATTTTGACCAATTTCAGGCACAGAAATGACTTTAAACACACTTATTTTAGTTGAAAAAGTAATAACTCACATCCAACCGTCATTTAAAGTCAAAAGATTAAATGTTAAAATTTCATCAATATTGACCATTTTTTGAACGTTCGACTGGTCCGGGGTCATCGTTTTTCATCAGAAAATTGATTTTTTGGATTCTACCAAAAATGATTCAAAATGTCATTTGGATCAGGCCTCATGTTGAATAACCACTTTTTAAACCCTCACAGTGACCAAAATTGCCATTTTTACAGAGTTTTGCTTACTCAAAATCTTCAATTTTGACCAATTTCAGGCACAGAAATGACTTTAAACACACTTATTTTAGTTGAAAAAGTAATAACTCACATCCAACCGTCATTTAAAGTCAAAAGATTAAATGTTAAAATTTCATCAATATTGACCATTTTTTCAACGTTCGACTGGTCCAGGGTCATCGTTTTTCATCAGAAAATTGATTTTTTGGACTCTACCAAAAATGATTCAAAATGTCATTTGGATCAGGCCTCATGTTGAATAACCACTTTTTAAACCCTCACAGTGACCAAAATTGCCATTTTTTTCAGAGTTTTGCTTACTCAAAATCTTCAATTTTGACCAATTTCAGGCACAGAAATGACTTTAAACACACTTATTTTAGTTGAAAAAGTAATAACTCACATCCAACCGTCATTTAAAGTCAAAAGATTAAATGTTAAAATTTGATCAATATTGACCATTTTTTCAACGTTCGACTGGTCCGGGGTCATCGTTTTTCATCAGAAAATGGATTTTTTGGACTCTACCAAAAATGATTCAAAATGTCATTTGGATCGGGCCTCATGTTGAATAACCACTTTTTAAACCCTCACAGTGACCAAAATTGCCATTTTTACAGAGTTTTGCTTACTCAAAATCTTCAATTTTGACCAATTTCAGGCACAGAAATGACTTTAAACACACTTATTTTAGTTGAAAAAGTAATAACTCACATCCAACCGTCATTTAAAGTCAAAAGATTAAATGTTAAAATTTCATCAATATTGACCATTTTTTCAACGTTCGACTGGTCCGGGGTCATCGTTTTTCATCAGAAAATGGATTTTTTGGACTCTACCAAAAATGATTCAAAATGTCATTTGGATCGGGCCTCATGTTGAATAACCACTTTTTAAACCCTCACAGTGACCAAAATTGCCATTTTTACAGAGTTTTGCTTACTCAAAATCTTCAATTTTGACCAATTTCAGGCACAGAAATGACTTTAAACACACTTATTTTAGTTGAAAAAGTAATAACTCACATCCAACCGTCATTTAAAGTCAAAAGATTAAATGTTAAAATTTCATCAATATTGACCATTTTTTCAACGTTCGACTGGTCCGGGGTCATCGTTTTTCATCAGAAAATGGATTTTTTGGACTCGACCAAAAATGATTCAAAATGTCATTTGGATCGGGCCTCATGTTGAATAACCACTTTTTAAACCCTCACAGTGACCAAAATTGCCATTTTTACAGAGTTTTGCTTACTCAAAATCCTTCAATTTTGACCAATTTCAGGCACAGAAATGACTTTAAACACACTTATTTTAGTTGAAAAAGTAATAACTCACATCCAACCGTCATTTAAAGTCAAAAGATTAAATGTTAAAATTTCATCAATATTGACCATTTTTCAACGTTCGACTGGTCCGGGGTCATCGTTTTTCATCAGAAAATGGATTTTTTGGACTCTACCAAAAATGATTCAAAATGTCATTTGGATCGGGCCTCATGTTGAATAACCACTTTTTAAACCCTCACAGTGACCAAAATTGCCATTTTTACAGAGTTTTGCTTACTCAAAATCTTCAATTTTGACCAATTTCAGGCACAGAAATGACTTTAAACACACTTATTTTAGTTGAAAAAGTAATAACTCACATCCAACCGTCATTTAAAGTCAAAAGATTAAATGTTAAAATTTCATCAATATTGACCATTTTTTGAACGTTCGACTGGTCCGGGGTCATCGTTTTTCATCAGAAAATTGATTTTTTGGATTCTACCAAAAATGATTCAAAATGTCATTTGGATCAGGCCTCATGTTGAATAACCACTTTTTAAACCCTCACAGTGACCAAAATTGCCATTTTTACAGAGTTTTGCTTACTCAAAATCTTCAATTTTGACCAATTTCAGGCACAGAAATGACTTTAAACACACTTATTTTAGTTGAAAAAGTAATAACTCACATCCAACCGTCATTTAAAGTCAAAAGATTAAATGTTAAAATTTCATCAATATTGACCATTTTTTCAACGTTCGACTGGTCCGGGGTCATCGTTTTTCATCAGAAAATTGATTTTTTGGACTCTACCAAAAATGATTCAAAATGTCATTTGGATCAGGCCTCATGTTGAATAACCACTTTTTAAACCCTCACAGTGACCAAAACTGCCATTTTTACAGAGTTTTGCTTATGCAAAATCTTCAATTTTTACCAATTTCAGGCACAGAAATGACTTTAAACACACTTATTTTAGTTGAAAAAGTAATAACTCACATCCAACTGTCATTTAAAGTCAAAAGATTAAATGTTAAAATTTCATCAATATTGACCATTTTTTCAACGTTCGACTGGTCCGGGGTCATCGTTTTTCATCAGAAAATTGATTTTTTGGACTCTACCAAAAATGATTCAAAATGTCATTTGGATCAGGCCTCATGTTGAATAACCACTTTTTAAACCCTCACAGTGACCAAAACTGCAATTTTTACAGAGTTTTGCTTACTCAAAATCTTCAATTTTGACCAATTTCAGGCTCAAAAATGACTTTAAACACACTTATTTTAGTTGAAAAAGTAATAACTCACATCCAACCGTCATTTAAAGTCAAAAGATTAAATGTTAAAATTTCATCAATATTGACCATTTTTTCAACGTTCGACTGGTCCGGGGTCATCGTTTTTCATCAGAAAATTGATTTTTTGGACTCTACCAAAAATGATTCAAAATGTCATTTGGATCAGGCCTCATGTTGAATAACCACTTTTTAAACCCTCACAGTGACCAAAACTGCCATTTTTACAGAGTTTTGCTTACTCAAAATCTTCAATTTTTACCAATTTCAGGCACAGAAATGACTTTAAACACACTTATTTTAGTTGAAAAAGTAATAACTCACATCCAACCGTCATTTAAAGTCAAAAGATTAAATGTTAAAATTTCATCAATATTGACCATTTTTTCAACGTTCGACTGGTCCGGGGTCATCGTTTTTCATCAGAAAATGGATTTTTTGGACTCTACCAAAAATGATTCAAAATGTCATTTGGATCGGGCCTCATGTTGAATAACCACTTTTTAAACCCTCACAGTGACCAAAATTGCCATTTTTACAGAGTTTTGCTTACTCAAAATCTTCAATTTTGACCAATTTCAGGCACAGAAATGACTTTAAACACACTTATTTTAGTTGAAAAAGTAATAACTCACATCCAACCGTCATTTAAAGTCAAAAGATTAAATGTTAAAATTTCATCAATATTGACCATTTTTTGAACGTTCGACTGGTCCGGGGTCATCGTTTTTCATCAGAAAATTGATTTTTTGGACTCTACCAAAAATGATTCAAAATGTCATTTGGATCAGGCCTCATGTTGAATAACCACTTTTTAAACCCTCACAGTGACCCAAACTGCCATATTTACAGAGTTTTGCTTACTCAAAATCTTCAATTTTTACCAATTTCAGGCACAGAAATGACTTTAAACACACTTATTTTAGTTGAAAAAGTAATAATTTACATCCAACCGTCATTTAGTGTCAAAAGATTAAATGTTAAAATTTCATCAATATTGACCATTTTTTCAACGTTCGACTGGTCCAGGGTCATCGTTTTTCATCAGAAAATTGATTTTTTGGACTCTACCAAAAATGATTCAAAATGTCATTTGGATCAGGCCTCATGTTGAATAACCACTTTTTAAACCCTCACAGTGACCAAAACTGCCATTTTTACAGAGTTTTGCTTACTCAAAATCTTCAATTTTTACCAATTTCAGGCACAGAAATGACTTTAAACACACTTATTTTAGTTGAAAAAGTAATAACTCACATCCAACCGTCATTTAAAGTCAAAAGATTAAATGTTAAAATTTCATCAATATTGACCATTTTTTCAACGTTCGACTGGTCCGGGGTCATCGTTTTTCATCAGAAAATGGATTTTTTGGACTCTACCAAAAATGATTCAAAATGTCATTTGGATCGGGCCTCATGTTGAATAACCACTTTTTAAACCCTCACAGTGACCGAAATTGCCATTTTTACAGAGTTTTGCTTACTCAAAATCTTCAATTTTGACCAATTTCAGGCACAGAAATGACTTTAAACACACTTATTTTAGTTGAAAAAGTAATAACTCACATCCAACCGTCATTTAAAGTCAAAAGATTAAATGTTAAAATTTCATCAATATTGACCATTTTTTCAACGTTCGACTGGTCCGGGGTCATCGTTTTTCATCAGAAAATTGATTTTTTGGACTCTACCAAAAATGATTCAAAATGTCATTTGGATCGGGCCTCATGTTGAATAACCACTTTTTAAACCCTCACAGTGACCAAAATTGCAATTTTTACAGAGTTTTGCTTACTCAAAAGCTTCAAATTTGACCAATTTGAGGCACAGAAATGACTTTAAACACACTTATTTTAGTTGAAAAAGTAATAATTTACATCCAACCGTCATTTAGTGTCAAAAGATTAAATGTTAAAATTTCATCAAAATTGACCATTTTTTCAACGTTCGACTGGTCCGGGGTCATCGTTTTTCATCAGAAAATTGATTTTTTGGACTCTACCAAAAATGATTCAAAATGTCATTTGGATCAGGCCTCATGTTGAATAACCACTTTTTAAACCCTCACAGTGACCAAAACTGCCATTTTTACAGAGTTTTGCTTACTCAAAATCTTCAATTTTTACCAATTTCAGGCACAGAAATGACTTTAAACACACTTATTTTAGTTGAAAAAGTAATAACTCACATCCAACCGTCATTTAAAGTCAAAAGATTAAATGTTAAAATTTCATCAATATTGACCATTTTTTCAACGTTCGACTGGTCCGGGGTCATCGTTTTTCATCAGAAAATGGATTTTTTGGACTCTACCAAAAATGATTCAAAATGTCATTTGGATCGGGCCTCATGTTGAATAACCACTTTTTAAACCCTCACAGTGACCGAAATTGCCATTTTTACAGAGTTTTGCTTACTCAAAATCTTCAATTTTGACCAATTTCAGGCACAGAAATGACTTTAAACACACTTATTTTAGTTGAAAAAGTAATAACTCACATCCAACCGTCATTTAAAGTCAAAAGATTAAATGTTAAAATTTCATCAATATTGACCATTTTTTGAACGTTCGACTGGTCCGGGGTCATCGTTTTTCATCAGAAAATTGATTTTTTGGATTCTACCAAAAATGATTCAAAATGTCATTCGGATCAGGCCTCATGTTGAATAACCACTTTTTAAACCCTCACAGTGACCAAAATTGCCATTTTTACAGAGTTTTGCTTACTCAAAATCTTCAATTTTGACCAATTTCAGGCACAGAAATGACTTTAAACACACTTATTTTAGTTGAAAAAGTAATAACTCACATCCAACCGTCATTTAAAGTCAAAAGATTAAATGTTAAAATTTCATCAATATTGACCATTTTTTCAACGTTCGACTGGTCCGGGGTCATCGTTTTTCATCAGAAAATTGATTTTTTGGACTCTACCAAAAATGATTCAAAATGTCATTTGGATCGGGCCTCATGTTGAATAACCACTTTTTAAACCCTCACAGTGACCAAAATTGCCATTTTTACAGAGTTTTGCTTACTCAAAATCTTCAATTTTGACCAATTTCAGGCACAGAAATGACTTTAAACACACTTATTTTAGTTGAAAAAGTAATAACTCACATCCAACCGTCCTTTAAAGTCAAAAGATTAAATGTTAAAATTTCATCAATATTGACCATTTTTTGAACGTTCGACTGGTCCGGGGTCATCGTTTTTCATCAGAAAATTGATTTTTTGGATTCTACCAAAAATGATTCAAAATGTCATTTGGATCAGGCCTCATGTCGAATAACCACTTTTTAAACCCTCACAGTGACCAAAATTGCCATTTTTACAGAGTTTTGCTTACTCAAAATCTTCAATTTTGACCAATTTCAGGCACAGAAATGACTTTAAACACACTTATTTTAGTTGAAAAAGTAATAACTCACATCCAACCGTCATTTAAAGTCAAAAGATTAAATGTTAAAATTTCATCAATATTGACCATTTTTTCAACGTTCGACTGGTCCGGGGTCATCGTTTTTCATCAGAAAATTGATTTTTTGAACTCTACCAAAAATGATTCAAAATGTCATTTGGATCAGGCCTCATGTTGAATAACCACTTTTTAAACCCTCACAGTGACCAAAACTGCCATTTTTATAGAGTTTTGCTTATGCAAAATCTTCAATTTTTACCAATTTCAGGCACAGAAATGACATTAAACACACTTATTTTAGTTGAAAAAGTAATAACTCACATCCAACCGTCATTTAAAGTCAAAAGATTAAATGTTAAAATTTCATCAATATTGACCATTTTTTCAACGTTCGACTGGTCCGGGGTCATCGTTTTTCATCAGAAAATTGATTTTTTGGACTCTACCAAAAATGATTCAAAATGTCATTTGGATCAGGCCTCATGTTGAATAACCACTTTTTAAACCCTCACAGTGACCAAAACTGCCATTTTTACAGAGTTTTGCTTACTCAAAATCTTCAATTTTTACCAATTTCAGGCACAGAAATGACTTTAAACACACTTATTTTAGTTGAAAAAGTAATAACTCACATCCAACCGTCATTTAAAGTCAAAAGATTAAATGTTAAAATTTCATCAATATTGACCATTTTTTGAACGTTCGACTGGTCCGGGGTCATCGTTTTTCATCAGAAAATTGATTTTTTGGATTCTACCAAAAATGATTCAAAATGTCATTTGGATCAGGCCTCATGTTGAATAACCACTTTTTAAACCCTCACAGTGACCAAAATTGCCATTTTTACAGAGTTTTGCTTACTCAAAATCTTCAATTTTGACCAATTTCAGGCACAGAAATGACTTTAAACACACTTATTTTAGTTGAAAAAGTAATAACTCACATCCAACCGTCATTTAAAGTCAAAAGATTAAATGTTAAAATTTCATCAATATTGACCATTTTTTCAACGTTCGACTGGTCCGGGGTCATCGTTTTTCATCAGAAAATTGATTTTTTGAACTCTACCAAAAATGATTCAAAATGTCATTTGGATCAGGCCTCATGTTGAATAACCACTTTTTAAACCCTCACAGTGACCAAAACTGCTATTTTTACAGAGTTTTGCTTATGCAAAATCTTCAATTTTTACCAATTTCAGGCACAGAAATGACATTAAACACACTTTTTTTAGTTGAAAAAGTAATAACTCACATCCAACCGTCATTTAAAGTCAAAAGATTAAATGTTAAAATTTCATCAATATTGACCATTTTTTCAACGTTCGACTGGTCCGGGGTCATCGTTTTTCATCAGAAAATTGATTTTTTGGACTCTACCAAAAATGATTCAAAATGTCATTTGGATCAGGCCTCATGTTGAATAACCACTTTTTAAACCCTCACAGTGACCAAAACTGCCATTTTTACAGAGTTTTGCTTACTCAAAATCTTCAATTTTTACCAATTTCAGGCACAGAAATGACTTTAAACACACTTATTTTAGTTGAAAAAGTAATAACTCACATCCAACCGTCATTTAAAGTCAAAAGATTAAATGTTAAAATTTCATCAATATTGACCATTTTTTCAACGTTCGACTGGTCCGGGGTCATCGTTTTTCATCAGAAAATGGATTTTTTGGACTCTACCAAAAATGATTCAAAATGTCATTTGGATCGGGCCTCATGTTGAATAACCACTTTTTAAACCCTCACAGTGACCAAAATTGCCATTTTTACAGAGTTTTGCTTACTCAAAATCTTCAATTTTGACCAATTTCAGGCACAGAAATGACTTTAAACACACTTATTTTAGTTGAAAAAGTAATAACTCACATCCAACCGTCATTTAAAGTCAAAAGATTAAATGTTAAAATTTCATCAATATTGACCATTTTTTCAACGTTCGACTGGTCCGGGGTCATCGTTTTTCATCAGAAAATTGATTTTTTGGACTCTACCAAAAATGATTCAAAATGTCATTTGGATCAGGCCTCATGTTGAATAACCACTTTTTAAACCCTCACAGTGACCAAAATTGCCATTTTTTTCAGAGTTTTGCTTACTCAAAATCTTCAATTTTGACCAATTTCAGGCACAGAAATGACTTTAAACACACTTATTTTAGTTGAAAAAGTAATAACTCACATCCAACCGTCATTTAAAGTCAAAAGATTAAATGTTAAAATTTGATCAATATTGACCATTTTTTCAACGTTCGACTGGTCCGGGGTCATCGTTTTTCATCAGAAAATGGATTTTTTGGACTCTACCAAAAATGATTCAAAATGTCATTTGGATCGGGCCTCATGTTGAATAACCACTTTTTAAACCCTCACAGTGACCAAAATTGCCATTTTTACAGAGTTTTGCTTACTCAAAATCTTCAATTTTGACCAATTTCAGGCACAGAAATGACTTTAAACACACTTATTTTAGTTGAAAAAGTAATAACTCACATCCAACCGTCATTTAAAGTCAAAAGATTAAATGTTAAAATTTCATCAATATTGACCATTTTTTCAACGTTCGACTGGTCCGGGGTCATCGTTTTTCATCAGAAAATTGATTTTTTGGACTCTACCAAAAATGATTCAAAATGTCATTTGGATCAGGCCTCATGTTGAATAACCACTTTTTAAACCCTCACAGTGACCAAAACTGCCATTTTTACAGAGTTTTGCTTACTCAAAATCTTCAATTTTTACCAATTTCAGGCACAGAAATGACTTTAAACACACTTATTTTAGTTGAAAAAGTAATAACTCACATCCAACCGTCATTTAAAGTCAAAAGATTAAATGTTAAAATTTCATCAATATTGACCATTTTTTCAACGTTCGACTGGTCCGGGGTCATCGTTTTTCATCAGAAAATGGATTTTTTGGACTCTACCAAAAATGATTCAAAATGTCATTTGGATCGGGCCTCATGTTGAATAACCACTTTTTAAACCCTCACAGTGACCAAAATTGCCATTTTTACAGAGTTTTGCTTACTCAAAATCTTCAATTTTGACCAATTTCAGGCACAGAAATGACTTTAAACACACTTATTTTAGTTGAAAAAGTAATAACTCACATCCAACCGTCATTTAAAGTCAAAAGATTAAATGTTAAAATTTCATCAATATTGACCATTTTTTGAACGTTCGACTGGTCCGGGGTCATCGTTTTTCATCAGAAAATTGATTTTTTGGACTCTACCAAAAATGATTCAAAATGTCATTTGGATCAGGCCTCATGTTGAATAACCACTTTTTAAACCCTCACAGTGACCAAAACTGCCATTTTTACAGAGTTTTGCTTACTCAAAATCTTCAATTTTTACCAATTTCAGGCACAGAAATGACTTTAAACACACTTATTTTAGTTGAAAAAGTAATAACTCACATCCAACCGTCATTTAAAGTCAAAAGATTAAATGTTAAAATTTGATCAATATTGACCATTTTTTCAACGTTCGACTGGTCCGGGGTCATCGTTTTTCATCAGAAAATGGATTTTTTGGACTCTACCAAAAATGATTCAAAATGTCATTTGGATCGGGCCTCATGTTGAATAACCACTTTTTAAACCCTCACAGTGACCAAAATTGCCATTTTTACAGAGTTTTGCTTACTCAAAATCTTCAATTTTGACCAATTTCAGGCACAGAAATGACTTTAAACACACTTATTTTAGTTGAAAAAGTAATAACTCACATCCAACCGTCATTTAAAGTCAAAAGATTAAATGTTAAAATTTCATCAATATTGACCATTTTTTCAACGTTCGACTGGTCCGGGGTCATCGTTTTTCATCAGAAAATGGATTTTTTGGACTCTACCAAAAATGATTCAAAATGTCATTTGGATCGGGCCTCATGTTGAATAACCACTTTTTAAACCCTCACAGTGACCAAAATTGCCATTTTTACAGAGTTTTGCTTACTCAAAATCTTCAATTTTGACCAATTTCAGGCACAGAAATGACTTTAAACACACTTATTTTAGTTGAAAAAGTAATAACTCACATCCAACCGTCATTTAAAGTCAAAAGATTAAATGTTAAAATTTCATCAATATTGACCATTTTTTCAACGTTCGACTGGTCCGGGGTCATCGTTTTTCATCAGAAAATGGATTTTTTGGACTCGACCAAAAATGATTCAAAATGTCATTTGGATCGGGCCTCATGTTGAATAACCACTTTTTAAACCCTCACAGTGACCAAAATTGCCATTTTTACAGAGTTTTGCTTACTCAAAATCTTCAATTTTGACCAATTTCAGGCACAGAAATGACTTTAAACACACTTATTTTAGTTGAAAAAGTAATAACTCACATCCAACCGTCATTTAAAGTCAAAAGATTAAATGTTAAAATTTCATCAATATTGACCATTTTTTCAACGTTCGACTGGTCCGGGGTCATCGTTTTTCATCAGAAAATGGATTTTTTGGACTCTACCAAAAATGATTCAAAATGTCATTTGGATCGGGCCTCATGTTGAATAACCACTTTTTAAACCCTCACAGTGACCAAAATTGCAATTTTTACAGAGTTTTGCTTACTCAAAATCTTCAATTTTGACCAATTTCAGGCACAGAAATGACTTTAAACACACTTATTTTAGTTGAAAAAGTAATAACTCACATCCAACCGTCATTTAAAGTCAAAAGATTAAATGTTAAAATTTCATCAATATTGACCATTTTTTGAACGTTCGACTGGTCCGGGGTCATCGTTTTTCATCAGAAAATTGATTTTTTGGATTCTACCAAAAATGATTCAAAATGTCATTTGGATCAGGCCTCATGTTGAATAACCACTTTTTAAACCCTCACAGTGACCAAAATTGCCATTTTTACAGAGTTTTGCTTACTCAAAATCTTCAATTTTGACCAATTTCAGGCACAGAAATGACTTTAAACACACTTATTTTAGTTGAAAAAGTAATAACTCACATCCAACCGTCATTTAAAGTCAAAAGATTAAATGTTAAAATTTCATCAATATTGACCATTTTTTCAACGTTCGACTGGTCCGGGGTCATCGTTTTTCATCAGAAAATTGATTTTTTGGACTCTACCAAAAATGATTCAAAATGTCATTTGGATCAGGCCTCATGTTGAATAACCACTTTTTAAACCCTCACAGTGACCAAAACTGCCATTTTTACAGAGTTTTGCTTATGCAAAATCTTCAATTTTTACCAATTTCAGGCACAGAAATGACTTTAAACACACTTATTTTAGTTGAAAAAGTAATAACTCACATCCAACTGTCATTTAAAGTCAAAAGATTAAATGTTAAAATTTCATCAATATTGACCATTTTTTCAACGTTCGACTGGTCCGGGGTCATCGTTTTTCATCAGAAAATTGATTTTTTGGACTCTACCAAAAATGATTCAAAATGTCATTTGGATCAGGCCTCATGTTGAATAACCACTTTTTAAACCCTCACAGTGACCAAAACTGCCATTTTTACAGAGTTTTGCTTACTCAAAATCTTCAATTTTGACCAATTTCAGGCTCAAAAATGACTTTAAACACACTTATTTTAGTTGAAAAAGTAATAACTCACATCCAACCGTCATTTAAAGTCAAAAGATTAAATGTTAAAATTTCATCAATATTGACCATTTTTTCAACGTTCGACTGGTCCGGGGTCATCGTTTTTCATCAGAAAATTGATTTTTTGGACTCTACCAAAAATGATTCAAAATGTCATTTGGATCAGGCCTCATGTTGAATAACCACTTTTTAAACCCTCACAGTGACCAAAACTGCCATTTTTACAGAGTTTTGCTTACTCAAAATCTTCAATTTTTACCAATTTCAGGCACAGAAATGACTTTAAACACACTTATTTTAGTTGAAAAAGTAATAACTCACATCCAACCGTCATTTAAAGTCAAAAGATTAAATGTTAAAATTTCATCAATATTGACCATTTTTTCAACGTTCGACTGGTCCAGGGTCATCGTTTTTCATCAGAAAATGGATTTTTTGGACTCTACCAAAAATTATTCAAAATGTCATTTGGATCGGGCCTCATGTTGAATAACCACTTTTTAAACCCTCACAGTGACCAAAATTGCCATTTTTACAGAGTTTTGCTTACTCAAAATCTTCAATTTTGACCAATTTCAGGCACAGAAATGACTTTAAACACACTTATTTTAGTTGAAAAAGTAATAACTCACATCCAACCGTCATTTAAAGTCAAAAGATTAAATGTTAAAATTTCATCAATATTGACCATTTTTTGAACGTTCGACTGGTCCGGGGTCATCGTTTTTCATCAGAAAATTGATTTTTTGGACTCTACCAAAAATGATTCAAAATGTCATTTGGATCAGGCCTCATGTTGAATAACCACTTTTTAAACCCTCACAGTGACCCAAACTGCCATATTTACAGAGTTTTGCTTACTCAAAATCTTCCATTTTTACCAATTTCAGGCACAGAAATGACTTTAAACACACTTATTTTAGTTGAAAAAGTAATAACTCACATCCAACCGTCATTTAAAGTCAAAAGATTAAATGTTAAAATTTCATCAATATTGACCATTTTTTCAACGTTCGACTGGTCCGGGGTCATCGTTTTTCATCAGAAAATGGATTTTTTGGACTCGACCAAAAATGATTCAAAATGTCATTTGGATCGGGCCTCATGTTGAATAACCACTTTTTAAACCCTCACAGTGACCAAAATTGCAATTTTTACAGAGTTTTGCTTACTCAAAAGCTTCAAATTTGACCAATTTGAGGCACAGAAATGACTTTAAACACACTTATTTTAGTTGAAAAAGTAATAATTTACATCCAACCGTCATTTAGTGTCAAAAGATTAAATGTTAAAATTTCATCAATATTGACCATTTTTTCAACGTTCGACTGGTCCAGGGTCATCGTTTTTCATCAGAAAATTGATTTTTTGGACTCTACCAAAAATGATTCAAAATGTCATTTGGATCAGGCCTCATGTTGAATAACCACTTTTTAAACCCTCACAGTGACCAAAATTGCCATTTTTTTCAGAGTTTTGCTTACTCAAAATCTTCAATTTTGACCAATTTCAGGCACAGAAATGACTTTAAACACACTTATTTTAGTTGAAAAAGTAATAACTCACATCCAACCGTCATTTAAAGTCAAAAGATTAAATGTTAAAATTTCATCAATATTGACCATTTTTTCAACGTTCGACTGGTCCAGGGTCATCGTTTTTCATCAGAAAATTGATTTTTTGGACTCTACCAAAAATGATTCAAAATGTCATTTGGATCAGGCCTCATGTTGAATAACCACTTTTTAAACCCTCACAGTGACCAAAATTGCCATTTTTTTCAGAGTTTTGCTTACTCAAAATCTTCAATTTTGACCAATTTCAGGCACAGAAATGACTTTAAACACACTTATTTTAGTTGAAAAAGTAATAACTCACATCCAACCGTCATTTAAAGTCAAAAGATTAAATGTCAAAATTTGATCAATATTGACCATTTTTTCAACGTTCGACTGGTCCGGGGTCATCGTTTTTCATCAGAAAATGGATTTTTTGGACTCTACCAAAAATGATTCAAAATGTCATTTGGATCGGGCCTCATGTTGAATAACCACTTTTTAAACCCTCACAGTGACCAAAATTGCCATTTTTACAGAGTTTTGCTTACTCAAAATCTTCAATTTTGACCAATTTCAGGCACAGAAATGACTTTAAACACACTTATTTTAGTTGAAAAAGTAATAACTCACATCCAACCGTCATTTAAAGTCAAAAGATTAAATGTTAAAATTTCATCAATATTGACCATTTTTTCAACGTTCGACTGGTCCGGGGTCATCGTTTTTCATCAGAAAATGGATTTTTTGGACTCTACCAAAAATGATTCAAAATGTCATTTGGATCGGGCCTCATGTTGAATAACCACTTTTTAAACCCTCACAGTGACCAAAATTGCCATTTTTACAGAGTTTTGCTTACTCAAAATCTTCAATTTTGACCAATTTCAGGCACAGAAATGACTTTAAACACACTTATTTTAGTTGAAAAAGTAATAACTCACATCCAACCGTCATTTAAAGTCAAAAGATTAAATGTTAAAATTTCATCAATATTGACCATTTTTTCAACGTTCGACTGGTCCGGGGTCATCGTTTTTCATCAGAAAATGGATTTTTTGGACTCGACCAAAAATGATTCAAAATGTCATTTGGATCGGGCCTCATGTTGAATAACCACTTTTTAAACCCTCACAGTGACCAAAATTGCCATTTTTACAGAGTTTTGCTTACTCAAAATCTTCAATTTTGACCAATTTCAGGCACAGAAATGACTTTAAACACACTTATTTTAGTTGAAAAAGTAATAACTCACATCCAACCGTCATTTAAAGTCAAAAGATTAAATGTTAAAATTTCATCAATATTGACCATTTTTTCAACGTTCGACTGGTCCGGGGTCATCGTTTTTCATCAGAAAATGGATTTTTTGGACTCTACCAAAAATGATTCAAAATGTCATTTGGATCGGGCCTCATGTTGAATAACCACTTTTTAAACCCTCACAGTGACCAAAATTGCCATTTTTACAGAGTTTTGCTTACTCAAAATCTTCAATTTTGACCAATTTCAGGCACAGAAATGACTTTAAACACACTTATTTTAGTTGAAAAAGTAATAACTCACATCCAACCGTCATTTAAAGTCAAAAGATTAAATGTTAAAATTTCATCAATATTGACCATTTTTTGAACGTTCGACTGGTCCGGGGTCATCGTTTTTCATCAGAAAATTGATTTTTTGGATTCTACCAAAAATGATTCAAAATGTCATTTGGATCAGGCCTCATGTTGAATAACCACTTTTTAAACCCTCACAGTGACCAAAATTGCCATTTTTACAGAGTTTTGCTTACTCAAAATCTTCAATTTTGACCAATTTCAGGCACAGAAATGACTTTAAACACACTTATTTTAGTTGAAAAAGTAATAACTCACATCCAACCGTCATTTAAAGTCAAAAGATTAAATGTTAAAATGTCATCAATATTGACCATTTTTTCAACGTTCGACTGGTCCGGGGTCATCGTTTTTCATCAGAAAATTGATTTTTTGGACTCTACCAAAAATGATTCAAAATGTCATTTGGATCAGGCCTCATGTTGAATAACCACTTTTTAAACCCTCACAGTGACCAAAACTGCCATTTTTACAGAGTTTTGCTTATGCAAAATCTTCAATTTTTACCAATTTCAGGCACAGAAATGACTTTAAACACACTTATTTTAGTTGAAAAAGTAATAACTCACATCCAACTGTCATTTAAAGTCAAAAGATTAAATGTTAAAATTTCATCAATATTGACCATTTTTTCAACGTTCGACTGGTCCGGGGTCATCGTTTTTCATCAGAAAATTGATTTTTTGGACTCTACCAAAAATGATTCAAAATGTCATTTGGATCAGGCCTCATGTTGAATAACCACTTTTTAAACCCTCACAGTGACCAAAACTGCCATTTTTACAGAGTTTTGCTTACTCAAAATCTTCAATTTTGACCAATTTCAGGCTCAAAAATGACTTTAAACACACTTATTTTAGTTGAAAAAGTAATAACTCACATCCAACCGTCATTTAAAGTCAAAAGATTAAATGTTAAAATTTCATCAATATTGACCATTTTTTCAACGTTCGACTGGTCCGGGGTCATCGTTTTTCATCAGAAAATTGATTTTTTGGACTCTACCAAAAATGATTCAAAATGTCATTTGGATCAGGCCTCATGTTGAATAACCACTTTTTAAACCCTCACAGTGACCAAAACTGCCATTTTTACAGAGTTTTGCTTACTCAAAATCTTCAATTTTTACCAATTTCAGGCACAGAAATGACTTTAAACACACTTATTTTAGTTGAAAAAGTAATAACTCACATCCAACCGTCATTTAAAGTCAAAAGATTAAATGTTAAAATTTCATCAATATTGACCATTTTTTCAACGTTCGACTGGTCCGGGGTCATCGTTTTTCATCAGAAAATGGATTTTTTGGACTCTACCAAAAATGATTCAAAATGTCATTTGGATCGGGCCTCATGTTGAATAACCACTTTTTAAACCCTCACAGTGACCAAAATTGCCATTTTTACAGAGTTTTGCTTACTCAAAATCTTCAATTTTGACCAATTTCAGGCACAGAAATGACTTTAAACACACTTATTTTAGTTGAAAAAGTAATAACTCACATCCAACCGTCATTTAAAGTCAAAAGATTAAATGTTAAAATTTCATCAATATTGACCATTTTTTGAACGTTCGACTGGTCCGGGGTCATCGTTTTTCATCAGAAAATTGATTTTTTGGACTCTACCAAAAATGATTCAAAATGTCATTTGGATCAGGCCTCATGTTGAATAACCACTTTTTAAACCCTCACAGTGACCCAAACTGCCATATTTACAGAGTTTTGCTTACTCAAAATCTTCAATTTTTACCAATTTCAGGCACAGAAATGACTTTAAACACACTTATTTTAGTTGAAAAAGTAATAACTCACATCCAACCGTCATTTAAAGTCAAAAGATTAAATGTTAAAATTTCATCAATATTGACCATTCTTTCAACGTTCGACTGGTCCGGGGTCATCGTTTTTCATCAGAAAATGGATTTTTTGGACTTGACCAAAAATGATTCAAAATGTCATTTGGATCGGGCCTCATGTTGAATAACCACTTTTTAAACCCTCACAGTGACCAAAATTGCAATTTTTACAGAGTTTTGCTTACTCAAAAGCTTCAAATTTGACCAATTTGAGGCACAGAAATGACTTTAAACACACTTATTTTAGTTGAAAAAGTAATAATTTACATCCAACCGTCATTTAGTGTCAAAAGATTAAATGTTAAAATTTCATCAATATTGACCATTTTTTCAACGTTCGACTGGTCCAGGGTAATCGTTTTTTATCAGAAAATTGATTTTTTGGACTCTACCAAAAATGATTCAAAATGTCATTTGGATCAGGCCTCATGTTGAATAACCACTTTTTAAACCCTCACAGTGACCAAAATTGCCATTTTTTTCAGAGTTTTGCTTACTCAAAATCTTCAATTTTGACCAATTTCAGGCACAGAAATGACTTTAAACACACTTATTTTAGTTGAAAAAGTAATAACTCACATCCAACCGTCATTTAAAGTCAAAAGATTAAATGTTAAAATTTCATCAATATTGACCATTTTTTCAACGTTCGACTGGTCCAGGGTCATCGTTTTTCATCAGAAAATTGATTTTTTGGACTCTACCAAAAATGATTCAAAATGTCATTTGGATCAGGCCTCATGTTGAATAACCACTTTTTAAACCCTCACAGTGACCAAAATTGCCATTTTTTTCAGAGTTTTGCTTACTCAAAATCTTCAATTTTGACCAATTTCAGGCACAGAAATGACTTTAAACACACTTATTTTAGTTGAAAAAGTAATAACTCACATCCAACCGTCATTTAAAGTCAAAAGATTAAATGTTAAAATTTGATCAATATTGACCATTTTTTCAACGTTCGACTGGTCCGGGGTCATCGTTTTTCATCAGAAAATGGATTTTTTGGACTCTACCAAAAATGATTCAAAATGTCATTTGGATCGGGCCTCATGTTGAATAACCACTTTTTAAACCCTCACAGTGACCAAAATTGCCATTTTTACAGAGTTTTGCTTACTCAAAATCTTCAATTTTGACCAATTTCAGGCACAGAAATGACTTTAAACACACTTATTTTAGTTGAAAAAGTAATAACTCACATCCAACCGTCATTTAAAGTCAAAAGATTAAATGTTAAAATTTCATCAATATTGACCATTTTTTCAACGTTCGACTGGTCCGGGGTCATCGTTTTTCATCAGAAAATGGATTTTTTGGACTCGACCAAAAATTATTCAAAATGTCATTTGGATCGGGCCTCATGTTGAATAACCACTTTTTAAACCCTCACAGTGACCAAAATTGCCATTTTTACAGAGTTTTGCTTACTCAAAATCTTCAATTTTGACCAATTTCAGGCACAGAAATGACTTTAAACACACTTATTTTAGTTGAAAAAGTAATAACTCACATCCAACCGTCATTTAAAGTCAAAAGATTAAATGTTAAAATTTCATCAATATTGACCATTTTTTCAACGTTCGACTGGTCCGGGGTCATCGTTTTTCATCAGAAAATGGATTTTTTGGACTCTACCAAAAATGATTCAAAATGTCATTTGGATCGGGCCTCATGTTGAATAACCACTTTTTAAACCCTCACAGTGACCAAAATTGCCATTTTTACAGAGTTTTGCTTACTCAAAATCTTCAATTTTGACCAATTTCAGGCACAGAAATGACTTTAAACACACTTATTTTAGTTGAAAAAGTAATAACTCACATCCAACCGTCATTTAAAGTCAAAAGATTAAATGTTAAAATTTCATCAATATTGACCATTTTTTGAACGTTCGACTGGTCCGGGGTCATCGTTTTTCATCAGAAAATTGATTTTTTGGATTCTACCAAAAATGATTCAAAATGTCATTTGGATCAGGCCTCATGTTGAATAACCACTTTTTAAACCCTCACAGTGACCAAAATTGCCATTTTTACAGAGTTTTGCTTACTCAAAATCTTCAATTTTGACCAATTTCAGGCACAGAAATGACTTTAAACACACTTATTTTAGTTGAAAAAGTAATAACTCACATCCAACCGTCATTTAAAGTCAAAAGATTAAATGTTAAAATTTCATCAATATTGACCATATTTTCAACGTTCGACTGGTCCAGGGTCATCGTTTTTCATCAGAAAATTGATTTTTTGGACTCTACCAAAAATGATTCAAAATGTCATTTGGATCAGGCCTCATGTTGAATAACCACTTTTTAAACCCTCACAGTGACCAAAACTGCCATTTTTACAGAGTTTTGCTTATGCAAAATCTTCAATTTTTACCAATTTCAGGCACAGAAATGACTTTAAACACACTTATTTTAGTTGAAAAAGTAATAACTCACATCCAACCGTCATTTAAAGTCAAAAGATTAAATGTTAAAATTTCATCAATATTGACCATTTTTTCAACGTTCGACTGGTCCGGGGTCATCGTTTTTCATCAGAAAATTGATTTTTTGGACTCTACCAAAAATGATTCAAAATGTCATTTGGATCAGGCCTCATGTTGAATAACCACTTTTTAAACCCTCACAGTGACCAAAATTGCCAGTTTTTTTCAGAGTTTTGCTTACTCAAAATCTTCAATTTTGACCAATTTCAGGCACAGAAATGACTTTAAACACACTTATTTTAGTTGAAAAAGTAATAACTCACATCCAACCGTCATTTAAAGTCAAAAGATTAAATGTTAAAATTTGATCAATATTGACCATTTTTTCAACGTTCGACTGGTCCGGGGTCATCGTTTTTCATCAGAAAATTGATTTTTTGGACTCTACCAAAAATGATTCAAAATGTCATTTGGATCAGGCCTCATGTTGAATAACCACTTTTTAAACCCTCACAGTGACCAAAACTGCCATTTTTACAGAGTTTTGCTTATGCAAAATCTTCAATTTTTACCAATTTCAGGCACAGAAATGACTTTAAACACACTTATTTTAGTTGAAAAAGTAATAACTCACATCCAACCGTCATTTAAAGTCAAAAGATTAAATGTTAAAATTTGATCAATATTGACCATTTTTTCAACGTTCGACTGGTCCGGGGTCATCGTTTTTCATCAGAAAATGGATTTTTTGGACTCTACCAAAAATGATTCAAAATGTCATTTGGATCGGGCCTCATGTTGAATAACCACTTTTTAAACCCTCACAGTGACCAAAATTGCCATTTTTACAGAGTTTTGCTTACTCAAAATCTTCAATTTTGACCAATTTCAGGCACAGAAATGACTTTAAACACACTTATTTTAGTTGAAAAAGTAATAACTCACATCCAACCGTCATTTAAAGTCAAAAGATTAAATGTTAAAATTTCATCAATATTGACCATTTTTTCAACGTTCGACTGGTCCGGGGTCATCGTTTTTCATCAGAAAATGGATTTTTTGGACTCGACCAAAAATGATTCAAAATGTCATTTGGATCGGGCCTCATGTTGAATAACCACTTTTTAAACCCTCACAGTGACCAAAATTGCCATTTTTACAGAGTTTTGCTTACTCAAAATCTTCAATTTTGACCAATTTCAGGCACAGAAATGACTTTAAACACACTTATTTTAGTTGAAAAAGTAATAACTCACATCCAACCGTCATTTAAAGTCAAAAGATTAAATGTTAAAATTTCATCAATATTGACCATTTTTTCAACGTTCGACTGGTCCGGGGTCATCGTTTTTCATCAGAAAATGGATTTTTTGGACTCTACCAAAAATGATTCAAAATGTCATTTGGATCGGGCCTCATGTTGAATAACCACTTTTTAAACCCTCACAGTGACCAAAATTGCCATTTTTACAGAGTTTTGCTTACTCAAAATCTTCAATTTTGACCAATTTCAGGCACAGAAATGACTTTAAACACACTTATTTTAGTTGAAAAAGTAATAACTCACATCCAACCGTCATTTAAAGTCAAAAGATTAAATGTTAAAATGTCATCAATATTGACCATTTTTTGAACGTTCGACTGGTCCGGGGTCATCGTTTTTCATCAGAAAATTTATTTTTTGGACTCTACCAAAAATGATTCAAAATGTCATTTGGATCAGGCCTCATGTTGAATAACCACTTTTTAAACCCTCACAGTGACCAAAACTGCCATTTTTACAGAGTTTTGCTTACTCAAAATCTTCAATTTTTACCAATTTCAGGCACAGAAATGACTTTAAACACACTTATTTTAGTTGAAAAAGTAATAACTCACATCCAACCGTCATTTAAAGTCAAAAGATTAAATGTTAAAATTTGATCAATATTGACCATTTTTTCAACGTTCGACTGGTCCGGGGTCATCGTTTTTCATCAGAAAATGGATTTTTTGGACTCTACCAAAAATGATTCAAAATGTCATTTGGATCGGGCCTCATGTTGAATAACCACTTTTTAAACCCTCACAGTGACCAAAATTGCCATTTTTACAGAGTTTTGCTTACTCAAAATCTTCAATTTTGACCAATTTCAGGCACAGAAATGACTTTAAACACACTTATTTTAGTTGAAAAAGTAATAACTCACATCCAACCGTCATTTAAAGTCAAAAGATTAAATGTTAAAATTTCATCAATATTGACCATTTTTTCAACGTTCGACTGGTCCGGGGTCATCGTTTTTCATCAGAAAATGGATTTTTTGGACTCGACCAAAAATGATTCAAAATGTCATTTGGATCGGGCCTCATGTTGAATAACCACTTTTTAAACCCTCACAGTGACCAAAATTGCCATTTTTACAGAGTTTTGCTTACTCAAAATCTTCAATTTTGACCAATTTCAGGCACAGAAATGACTTTAAACACACTTATTTTAGTTGAAAAAGTAATAACTCACATCCAACCGTCATTTAAAGTCAAAAGATTAAATGTTAAAATTTCATCAATATTGACCATTTTTTCAACGTTCGACTGGTCCGGGGTCATCGTTTTTCATCAGAAAATGGATTTTTTGGACTCTACCAAAAATGATTCAAAATGTCATTTGGATCGGGCCTCATGTTGAATAACCACTTTTTAAACCCTCACAGTGACCAAAATTGCCATTTTTACAGAGTTTTGCTTACTCAAAATCTTCAATTTTGACCAATTTCAGGCACAGAAATGACTTTAAACACACTTATTTTAGTTGAAAAAGTAATAACTCACATCCAACCGTCATTTAAAGTCAAAAGATTAAATGTTAAAATTTCATCAATATTGACCATTTTTTGAACGTTCGACTGGTCCGGGGTCATCGTTTTTCATCAGAAAATTGATTTTTTGGATTCTACCAAAAATGATTCAAAATGTCATTTGGATCAGGCCTCATGTTGAATAACCACTTTTTAAACCCTCACAGTGACCAAAATTGCCATTTTTACAGAGTTTTGCTTACTCAAAATCTTCAATTTTGACCAATTTCAGGCACAGAAATGACTTTAAACACACTTATTTTAGTTGAAAAAGTAATAACTCACATCCAACCGTCATTTAAAGTCAAAAGATTAAATGTTAAAATTTCATCAATATTGACCATTTTTTCAACGTTCGACTGGTCCGGGGTCATCGTTTTTCATCAGAAAATTGATTTTTTGGACTCTACCAAAAATGATTCAAAATGTCATTTGGATCAGGCCTCATGTTGAATAACCACTTTTTAAACCCTCACAGTGACCAAAACTGCCATTTTTACAGAGTTTTGCTTATGCAAAATCTTCAATTTTTACCAATTTGAGGCACAGAAATGACTTTAAACACACTTATTTTAGTTGAAAAAGTAATAACTCACATCCAACCGTCATTTAAAGTCAAAAGATTAAATGTTAAAATTTCATCAATATTGACCATTTTTTCAACGTTCGACTGGTCCGGGGTCATCGTTTTTCATCAGAAAATTGATTTTTTGGACTCTACCAAAAATGATTCAAAATGTCATTTGGATCAGGCCTCATGTTGAATAACCACTTTTTAAACCCTCACAGTGACCAAAATTGCCAGTTTTTTTCAGAGTTTTGCTTACTCAAAATCTTCAATTTTGACCAATTTCAGGCACAGAAATGACTTTAAACACACTTATTTTAGTTGAAAAAGTAATAACTCACATCCAACCGTCATTTAAAGTCAAAAGATTAAATGTTAAAATTTGATCAATATTGACCATTTTTTCAACGTTCGACTGGTCCGGGGTCATCGTTTTTCATCAGAAAATGGATTTTTTGGACTCTACCAAAAATGATTCAAAATGTCATTTGGATCGGGCCTCATGTTGAATAACCACTTTTTAAACCCTCACAGTGACCAAAATTGCCATTTTTACAGAGTTTTGCTTACTCAAAATCTTCAATTTTTACCAATTTCAGGCTCAGAAATGACTTTAAACACACTTATTTTAGTTGAAAAAGTAATAACTCACATCCAACCGTCATTTAAAGTCAAAAGATTAAATGTTAAAATTTCATCAATATTGACCATTTTTTCAACGTTCGACTGGTCCGGGGTCATCGTTTTTCATCAGAAAATGGATTTTTTGGACTCGACCAAAAATGATTCAAAATGTCATTTGGATCGGGCCTCATGTTGAATAACCACTTTTTAAACCCTCACAGTGACCAAAATTGCCATTTTTACAGAGTTTTGCTTACTCAAAATCTTCAATTTTGACCAATTTCAGGCACAGAAATGACTTTAAACACACTTATTTTAGTTGAAAAAGTAATAACTCACATCCAACCGTCATTTAAAGTCAAAAGATTAAATGTTAAAATTTCATCAATATTGACCATTTTTTCAACGTTCGACTGGTCCGGGGTCATCGTTTTTCATCAGAAAATGGATTTTTTGGACTCTACCAAAAATGATTCAAAATGTCATTTGGATCGGGCCTCATGTTGAATAACCACTTTTTAAACCCTCACAGTGACCAAAATTGCCATTTTTACAGAGTTTTGCTTACTCAAAATCTTCAATTTTGACCAATTTCAGGCACAGAAATGACTTTAAACACACTTATTTTAGTTGAAAAAGTAATAACTCACATCCAACCGTCATTTAAAGTCAAAAGATTAAATGTTAAAATTTCATCAATATTGACCATTTTTTGAACGTTCGACTGGTCCGGGGTCATCGTTTTTCATCAGAAAATTGATTTTTTGGATTCTACCAAAAATGATTCAAAATGTCATTTGGATCAGGCCTCATGTTGAATAACCACTTTTTAAACCCTCACAGTGACCAAAATTGCCATTTTTACAGAGTTTTGCTTACTCAAAATCTTCAATTTTGACCAATTTCAGGCACAGAAATGACTTTAAACACACTTATTTTAGTTGAAAAAGTAATAACTCACATCCAACCGTCATTTAAAGTCAAAAGATTAAATGTTAAAATTTCATCAATATTGACCATTTTTTCAACGTTCGACTGGTCCGGGGTCATCGTTTTTCATCAGAAAATTGATTTTTTGGACTCTACCAAAAATGATTCAAAATGTCATTTGGATCAGGCCTCATGTTGAATAACCACTTTTTAAACCCTCACAGTGACCAAAACTGCCATTTTTACAGAGTTTTGCTTATGCAAAATCTTCAATTTTTACCAATTTCAGGCACAGAAATGACTTTAAACACACTTATTTTAGTTGAAAAAGTAATAACTCACATCCAACCGTCATTTAAAGTCAAAAGATTAAATGTTAAAATTTCATCAATATTGACCATTTTTTCAACGTTCGACTGGTCCGGGGTCATCGTTTTTCATCAGAAAATGGATTTTTTGGACTCTACCAAAAATGATTCAAAATGTCATTTGGATCGGGCCTCATGTTGAATAACCACTTTTTAAACCCTCACAGTGACCAAAATTGCCATTTTTACAGAGTTTTGCTTACTCAAAATCTTCAATTTTGACCAATTTCAGGCACAGAAATGACTTTAAACACACTTATTTTAGTTGAAAAAGTAATAACTCACATCCAACCGTCATTTAAAGTCAAAAGATTAAATGTTAAAATTTCATCAATATTGACCATTTTTTGAACGTTCGACTGGTCCGGGGTCATCGTTTTTCATCAGAAAATTGATTTTTTGGATTCTACCAAAAATGATTCAAAATGTCATTTGGATCAGGCCTCATGTTGAATAACCACTTTTTAAACCCTCACAGTGACCAAAATTGCCATTTTTACAGAGTTTTGCTTACTCAAAATCTTCAATTTTGACCAATTTCAGGCACAGAAATGACTTTAAACACACTTATTTTAGTTGAAAAAGTAATAACTCACATCCAACCGTCATTTAAAGTCAAAAGATTAAATGTTAAAATTTCATCAATATTGACCATATTTTCAACGTTCGACTGGTCCAGGGTCATCGTTTTTCATCAGAAAATTGATTTTTTGGACTCTACCAAAAATGATTCAAAATGTCATTTGGATCAGGCCTCATGTTGAATAACCACTTTTTAAACCCTCACAGTGACCAAAACTGCCATTTTTACAGAGTTTTGCTTATGCAAAATCTTCAATTTTTACCAATTTCAGGCACAGAAATGACTTTAAACACACTTATTTTAGTTGAAA
Organism: Lissotriton vulgaris; assembly: GCF_964263255.1. Lineage (NCBI taxonomy): Eukaryota > Metazoa > Chordata > Amphibia > Caudata > Salamandridae > Lissotriton > Lissotriton vulgaris. Next base: position 334,752 of record NW_028249740.1, read on the forward strand.
AAGTAATAACTCACATCCAACCGTCATTTAAAGTCAAAAGATTAAATGTTAAAATTTCATCAATATTGACCATTTTTTCAACGTTCGACTGGTCCGGGGTCATCGTTTTTCATCAGAAAATTGATTTTTTGGACTCTACCAAAAATGATTCAAAATGTCATTTGGATCAGGCCTCATGTTGAATAACCACTTTTTAAACCCTCACAGTGACCAAAATTGCCAGTTTTTTTCAGAGTTTTGCTTACTCAAAATCTTCAATTTTGACCAATTTCAGGCACAGAAATGACTTTAAACACACTTATTTTAGTTGAAAAAGTAATAACTCACATCCAACCGTCATTTAAAGTCAAAAGATTAAATGTTAAAATTTGATCAATATTGACCATTTTTTCAACGTTCGACTGGTCCGGGGTCATCGTTTTTCATCAGAAAATTGATTTTTTGGACTCTACCAAAAATGATTCAAAATGTCATTTGGATCAGGCCTCATGTTGAATAACCACTTTTTAAACCCTCACAGTGACCAAAACTGCCATTTTTACAGAGTTTTGCTTATGCAAAATCTTCAATTTTTACCAATTTCAGGCACAGAAATGACTTTAAACACACTTATTTTAGTTGAAAAAGTAATAACTCACATCCAACCGTCATTTAAAGTCAAAAGATTAAATGTTAAAATTTGATCAATATTGACCATTTTTTCAACGTTCGACTGGTCCGGGGTCATCGTTTTTCATCAGAAAATGGATTTTTTGGACTCTACCAAAAATGATTCAAAATGTCATTTGGATCGGGCCTCATGTTGAATAACCACTTTTTAAACCCTCACAGTGACCAAAATTGCCATTTTTACAGAGTTTTGCTTACTCAAAATCTTCAATTTTGACCAATTTCAGGCACAGAAATGACTTTAAACACACTTATTTTAGTTGAAAAAGTAATAACTCACATCCAACCGTCATTTAAAGTCAAAAGATTAAATGTTAAAATTTCATCAATATTGACCATTTTTTCAACGTTCGACTGGTCCGGGGTCATCGTTTTTCATCAGAAAATGGATTTTTTGGACTCGACCAAAAATGATTCAAAATGTCATTTGGATCGGGCCTCATGTTGAATAACCACTTTTTAAACCCTCACAGTGACCAAAATTGCCATTTTTACAGAGTTTTGCTTACTCAAAATCTTCAATTTTGACCAATTTCAGGCACAGAAATGACTTTAAACACACTTATTTTAGTTGAAAAAGTAATAACTCACATCCAACCGTCATTTAAAGTCAAAAGATTAAATGTTAAAATTTCATCAATATTGACCATTTTTTCAACGTTCGACTGGTCCGGGGTCATCGTTTTTCATCAGAAAATGGATTTTTTGGACTCTACCAAAAATGATTCAAAATGTCATTTGGATCGGGCCTCATGTTGAATAACCACTTTTTAAACCCTCACAGTGACCAAAATTGCCATTTTTACAGAGTTTTGCTTACTCAAAATCTTCAATTTTGACCAATTTCAGGCACAGAAATGACTTTAAACACACTTATTTTAGTTGAAAAAGTAATAACTCACATCCAACCGTCATTTAAAGTCAAAAGATTAAATGTTAAAATGTCATCAATATTGACCATTTTTTGAACGTTCGACTGGTCCGGGGTCATCGTTTTTCATCAGAAAATTTATTTTTTGGACTCTACCAAAAATGATTCAAAATGTCATTTGGATCAGGCCTCATGTTGAATAACCACTTTTTAAACCCTCACAGTGACCAAAACTGCCATTTTTACAGAGTTTTGCTTACTCAAAATCTTCAATTTTTACCAATTTCAGGCACAGAAATGACTTTAAACACACTTATTTTAGTTGAAAAAGTAATAACTCACATCCAACCGTCATTTAAAGTCAAAAGATTAAATGTTAAAATTTGATCAATATTGACCATTTTTTCAACGTTCGACTGGTCCGGGGTCATCGTTTTTCATCAGAAAATGGATTTTTTGGACTCTACCAAAAATGATTCAAAATGTCATTTGGATCGGGCCTCGGCCTCATGTTGAATAACCACTTTTTAACCCTCACAGTGACGCAAAACTGCCATTTTTACAGAGTTTTGCTTACTCAAAATCTTCAATTTTGACCAATTTCAGGCACAGAAATGACTCTAAACACACTTATTTTAGTTGAAAAAGTAATAACTCACATCCAACCGTCATTTAAAGTCAAAAGATTAAATATTAAAATTTCATCAATATTGACCATTTTTTCAACGTTCGACTGGTCCGGGGTCATCGTTTTTCATCAGAAAATTGATTTTTTGGACTCTACCAAAAATGATTCAAAATGTCATTTGGATCGGGCCTCATGTTGAATAACCACTTTTTAAACCCTCACAGTGACCAAAATTGCCATTTTTACAGAGTTTTGCTTACTCAAATCTTCAATTTTGACAATTTCAGGCACAGAAATGACTTTAAACACACTTATTTTAGTTGAAAAGTAATAACTCACATCCAACCGTCATTTAAAGTCAAAAGATTAAATGTTAAAATTTCATCAATATTGACCATTTTTTTAACGTTCGACTGGTCCGGGGTCATCGTTTTTCATCAGAAAATTGATTTTTTGGACTCTACCAAAAATGATTCAAAATGTCATTTGGATCGGGCCTCATGTTGAATAACCACTTTTTAAACCCTCACAGTGACCAAACTGCCATTTTTACAGAGTTTTGCTTACTCAAAATCTTCAATTTTGACCAATTTCAGGCACAGAAATGACTCTAAACACACTTATTTTAGTTGAAAAAGTAATAACTCACATCCAACCGTCATTTAAAGTCAAAAGATTAAATATTAAAATTTCATCAATATTGACCATTTTTTCAACGTTCGACTGGTCCGGGGTCATCGTTTTTCATCAGAAAATTGATTTTTGGACTCTACCAAAAATGATTCAAAATGTCATTTGGATCGGGCCTCATGTTGAATAACCACTTTTTAAACCCTCACAGTGACCAAAATTGCCATTTTTACAGAGTTTTGCTTACTCAAAATCTTCAATTTTGACCAATTTCAGGCACAGAAATGACTTTAAACACACTTATTTTAGTTGAAAAAGTAATAACTCACATCCAACCGTCATTTAAAGTCAAAAGATTAAATGTTAAAATTTCATCAATATTGACCATTTTTTCAACGTTCGACTGGTCCGGGGTCATCGTTTTTCATCAGAAAATTGATTTTTTTGGACTCTACCAAAAATGATTCAAAATGTCATTTGGATCGGGCCTCATGTTGAATAACCACTTTTTAAACCCTCACAGTGACCAAAACTGCCATTTTTACAGAGTTTTGCTTACTCAAAATCTTCAATTTTGACCAATTTCAGGCACAGAAATGACTTTAAACACACTTATTTTAGTTGAAAAAGTAATAACTCACATCCAACCGTCATTTAAAGTCAAAAGATTAAATATTAAAATTTCATCAATATTGACCATTTTTTCAACGTTCGACTGGTCCGGGGTCATCGTTTTTCATCAGAAAATTGATTTTTTGGACTCTACCAAAAATGATTCAAAATGTCATTTGGATCGGGCCTCATGTTGAATAACCACTTTTTAAACCCTCACAGTGACCAAAATTGCCATTTTTACAGAGTTTTGCTTACTCAAAATCTTCAATTTTGACCAATTTCAGGCACAGAAATGACTTTAAACACACTTATTTTAGTTGAAAAAGTAATAACTCATATCCAACCGTCACTTAAAGTCAAAAGATTAAATGTTAAAATTTCATCAATATTGACCATTTTTTTAACGTTCGACTGGTCCGGGGTCATCGTTTTTCATCAGAAAATTGATTTTTTGGACTCTACCAAAAATGATTCAAAATGTCATTTGGATCGGGCCTCATGTTGAATAACCACTTTTTAAACCCTCACAGTGACCAAAACTGCCATTTTTACAGAGTTTTGCTTACTCAAAATCTTCAATTTTGACCAATTTCAGGCTCAGAAATGACTTTAAACACACTTATTTTAGTTGAAAAAGTAATAACTCACATCCAACCGTCATTTAAAGTCAAAAGATTAAATATTAAAATTTCATCAATATTGACCATTTTTTCAACGTTCGACTGGTCCGGGGTCATCGTTTTTTATCAGAAAATTGATTTTTTTGGACTCTACCAAAAATGATTCAAAATGTCATTTGGATCGGGCCTCATGTTGAATAACCACTTTTTAAACCCTCACAGTGACCAAAATTGCCATTTTTACAGAGTTTTGCTTACTCAAAATCTTCAATTTTGACCAATTTCAGGCACAGAAATGACTTTAAACACACTTATTTTAGTTGAAAAAGTAATAACTCACATCCAACCGTCATTTAAAGTCAAAAGATTAAATGTTAAAATTTCATCAATATTGACCATTTTTTCAACGTTCGACTGGTCCGGGGTCATCGTTTTTCATCAGAAAATTGATTTTTTGGACTCTACCAAAAATGATTCAAAATGTCATTTGGATCGGGCCTCATGTTGAATAACCACTTTTTAAACCCTCACAGTGACCAAAACTGCCATTTTTACAGAGTTTTGCTTACTCAAAATCTTCAATTTTGACCAATTTCAGGCACAGAAATGACTTTAAACACACTTATTTTAGTTGAAAAAGTAATAACTCACATCCAACCGTCATTTAAAGACAAAAGATTAAATATTAAAATTTCATCAATATTGACCATTTTTTCAACGTTCGACTGGTCCGGGGTCATCGTTCTTCATCAGAAAATTGATTTTTTTGGACTCTACCAAAAATGATTCAAAATGTCATTTGGATCGGGTCTCATGTTGAATAACCACTTTTTAAACCCTCACAGTGACCAAAACTGCAATTTTTACAGAGTTTTGCTTACTCAAAATCTTCAATTTTGACCAATTTCAGGCACAGAAATGACTTTAAACACACCTATTTTAGTTGAAAAAGTAATAACTCACATCCAACCGTCATTTAAAGTCAAAAGATTAAATATTAAAATTTCATCAATATTGACCATTTTTTCAACGTTCGACTGGTCCGGGGTCATCGTTTTTCATCAGAAAATTGATTTTTTGGACTCTACCAAAAATGATTCAAAATGTCATTTGGATCGGGCCTCATGTTGAATAACCACTTTTTAAACCCTCACAGTGACCAAAATTGCCATTTTTACAGAGTTTTGCTCACTCAAAATCTTCAATTTTGACCAATTTCAGGCACAGAAATGACTTTAAACACACTTATTTTAGTTGAAAAAGTAATAACTCACATCCAACCGTCATTTAAAGTCAAAAGATTAAATGTTAAAATTTCATCAATATTGACCATTTTTTCAACGTTCGACTGGTCCGGGGTCATCGTTTTTCATCAGAAAATTGATTTTTTGGACTCTACCAAAAATGATTCAAAATGTCATTTGGATCGGGCCTCATGTTGAATAACCACTTTTTAAACCCTCACAGTGACCAAAACTGCCATTTTTACAGAGTTTTGCTTACTCAAAATCTTCAATTTTGACCAATTTCAGGCACAGAAATGACTTTAAACACACTTATTTTAGTTGAAAAAGTAATAACTCACATCCAACCGTCATTTAAAGACAAAAGATTAAATATTAAAATTTCATCAATATTGACCATTTTTTCAACGTTCGACTGGTCCGGGGTCATCGTTCTTCATCAGAAAATTGATTTTTTTGGACTCTACCAAAAATGATTCAAAATGTCATTTGGATCGGGTCTCATGTTGAATAACCACTTTTTAAACCCTCACAGTGACCAAAACTGCAATTTTTACAGAGTTTTGCTTACTCAAAATCTTCAATTTTGACCAATTTCAGGCACAGAAATGACTTTAAACACACTTATTTTAGTTGAAAAAGTAATAACTCACATCCAACCGTCATTTAAAGTCAAAAGATTAAATGTTAAAATTTCATCAATATTGACCATTTTTTCAACGTTCGACTGGTCCGGGGTCATCGTTTTTCATCAGAAAATTGATTTTTTTGGACTCTACCAAAAATGATTCAAAATGTCATTTGGATCGGGCCTCATGTTGAATAACCACTTTTTAAACCCTCACAGTGACCAAAACTGCCATTTTTACAGAGTTTTGCTTACTCAAAATCTTCAATTTTGACCAATTTCAGGCACAGAAATGACTTTAAACACACTTATTTTAGTTGAAAAAGTAATAACTCACATCCAACCGTCATTTAAAGTCAAAAGATTAAATATTAAAATTTCATCAATATTGACCATTTTTTCAACGTTCGACTGGTCCGGGGTCATCGTTTTTCATCAGAAAATTGATTTTTTGGACTCTACCAAAAATGATTCAAAATGTCATTTGGATCGGGCCTCATGTTGAATAACCACTTTTTAAACCCTCACAGTGACCAAAATTGCCATTTTTACAGAGTTTTGCTTACTCAAAATCTTCAATTTTGACCAATTTCAGGCACAGAAATGACTTTAAACACACTTATTTTAGTTGAAAAAGTAATAACTCATATCCAACCGTCACTTAAAGTCAAAAGATTAAATGTTAAAATTTCATCAATATTGACCATTTTTTTAACGTTCGACTGGTCCGGGGTCATCGTTTTTCATCAGAAAATTGATTTTTTGGACTCTACCAAAAATGATTCAAAATGTCATTTGGATCGGGCCTCATGTTGAATAACCACTTTTTAAACCCTCACAGTGACCAAAACTGCCATTTTTACAGAGTTTTGCTTACTCAAAATCTTCAATTTTGACCAATTTCAGGCTCAGAAATGACTTTAAACACACTTATTTTAGTTGAAAAAGTAATAACTCACATCCAACCGTCATTTAAAGTCAAAAGATTAAATATTAAAATTTCATCAATATTGACCATTTTTTCAACGTTCGACTGGTCCGGGGTCATCGTTTTTTATCAGAAAATTGATTTTTTTGGACTCTACCAAAAATGATTCAAAATGTCATTTGGATCGGGCCTCATGTTGAATAACCACTTTTTAAACCCTCACAGTGACCAAAATTGCCATTTTTACAGAGTTTTGCTTACTCAAAATCTTCAATTTTGACCAATTTCAGGCACAGAAATGACTTTAAACACACTTATTTTAGTTGAAAAAGTAATAACTCACATCCAACCGTCATTTAAAGTCAAAAGATTAAATGTTAAAATTTCATCAATATTGACCATTTTTTCAACGTTCGACTGGTCCGGGGTCATCGTTTTTCATCAGAAAATTGATTTTTTGGACTCTACCAAAAATGATTCAAAATGTCATTTGGATCGGGCCTCATGTTGAATAACCACTTTTTAAACCCTCACAGTGACCAAAACTGCCATTTTTACAGAGTTTTGCTTACTCAAAATCTTCAATTTTGACCAATTTCAGGCACAGAAATGACTTTAAACACACTTATTTTAGTTGAAAAAGTAATAACTCACATCCAACCGTCATTTAAAGACAAAAGATTAAATATTAAAATTTCATCAATATTGACCATTTTTTCAACGTTCGACTGGTCCGGGGTCATCGTTCTTCATCAGAAAATTGATTTTTTTGGACTCTACCAAAAATGATTCAAAATGTCATTTGGATCGGGTCTCATGTTGAATAACCACTTTTTAAACCCTCACAGTGACCAAAACTGCAATTTTTACAGAGTTTTGCTTACTCAAAATCTTCAATTTTGACCAATTTCAGGCACAGAAATGACTTTAAACACACCTATTTTAGTTGAAAAAGTAATAACTCACATCCAACCGTCATTTAAAGTCAAAAGATTAAATATTAAAATTTCATCAATATTGACCATTTTTTCAACGTTCGACTGGTCCGGGGTCATCGTTTTTCATCAGAAAATTGATTTTTTGGACTCTACCAAAAATGATTCAAAATGTCATTTGGATCGGGCCTCATGTTGAATAACCACTTTTTAAACCCTCACAGTGACCAAAATTGCCATTTTTACAGAGTTTTGCTCACTCAAAATCTTCAATTTTGACCAATTTCAGGCACAGAAATGACTTTAAACACACCTATTTTAGTTTAAAAAGTAATAACTCACATCCAACCGTCATTTAAAGTCAAAAGATTAAATATTAAAATTTCATCAATATTGACCATTTTTTCAACGTTCGACTGGTCCGGGGTCATCGTTTTTCATCAGAAAATTGAATTTTTGGACTCTACCAAAAATGATTCAAAATGTCATTTGGATCGGGCCTCATGTTGAATAACCACTTTTTAAACCCTCACAGTGACCAAAATTGCCATTTTTACAGAGTTTTGCTTACTCAAAATCTTCAATTTTGACCAATTTCAGGCACAGAAATGACTTTAAACACACTTATTTTAGTTGAAAAAGTAATAACTCACATCCAACCGTCATTTAAAGTCAAAAGATTAAATGTTAAAATTTCATCAATATTGACCATTTTTTCAACGTTCGACTGGTCCGGGGTCATCGTTTTTCATCAGAAAATTGATTTTTTGGACTCTACCAAAAATGATTCAAAATGTCATTTGGATCGGGCCTCATGTTGAATAACCACTTTTTAAACCCTCACAGTGACCAAAACTGCCATTTTTACAGAGTTTTGCTTACTCAAAATCTTCAATTTTGACCAATTTCAGGCACAGAAATGACTTTAAACACACTTATTTTAGTTGAAAAAGTAATAACTCACATCCAACCGTCATTTAAAGTCAAAAGATTAAATGTTAAAATTTCATCAATATTGACCATTTTTTCAACGTTCGACTGGTCCGGGGTCATCGTTTTTCATCAGAAAATGGATTTTTTGGACTCTACCAAAAATGATTCAAAATGTCATTTGGATCAGGCCTCATGTTGAATAACCACTTTTTAAACCCTCACAGGTACCAAAACTGCCATTTTTACAGAGTTTTGCTTACTCAAAATCTTCAATTTTGACCAATTTCAGGCACAGAAATGACTTTAAACACACTTATTTTAGTTGAAAAAGTAATAACTCACATCCAACCGTCATTTAAAGTCAAAAGATTAAATATTAAAATTTCATCAATATTGACCATTTTTTCAACGTTCGACTGGTCCGGGGTCATCGTTTTTCATCAGAAAATTGATTTTTTGGACTCTACCAAAAATGATTCAAAATGTTATTTGGATCGGGCCTCATGTTGAATAACCACTTTTTAAACCCTCACAGTGACCAAAATTGCCATTTTTACAGAGTTTTGCTTACTCAAAATCTTCAATTTTGACCAATTTCAGGCACAGAAATGACTTTAAACACACTTATTTTAGTTGAAAAAGTAATAACTCACATCCAACCGTCACTTAAAGTCAAAAGATTAAATGTTAAAATTTCATCAATATTGACCATTTTTGTCAACGTTCGACTGGTCCGGGGTCATCGTTTTTCATCAGAAAATTGATTTTTTGGACTCTACCAAAAATGATTCAAAATGTCATTTGGATCGGGCCTCATGTTGAATAACCACTTTTTAAACCCTCACAGTGACCAAAACTGCCATTTTTACAGAGTTTTGCTTACTCAAAATCTTCAATTTTGACCAATTTCAGGCACAGAAATGACTTTAAACACACTTATTTTAGTTGAAAAAGTAATAACTCACATCCAACCGTCATTTAAAGTCAAAAGATTAAATATTAAAATTTCATCAATATTGACCATTTTTTCAACGTTCGACTGGTCCGGGGTCATCGTTTTTCATCAGAAAATTGATTTTTTGGACTCTACCAAAAATGATTCAAAATGTTATTTGGATCGGGCCTCATGTTGAATAACCACTTTTTAAACCCTCACAGTGACCAAAATTGCCATTTTTACAGAGTTTTGCTTACTCAAAATCTTCAATTTTGACCAATTTCAGGCACAGAAATGACTTTAAACACACTTATTTTAGTTGAAAAAGTAATAACTCACATCCAACCGTCACTTAAAGTCAAAAGATTAAATGTTAAAATTTCATCAATATTGACCATTTTTGTCAACGTTCGACTGGTCCGGGGTCATCGTTTTTCATCAGAAAATTGATTTTTTGGACTCTACCAAAAATGATTCAAAATGTCATTTGGATCGGGCCTCATGTTGAATAACCACTTTTTAAACCCTCACAGTGACCAAAACTGCCATTTTTACAGAGTTTTGCTTACTCAAAATCTTCAATTTTGACCAATTTCAGGCACAGAAATGACTTTAAACACACTTATTTTAGTTGAAAAAGTAATAACTCACATCCAACCGTCATTTAAAGTCAAAAGATTAAATGTTAAAATTTCATCAATATTGACCATTTTTTTAACGTTCGACTGGTCCGGGGTCATCGTTTTTCATCAGAAAATTGATTTTTTGGACTCTACCAAAAATGATTCAAAATGTCATTTGGATCGGGCCTCATGTTGAATAACCACTTTTTAAACCCTCACAGTGACCAAAACTGCCATTTTTACAGAGTTTTGCTTACTCAAAATCTTCAATTTTGACCAATTTCAGGCTCAGAAATGACTTTAAACACACTTATTTTAGTTGAAAAAGTAATAACTCACATCCAACCGTCATTTAAAGTCAAAAGATTAAATATTAAAATTTCATCAATATTGACCATTTTTTCAACGTTCGACTGGTCCGGGGTCATCGTTTTTTATCAGAAAATTGATTTTTTTGGACTCTACCAAAAATGATTCAAAATGTCATTTGGATCGGGCCTCATGTTGAATAACCACTTTTTAAACCCTCACAGTGACCAAAATTGCCATTTTTACAGAGTTTTGCTTACTCAAAATCTTCAATTTTGACCAATTTCAGGCACAGAAATGACTTTAAACACACTTATTTTAGTTGAAAAAGTAATAACTCACATCCAACCGTCATTTAAAGTCAAAAGATTAAATGTTAAAATTTCATCAATATTGACCATTTTTTCAACGTTCGACTGGTCCGGGGTCATCGTTTTTCATCAGAAAATTGATTTTTTGGACTCTACCAAAAATGATTCAAAATGTCATTTGGATCGGGCCTCATGTTGAATAACCACTTTTTAAACCCTCACAGTGACCAAAACTGCCATTTTTACAGAGTTTTGCTTACTCAAAATCTTCAATTTTGACCAATTTCAGGCACAGAAATGACTTTAAACACACTTATTTTAGTTGAAAAAGTAATAACTCACATCCAACCGTCATTTAAAGACAAAAGATTAAATATTAAAATTTCATCAATATTGACCATTTTTTCAACGTTCGACTGGTCCGGGGTCATCGTTCTTCATCAGAAAATTGATTTTTTTGGACTCTACCAAAAATGATTCAAAATGTCATTTGGATCGGGTCTCATGTTGAATAACCACTTTTTAAACCCTCACAGTGACCAAAACTGCAATTTTTACAGAGTTTTGCTTACTCAAAATCTTCAATTTTGACCAATTTCAGGCACAGAAATGACTTTAAACACACCTATTTTAGTTGAAAAAGTAATAACTCACATCCAACCGTCATTTAAAGTCAAAAGATTAAATATTAAAATTTCATCAATATTGACCATTTTTTCAACGTTCGACTGGTCCGGGGTCATCGTTTTTCATCAGAAAATTGATTTTTTGGACTCTACCAAAAATGATTCAAAATGTCATTTGGATCGGGCCTCATGTTGAATAACCACTTTTTAAACCCTCACAGTGACCAAAATTGCCATTTTTACAGAGTTTTGCTTACTCAAAATCTTCAATTTTGACCAATTTCAGGCACAGAAATGACTTTAAACACACCTATTTTAGTTTAAAAAGTAATAACTCACATCCAACCGTCATTTAAAGTCAAAAGATTAAATATTAAAATTTCATCAATATTGACCATTTTTTCAACGTTCGACTGGTCCGGGGTCATCGTTTTTCATCAGAAAATTGAATTTTTGGACTCTACCAAAAATGATTCAAAATGTCATTTGGATCGGGCCTCATGTTGAATAACCACTTTTTAAACCCTCACAGTGACCAAAATTGCCATTTTTACAGAGTTTTGCTTACTCAAAATCTTCAATTTTGACCAATTTCAGGCACAGAAATGACTTTAAACACACTTATTTTAGTTGAAAAAGTAATAACTCACATCCAACCGTCATTTAAAGTCAAAAGATTAAATGTTAAAATTTCATCAATATTGACCATTTTTTCAACGTTCGACTGGTCCGGGGTCATCGTTTTTCATCAGAAAATTGATTTTTTGGACTCTACCAAAAATGATTCAAAATGTCATTTGGATCGGGCCTCATGTTGAATAACCACTTTTTAAACCCTCACAGTGACCAAAACTGCCATTTTTACAGAGTTTTGCTTACTCAAAATCTTCAATTTTGACCAATTTCAGGCACAGAAATGACTTTAAACACACTTATTTTAGTTGAAAAAGTAATAACTCACATCCAACCGTCATTTAAAGTCAAAAGATTAAATGTTAAAATTTCATCAATATTGACCATTTTTTCAACGTTCGACTGGTCCGGGGTCATCGTTTTTCATCAGAAAATGGATTTTTTGGACTCTACCAAAAATGATTCAAAATGTCATTTGGATCAGGCCTCATGTTGAATAACCACTTTTTAAACCCTCACAGGTACCAAAACTGCCATTTTTACAGAGTTTTGCTTACTCAAAATCTTCAATTTTGACCAATTTCAGGCACAGAAATGACTTTAAACACACTTATTTTAGTTGAAAAAGTAATAACTCACATCCAACCGTCATTTAAAGTCAAAAGATTAAATATTAAAATTTCATCAATATTGACCATTTTTTCAACGTTCGACTGGTCCGGGGTCATCGTTTTTCATCAGAAAATTGATTTTTTGGACTCTACCAAAAATGATTCAAAATGTTATTTGGATCGGGCCTCATGTTGAATAACCACTTTTTAAACCCTCACAGTGACCAAAATTGCCATTTTTACAGAGTTTTGCTTACTCAAAATCTTCAATTTTGACCAATTTCAGGCACAGAAATGACTTTAAACACACTTATTTTAGTTGAAAAAGTAATAACTCACATCCAACCGTCACTTAAAGTCAAAAGATTAAATGTTAAAATTTCATCAATATTGACCATTTTTGTCAACGTTCGACTGGTCCGGGGTCATCGTTTTTCATCAGAAAATTGATTTTTTGGACTCTACCAAAAATGATTCAAAATGTCATTTGGATCGGGCCTCATGTTGAATAACCACTTTTTAAACCCTCACAGTGACCAAAACTGCCATTTTTACAGAGTTTTGCTTACTCAAAATCTTCAATTTTGACCAATTTCAGGCACAGAAATGACTTTAAACACACTTATTTTAGTTGAAAAAGTAATAACTCACATCCAACCGTCATTTAAAGACAAAAGATTAAATATTAAAATTTCATCAATATTGACCATTTTTTCAACGTTCGACTGGTCCGGGGTCATCGTTTTTCATCAGAAAATGGATTTTTTGGACTCTACCAAAAATGATTCAAAATGTCATTTGGATCAGGCCTCATGTTGAATAACCACTTTTTAAACCCTCACAGGTACCAAAACTGCCATTTTTACAGAGTTTGCTTACTCAAAATCTTCAATTTTGACCAATTTCAGGCACAGAAATGACTTTAAACACACTTATTTTAGTTGAAAAAGTAATAATTAACATCCAACCGTCATTTAAAGTCAAAAGATTAAATGTTAAAATTTCATCAATATTGACCATTTTTTCAACGTTCGACTGGTCCGGGTTCATCGTTTTTCATCAGAAAATTGATTTTTTGGACTCTACCAAAAATGATTCAAAATGTCATTTGGATCGGGCCTCATGTTGAATAACCACTTTTTAAACCCTCACAGTGACCAAAACTGCCATTTTTACAGAGTTTTGCTTACTCAAAATCTTCAATTTTGACCAATTTCAGGCACAGAAATGACTCTAAACACACTTATTTTAGTTGAAAAAGTAATAACTCACATCCAACCGTCATTTAAAGTCAAAAGATTAAATATTAAAATTTCATCAATATTGACCATTTTTTCAACGTTCGACTGGTCCGGGGTCATCGTTTTTCATCAGAAAATTGATTTTTTGGACTCTACCAAAAATGATTCAAAATGTCATTTGGATCGGGCCTCATGTTGAATAACCACTTTTTAAACCCTCACAGTGACCAAAATTGCCATTTTTACAGAGTTTTGCTTACTCAAAATCTTCAATTTTGACCAATTTCAGGCACAGAAATGACTTTAAACACACTTATTTTAGTTGAAAAAGTAATAACTCACATCCAACCGTCACTTAAAGTCAAAAGATTAAATGTTAAAATTTCATCAATATTGACCATTTTTTCAACGTTCGACTGGTCCGGGGTCATCGTTTTTCATCAGAAAATTGATTTTTTGGACTCTACCAAAAATGATTCAAAATGTCATTTGGATCGGGCCTCATGTTGAATAACCACTTTTTAAACCCTCACAGTGACCAAAACTGCCATTTTTACAGAGTTTTGCTTACTCAAAATCTTCAATTTTGACCAATTTCAGGCACAGAAATGACTTTAAACACACTTATTTTAGTTGAAAAAGTAATAACTCACATCCAACCGTCATTTAAAGACAAAAGATTAAATATTAAAATTTCATCAATATTGACCATTTTTTCAACGTTCGACTGGTCCGGGGTTATCGTTCTTCATCAGAAAATTGATTTTTTGGACTCTACCAAAAATGATTCAAAATGTCATTTGGATCGGGTCTCATGTTGAATAACCACTTTTTAAACCCTCACAGTGACCAAAATTGCCATTTTTACAGAGTTTTGCTTACTCAAAATCTTCAATTTTGACCAATTTCAGGCACAGAAATGACTTTAAACACACTTATTTTAGTTGAAAAAGTAATAACTCACATCCAACCGTCATTTAAAGTCAAAAGATTAAATGTTAAAATTTCATCAATATTGACCATTTTTTCAACGTTCGACTGGTCCGGGGTCATCGTTTTTCATCAGAAAATTGATTTTTTGGACTCTACCAAAAATGATTCAAAATGTCATTTTGATCGGGCCTCATGTTGAATAACCACTTTTTAAACCCTCACAGTGACCAAAACTGCCATTTTTACAGAGTTTTGCTTACTCAAAATCTTCAATTTTGACCAATTTCAGGCACAGAAATGACTTTAAACACACTTATTTTAGTTGAAAAAGTAATAACTCACATCCAACCGTCATTTAAAGTCAAAAGATTAAATGTTAAAATTTCATCAATATTGACCATTTTTTCAACGTTCGACTGGTCCGGGGTCATCGTTTTTCATCAGAAAATTGATTTTTTGGACTTTACCAAAAATGATTCAAAATGTCATTTGGATCAGGCCTCATGTTGAATAACCACTTTTTAAACCCTCACAGTGACCAAAACTGCCATTTTTACAGAGTTTTGCTTACTCAAAATCTTAAATTTTGACCAATTTCAGGCACAGAAATGACTTTAAACACACTTATTTTAGTTGAAAAAGTAATAACTCACATCCAACCGTCATTTAAAGTCAAAAGAATAAATGTTAAAATTTCATCAATATTGACCATTTTTTCAACGTTCGACTGGTCCGGGGTCATCGTTTTTCATCAGAAAATTGATTTTTTGGACTCTACCAAAAATTATTCAAAATGTCATTTGGATCGGGCCTCATGTTGAATAACCACTTTTTAAACCCTCACAGTGACCAAAACTGCCATTTTTACAGAGTTTTGCTTACTCAAAATCTTCAATTTTGACCAATTTCAGGCACAGAAATGACTTTAAACACACTTATTTTAGTTGAAAAAGTAATAACTCACATCCAACCGTCATTTAAAGTCAAAAGATTAAATGTTAAAATTTCATCAATATTGACCATTTTTTCAACGTTCGACTGGTCCGGGGTCATCGTTTTTCATCAGAAAATGGATTTTTTGGACTCTACCAAAAATTATTCAAAATGTCATTTGGATCAGGCCTCATGTTGAAAAACCACTTTTTAAACCCTCACAGGTACCAAAACTGCCATTTTTACAGAGTTTTGCTTACACTTAATCTTCAATTTTGACCAATTTCAGGCACAGAAATGACTTTAAACACACTTATTTTAGTTGAAAAAGTAATAACTCACATCCAACCGTCATTTAAAGTCAAAAGATTAAATGTTAAAATTTCATCAATATTGACCATTTTTTCAACGTTCGACTGGTCCGGGGTCATCGTTTTTCATCAGAAAATTGATTTTTTGGACTCTACCAAAAATGATTCAAAATGTCATTTGGATCGGGCCTCATGTTGAATAACCACTTTTTAAACCCTCACAGTGACCAAAACTGCCATTTTTACAGAGTTTTGCTTACTCAAAATCTTCAATTTTGACCAATTTCAGGCACAGAAATGACTTTAAACACACTTATTTTAGTTGAAAAAGTAATAACTCACATCCAACCGTCATTTAAAGTCAAAAGATTAAATGTTAAAATTTCATCAATATTGACCATTTTTTCAACGTTCGACTGGTCCGGGGTCATCGTTTTTCATCAGAAAATGGATTTTTTGGACTCTACCAAAAATGATTCAAAATGTCATTTGGATCAGGCCTCATGTTGAATAACCACTTTTTAAACCCTCACAGGTACCAAAACTGCCATTTTTACAGAGTTTTGCTTACTCAAAATCTTCAATTTTGACCAATTTCAGGCACAGAAATGACTTTAAACACACTTATTTTAGTTGAAAAAGTAATAACTCACATCCAACCGTCATTTAAAGTCAAAAGATTAAATATTAAAATTTCATCAATATTGACCATTTTTTCAACGTTCGACTGGTCCGGGGTCATCGTTTTTCATCAGAAAATTGATTTTTTGGACTCTACCAAAAATGATTCAAAATGTTATTTGGATCGGGCCTCATGTTGAATAACCACTTTTTAAACCCTCACAGTGACCAAAATTGCCATTTTTACAGAGTTTTGCTTACTCAAAATCTTCAATTTTGACCAATTTCAGGCACAGAAATGACTTTAAACACACTTATTTTAGTTGAAAAAGTAATAACTCACATCCAACCGTCACTTAAAGTCAAAAGATTAAATGTTAAAATTTCATCAATATTGACCATTTTTGTCAACGTTCGACTGGTCCGGGGTCATCGTTTTTCATCAGAAAATTGATTTTTTGGACTCTACCAAAAATGATTCAAAATGTCATTTGGATCGGGCCTCATGTTGAATAACCACTTTTTAAACCCTCACAGTGACCAAAACTGCCATTTTTACAGAGTTTTGCTTACTCAAAATCTTCAATTTTGACCAATTTCAGGCACAGAAATGACTTTAAACACACTTATTTTAGTTGAAAAAGTAATAACTCACATCCAACCGTCATTTAAAGACAAAAGATTAAATATTAAAATTTCATCAATATTGACCATTTTTTCAACGTTCGACTGGTCCGGGGTCATCGTTTTTCATCAGAAAATGGATTTTTTGGACTCTACCAAAAATGATTCAAAATGTCATTTGGATCAGGCCTCATGTTGAATAACCACTTTTTAAACCCTCACAGGTACCAAAACTGCCATTTTTACAGAGTTTGCTTACTCAAAATCTTCAATTTTGACCAATTTCAGGCACAGAAATGACTTTAAACACACTTATTTTAGTTGAAAAAGTAATAATTAACATCCAACCGTCATTTAAAGTCAAAAGATTAAATGTTAAAATTTCATCAATATTGACCATTTTTTCAACGTTCGACTGGTCCGGGGTCATCGTTTTTCATCAGAAAATTGATTTTTTGGACTCTACCAAAAATTATTCAAAATGTCATTTGGATCGGGCCTCATGTTGAATAACCACTTTTTAAACCCTCACAGTGACCAAAACTGCCATTTTTACAGAGTTTGCTTACTCAAAATCTTCAATTTTGACCAATTTCAGGCACAGAAATGACTTTAAACACACTTATTTTAGTTGAAAAAGTAATAATTAACATCCAACCGTCATTTAAAGTCAAAAGATTAAATGTTAAAATTTCATCAATATTGACCATTTTTTCAACGTTCGACTGGTCCGGGGTCATCGTTTTTCATCAGAAAATTGATTTTTTGGACTTTACCAAAAATGATTCAAAATGTCATTTGGATCAGGCCTCATGTTGAATAACCACTTTTTAAACCCTCACAGTGACCAAAACTGCCATTTTTACAGAGTTTTGCTTACTCAAAATCTTAAATTTTGACCAATTTCAGGCACAGAAATGACTTTAAACACACTTATTTTAGTTGAAAAAGTAATAACTCACATCCAACCGTCATTTAAAGTCAAAAGAATAAATGTTAAAATTTCATCAATATTGACCATTTTTTCAACGTTCGACTGGTCCGGGGTCATCGTTTTTCATCAGAAAATTGATTTTTTGGACTCTACCAAAAATTATTCAAAATGTCATTTGGATCGGGCCTCATGTTGAATAACCACTTTTTAAACCCTCACAGTGACCAAAACTGCCATTTTTACAGAGTTTTGCTTACTCAAAATCTTCAATTTTGACCAATTTCAGGCACAGAAATGACTTTAAACACACTTATTTTAGTTGAAAAAGTAATAACTCACATCCAACCGTCATTTAAAGTCAAAAGATTAAATGTTAAAATTTCATCAATATTGACCATTTTTTCAACGTTCGACTGGTCCGGGGTCATCGTTTTTCATCAGAAAATGGATTTTTTGGACTCTACCAAAAATTATTCAAAATGTCATTTGGATCAGGCCTCATGTTGAAAAACCACTTTTTAAACCCTCACAGGTACCAAAACTGCCATTTTTACAGAGTTTTGCTTACACTTAATCTTCAATTTTGACCAATTTCAGGCACAGAAATGACTTTAAACACACTTATTTTAGTTGAAAAAGTAATAACTCACATCCAACCGTCATTTAAAGTCAAAAGATTAAATGTTAAAATTTCATCAATATTGACCATTTTTTCAACGTTCGACTGGTCCGGGGTCATCGTTTTTCATCAGAAAATTGATTTTTTGGACTCTACCAAAAATGATTCAAAATGTCATTTGGATCGGGCCTCATGTTGAATAACCACTTTTTAAACCCTCACAGTGACCAAAACTGCCATTTTTACAGAGTTTTGCTTACTCAAAATCTTCAATTTTGACCAATTTCAGGCACAGAAATGACTTTAAACACACTTATTTTAGTTGAAAAAGTAATAACTCACATCCAACCGTCATTTAAAGTCAAAAGATTAAATGTTAAAATTTCATCAATATTGACCATTTTTTCAACGTTCGACTGGTCCGGGGTCATCGTTTTTCATCAGAAAATGGATTTTTTGGACTCTACCAAAAATGATTCAAAATGTCATTTGGATCAGGCCTCATGTTGAATAACCACTTTTTAAACCCTCACAGGTACCAAAACTGCCATTTTTACAGAGTTTTGCTTACTCAAAATCTTCAATTTTGACCAATTTCAGGCACAGAAATGACTTTAAACACACTTATTTTAGTTGAAAAAGTAATAACTCACATCCAACCGTCATTTAAAGTCAAAAGATTAAATATTAAAATTTCATCAATATTGACCATTTTTTCAACGTTCGACTGGTCCGGGGTCATCGTTTTTCATCAGAAAATTGATTTTTTGGACTCTACCAAAAATGATTCAAAATGTTATTTGGATCGGGCCTCATGTTGAATAACCACTTTTTAAACCCTCACAGTGACCAAAATTGCCATTTTTACAGAGTTTTGCTTACTCAAAATCTTCAATTTTGACCAATTTCAGGCACAGAAATGACTTTAAACACACTTATTTTAGTTGAAAAAGTAATAACTCACATCCAACCGTCACTTAAAGTCAAAAGATTAAATGTTAAAATTTCATCAATATTGACCATTTTTGTCAACGTTCGACTGGTCCGGGGTCATCGTTTTTCATCAGAAAATTGATTTTTTGGACTCTACCAAAAATGATTCAAAATGTCATTTGGATCGGGCCTCATGTTGAATAACCACTTTTTAAACCCTCACAGTGACCAAAACTGCCATTTTTACAGAGTTTTGCTTACTCAAAATCTTCAATTTTGACCAATTTCAGGCACAGAAATGACTTTAAACACACTTATTTTAGTTGAAAAAGTAATAACTCACATCCAACCGTCATTTAAAGACAAAAGATTAAATATTAAAATTTCATCAATATTGACCATTTTTTCAACGTTCGACTGGTCCGGGGTCATCGTTTTTCATCAGAAAATGGATTTTTTGGACTCTACCAAAAATGATTCAAAATGTCATTTGGATCAGGCCTCATGTTGAATAACCACTTTTTAAACCCTCACAGGTACCAAAACTGCCATTTTTACAGAGTTTGCTTACTCAAAATCTTCAATTTTGACCAATTTCAGGCACAGAAATGACTTTAAACACACTTATTTTAGTTGAAAAAGTAATAATTAACATCCAACCGTCATTTAAAGTCAAAAGATTAAATGTTAAAATTTCATCAATATTGACCATTTTTTCAACGTTCGACTGGTCCGGGTTCATCGTTTTTCATCAGAAAATTGATTTTTTGGACTCTACCAAAAATGATTCAAAATGTCATTTGGATCGGGCCTCATGTTGAATAACCACTTTTTAAACCCTCACAGTGACCAAAACTGCCATTTTTACAGAGTTTTGCTTACTCAAAATCTTCAATTTTGACCAATTTCAGGCACAGAAATGACTCTAAACACACTTATTTTAGTTGAAAAAGTAATAACTCACATCCAACCGTCATTTAAAGTCAAAAGATTAAATATTAAAATTTCATCAATATTGACCATTTTTTCAACGTTCGACTGGTCCGGGGTCATCGTTTTTCATCAGAAAATTGATTTTTTGGACTCTACCAAAAATGATTCAAAATGTCATTTGGATCGGGCCTCATGTTGAATAACCACTTTTTAAACCCTCACAGTGACCAAAATTGCCATTTTTACAGAGTTTTGCTTACTCAAAATCTTCAATTTTGACCAATTTCAGGCACAGAAATGACTTTAAACACACTTATTTTAGTTGAAAAAGTAATAACTCACATCCAACCGTCACTTAAAGTCAAAAGATTAAATGTTAAAATTTCATCAATATTGACCATTTTTTCAACGTTCGACTGGTCCGGGGTCATCGTTTTTCATCAGAAAATTGATTTTTTGGACTCTACCAAAAATGATTCAAAATGTCATTTGGATCGGGCCTCATGTTGAATAACCACTTTTTAAACCCTCACAGTGACCAAAACTGCCATTTTTACAGAGTTTTGCTTACTCAAAATCTTCAATTTTGACCAATTTCAGGCACAGAAATGACTTTAAACACACTTATTTTAGTTGAAAAAGTAATAACTCACATCCAACCGTCATTTAAAGACAAAAGATTAAATATTAAAATTTCATCAATATTGACCATTTTTTCAACGTTCGACTGGTCCGGGGTTATCGTTCTTCATCAGAAAATTGATTTTTTGGACTCTACCAAAAATGATTCAAAATGTCATTTGGATCGGGTCTCATGTTGAATAACCACTTTTTAAACCCTCACAGTGACCAAAATTGCCATTTTTACAGAGTTTTGCTTACTCAAAATCTTCAATTTTGACCAATTTCAGGCACAGAAATGACTTTAAACACACTTATTTTAGTTGAAAAAGTAATAACTCACATCCAACCGTCATTTAAAGTCAAAAGATTAAATGTTAAAATTTCATCAATATTGACCATTTTTTCAACGTTCGACTGGTCCGGGGTCATCGTTTTTCATCAGAAAATTGATTTTTTGGACTCTACCAAAAATGATTCAAAATGTCATTTTGATCGGGCCTCATGTTGAATAACCACTTTTTAAACCCTCACAGTGACCAAAACTGCCATTTTTACAGAGTTTTGCTTACTCAAAATCTTCAATTTTGACCAATTTCAGGCACAGAAATGACTTTAAACACACTTATTTTAGTTGAAAAAGTAATAACTCACATCCAACCGTCATTTAAAGTCAAAAGATTAAATGTTAAAATTTCATCAATATTGACCATTTTTTCAACGTTCGACTGGTCCGGGGTCATCGTTTTTCATCAGAAAATTGATTTTTTGGACTTTACCAAAAATGATTCAAAATGTCATTTGGATCAGGCCTCATGTTGAATAACCACTTTTTAAACCCTCACAGTGACCAAAACTGCCATTTTTACAGAGTTTTGCTTACTCAAAATCTTAAATTTTGACCAATTTCAGGCACAGAAATGACTTTAAACACACTTATTTTAGTTGAAAAAGTAATAACTCACATCCAACCGTCATTTAAAGTCAAAAGAATAAATGTTAAAATTTCATCAATATTGACCATTTTTTCAACGTTCGACTGGTCCGGGGTCATCGTTTTTCATCAGAAAATTGATTTTTTGGACTCTACCAAAAATTATTCAAAATGTCATTTGGATCGGGCCTCATGTTGAATAACCACTTTTTAAACCCTCACAGTGACCAAAACTGCCATTTTTACAGAGTTTTGCTTACTCAAAATCTTCAATTTTGACCAATTTCAGGCACAGAAATGACTTTAAACACACTTATTTTAGTTGAAAAAGTAATAACTCACATCCAACCGTCATTTAAAGTCAAAAGATTAAATGTTAAAATTTCATCAATATTGACCATTTTTTCAACGTTCGACTGGTCCGGGGTCATCGTTTTTCATCAGAAAATGGATTTTTTGGACTCTACCAAAAATTATTCAAAATGTCATTTGGATCAGGCCTCATGTTGAAAAACCACTTTTTAAACCCTCACAGGTACCAAAACTGCCATTTTTACAGAGTTTTGCTTACACTTAATCTTCAATTTTGACCAATTTCAGGCACAGAAATGACTTTAAACACACTTATTTTAGTTGAAAAAGTAATAATTAACATCCAACCGTCATTTAAAGTCAAAAGATTAAATGTTAAAATTTCATCAATATTGACCATTTTTTCAACGTTCGACTGGTCCGGGGTCATCGTTTTTCATCAGAAAATTGATTTTTTGGACTCTACCAAAAATGATTCAAAATGTCATTTGGATCGGGCCTCATGTTGAATAACAACTTTTTAAACCCTCACAGTGACCAAAACTGCCATTTTTACAGAGTTTTGCTTACTCAAAATCTTCAATTTTGACCAATTTCAGGCACAGAAATGACTTTAAACACACTTATTTTAGTTGAAAAAGTAATAACTCACATCCAACCGTCATTTAAAGTCAAAAGATTAAATATTAAAATTTCATCAATATTGACCATTTTTTCAACGTTCGACTGGTCCGGGGTCATCGTTTTTCATCAGAAAATTGATTTTTGGACTCTACCAAAAATGATTCAAAATGTCATTTGGATCGAGCCTCATGTTGAATAACCACTTTTTAAACCCTCACAGTGACCAAAATTGCCATTTTTACAGAGTTTTGCTTACTCAAAATCTTCAATTTTGACCAATTTCAGGCACAGAAATGACTTTAAACACACTTATTTTAGTTGAAAAAGTAATAACTCACATCCAACCGTCACTTAAAGTCAAAAGATTAAATGTTAAAATTTCATCAATATTGACCATTTTTTCAACGTTCGACTGGTCCGGGGTCATCGTTTTTCATCAGAAAATTGATTTTTTGGACTCTACCAAAAATGATTCAAAATGTCATTTGGATCGGGCCTCATGTTGAATAACCACTTTTTAAACCCTCACAGTGACCAAAACTGCCATTTTTACAGAGTTTTGCTTACTCAAAATCTTCAATTTTGACCAATTTCAGGCACAGAAATGACTTTAAACACACTTATTTTAGTTGAAAAAGTAATAACTCACATCCAACCGTCATTTAAAGTCAAAAGATTAAATATTAAAATGTCATCAATATTGACCATTTTTTCAACGTTCGACTGGTCCGGGGTCATCGTTTTTCATCAGAAAATTGATTTTTTGGACTCTACCAAAAATGATTCAAAATGTCATTTGGATCGGGCCTCATGTTGAATAACCACTTTTTAAACCCTCACAGTGACCAAAACTGCCATTTTTACAGAGTTTTGCTTACTCAAAATCTTCAATTTTGACCAATTTCAGGCACAGAAATGACTTTAAACACACTTATTTTAGTTGAAAAAGTAATACCTCACATCCAACCGTCATTTAAAGACAAAAGATTAAATATTAAAATTTCATCAATATTGACCATTTTTTCAACGTTCGACTGGTCCGGGGTCATCGTTCTTCATCAGAAAATTGATTTTTTGGACTCTACCAAAAATGATTCAAAATGTCATTTGGATCGGGTCTCATGTTGAATAACCACTTTTTAAACCCTCACAGTGACCAAAACTGCCATTTTTACAGAGTTTTGCTTACTCAAAATCTTCAATTTTGACCAATTTCAGGCACAGAAATGACTTTAAACACACCTATTTTAGTTGAAAAAGTAATAACTCACATCCAACCGTCATTTAAAGTCAAAAGATTAAATATTAAAATTTCATCAATATTGACCATTTTTTCAACGTTCGACTGGTCCGGGGTCATCGTTTTTCATCAGAAAATTGATTTTTTGGACTCTACCAAAAATGATTCAAAATGTCATTTGGATCGGGCCTCATGTTGAATAACCACTTTTTAAACCCTCACAGTGACCAAAATTGCCATTTTTACAGAGTTTTGCTTACTCAAAATCTTCAATTTTGACCAATTTCAGGCACAGAAATGACTTTAAACACACCTATTTTAGTTGAAAAAGTAATAACTCACATCCAACCGTCATTTAAAGTCAAAAGATTAAATATTAAAATGTCATCAATATTGACCATTTTTTCAACGTTCGACTGGTCCGGGGTCATCGTTTTTCACCAGAAAATTGATTTTTTGGACTCTACCAAAAATGATTCAAAATGTCATTTGGATCGGGCCTCATGTTGAATAACCACTTTTTAAACCCTCACAGTGACCAAAACTGCCATTTTTACAGAGTTTTGCTTACTCAAAATCTTCAATTTTGACCAATTTCAGGCACAGAAATGACTTTAAACACACCTATTTTAGTTGAAAAAGTAATAACTCACATCCAACCGTCATTTAAAGTCAAAAGATTAAATATTAAAATTTCATCAATATTGACCATTTTTTCAACGTTCGACTGGTCCGGGGTCATCGTTTTTCATCAGAAAATTGATTTTTTGGACTCTACCAAAAATGATTCAAAATGTCATTTGGATCGGGCCTCATGTTGAATAACCACTTTTTAAACCCTCACAGTGACCAAAATTGCCATTTTTACAGAGTTTTGCTTACTCAAAATCTTCAATTTTGACCAATTTCAGGCACAGAAATGACTTTAAACACACCTATTTTAGTTTAAAAAGTAATAACTCACATCCAACCGTCATTTAAAGTCAAAAGATTAAATATTAAAATTTCATCAATATTGACCATTTTTTCAACGTTCGACTGGTCCGGGGTCATCGTTTTTCATCAGAAAATTGAATTTTTGGACTCTACCAAAAATGATTCAAAATGTCATTTGGATCGGGCCTCATGTTGAATAACCACTTTTTAAACCCTCACAGTGACCAAAATTGCCATTTTTACAGAGTTTTGCTTACTCAAAATCTTCAATTTTGACCAATTTCAGGCACAGAAATGACTTTAAAACACACTTATTTTAGTTGAAAAAGTAATAACTCACATCCAACCGTCACTTAAAGTCAAAAGATTAAATGTTAAAATTTCATCAATATTGACCATTTTTGTCAACGTTCGACTGGTCCGGGGTCATCGTTTTTCATCAGAAAATTGATTTTTTGGACTCTACCAAAAATGATTCAAAATGTCATTTGGATCGGGCCTCATGTTGAATAACCACTTTTTAAACCCTCACAGTGACCAAAACTGCCATTTTTACAGAGTTTTGCTTACTCAAAATCTTCAATTTTGACCAATTTCAGGCACAGAAATGACTTTAAACACACTTATTTTAGTTGAAAAAGTAATAACTCACATCCAACCGTCATTTAAAGACAAAAGATTAAATATTAAAATTTCATCAATATTGACCATTTTTTCAACGTTCGACTGGTCCGGGGTCATCGTTTTTCATCAGAAAATGGATTTTTTGGACTCTACCAAAAATGATTCAAAATGTCATTTGGATCAGGCCTCATGTTGAATAACCACTTTTTAAACCCTCACAGGTACCAAAACTGCCATTTTTACAGAGTTTGCTTACTCAAAATCTTCAATTTTGACCAATTTCAGGCACAGAAATGACTTTAAACACACTTATTTTAGTTGAAAAAGTAATAATTAACATCCAACCGTCATTTAAAGTCAAAGATTAAATGTTAAAATTTCATCAATATTGACCATTTTTCAACGTTCGACTGGTCCGGGTTCATCGTTTTTCATCAGAAAATTGATTTTTTGGACTCTACCAAAAATGATTCAAAATGTCATTTGGATCGGGCCTCATGTTGAATAACCACTTTTTAAAACCCTCACAGTGACCAAAACTGCCATTTTTACAGAGTTTTGCTTACTCAAAATCTTCAATTTTGACCAATTTCAGGCACAGAAATGACTCTAAACACACTTATTTTAGTTGAAAAAGTAATAACTCACATCCAACCGTCATTTAAAGTCAAAAGATTAAATATTAAAATTTCATCAATATTGACCATTTTTTCAACGTTCGACTGGTCCGGGGTCATCGTTTTTCATCAGAAAATTGATTTTTTGGACTCTACCAAAAATGATTCAAAATGTCATTTGGATCGGGCCTCATGTTGAATAACCACTTTTTAAACCCTCACAGTGACCAAAATTGCCATTTTTACAGAGTTTTGCTTACTCAAAATCTTCAATTTTGACCAATTTCAGGCACAGAAATGACTTTAAACACACTTATTTTAGTTGAAAAAGTAATAACTCACATCCAACCGTCACTTAAAGTCAAAAGATTAAATGTTAAAATTTCATCAATATTGACCATTTTTTCAACGTTCGACTGGTCCGGGGTCATCGTTTTTCATCAGAAAATTGATTTTTTGGACTCTACCAAAAATGATTCAAAATGTCATTTGGATCGGGCCTCATGTTGAATAACCACTTTTTAAACCCTCACAGTGACCAAAACTGCCATTTTTACAGAGTTTTGCTTACTCAAAATCTTCAATTTTGACCAATTTCAGGCACAGAAATGACTTTAAACACACTTATTTTAGTTGAAAAAGTAATAACTCACATCCAACCGTCATTTAAAGACAAAAGATTAAATATTAAAATTTCATCAATATTGACCATTTTTTCAACGTTCGACTGGTCCGGGGTTATCGTTCTTCATCAGAAAATTGATTTTTTGGACTCTACCAAAAATGATTCAAAATGTCATTTGGATCGGGTCTCATGTTGAATAACCACTTTTTAAACCCTCACAGTGACCAAAATTGCCATTTTTACAGAGTTTTGCTTACTCAAAATCTTCAATTTTGACCAATTTCAGGCACAGAAATGACTTTAAACACACTTATTTTAGTTGAAAAAGTAATAACTCACATCCAACCGTCATTTAAAGTCAAAAGATTAAATGTTAAAATTTCATCAATATTGACCATTTTTTCAACGTTCGACTGGTCCGGGGTCATCGTTTTTCATCAGAAAATTGATTTTTTGGACTCTACCAAAAATGATTCAAAATGTCATTTTGATCGGGCCTCATGTTGAATAACCACTTTTTAAACCCTCACAGTGACCAAAACTGCCATTTTTACAGAGTTTTGCTTACTCAAAATCTTCAATTTTGACCAATTTCAGGCACAGAAATGACTTTAAACACACTTATTTTAGTTGAAAAAGTAATAACTCACATCCAACCGTCATTTAAAGTCAAAAGATTAAATGTTAAAATTTCATCAATATTGACCATTTTTTCAACGTTCGACTGGTCCGGGGTCATCGTTTTTCATCAGAAAATTGATTTTTTGGACTTTACCAAAAATGATTCAAAATGTCATTTGGATCAGGCCTCATGTTGAATAACCACTTTTTAAACCCTCACAGTGACCAAAACTGCCATTTTTACAGAGTTTTGCTTACTCAAAATCTTAAATTTTGACCAATTTCAGGCACAGAAATGACTTTAAACACACTTATTTTAGTTGAAAAAGTAATAACTCACATCCAACCGTCATTTAAAGTCAAAAGAATAAATGTTAAAATTTCATCAATATTGACCATTTTTTCAACGTTCGACTGGTCCGGGGTCATCGTTTTTCATCAGAAAATTGATTTTTTGGACTCTACCAAAAATTATTCAAAATGTCATTTGGATCGGGCCTCATGTTGAATAACCACTTTTTAAACCCTCACAGTGACCAAAACTGCCATTTTTACAGAGTTTTGCTTACTCAAAATCTTCAATTTTGACCAATTTCAGGCACAGAAATGACTTTAAACACACTTATTTTAGTTGAAAAAGTAATAACTCACATCCAACCGTCATTTAAAGTCAAAAGATTAAATGTTAAAATTTCATCAATATTGACCATTTTTTCAACGTTCGACTGGTCCGGGGTCATCGTTTTTCATCAGAAAATGGATTTTTTGGACTCTACCAAAAATTATTCAAAATGTCATTTGGATCAGGCCTCATGTTGAAAAACCACTTTTTAAACCCTCACAGGTACCAAAACTGCCATTTTTACAGAGTTTTGCTTACACTTAATCTTCAATTTTGACCAATTTCAGGCACAGAAATGACTTTAAACACACTTATTTTAGTTGAAAAAGTAATAACTCACATCCAACCGTCATTTAAAGTCAAAAGATTAAATGTTAAAATTTCATCAATATTGACCATTTTTTCAACGTTCGACTGGTCCGGGGTCATCGTTTTTCATCAGAAAATTGATTTTTTGGACTCTACCAAAAATGATTCAAAATGTCATTTGGATCGGGCCTCATGTTGAATAACCACTTTTTAAACCCTCACAGTGACCAAAACTGCCATTTTTACAGAGTTTTGCTTACTCAAAATCTTCAATTTTGACCAATTTCAGGCACAGAAATGACTTTAAACACACTTATTTTAGTTGAAAAAGTAATAACTCACATCCAACCGTCATTTAAAGTCAAAAGATTAAATGTTAAAATTTCATCAATATTGACCATTTTTTCAACGTTCGACTGGTCCGGGGTCATCGTTTTTCATCAGAAAATGGATTTTTTGGACTCTACCAAAAATGATTCAAAATGTCATTTGGATCAGGCCTCATGTTGAATAACCACTTTTTAAACCCTCACAGGTACCAAAACTGCCATTTTTACAGAGTTTTGCTTACTCAAAATCTTCAATTTTGACCAATTTCAGGCACAGAAATGACTTTAAACACACTTATTTTAGTTGAAAAAGTAATAACTCACATCCAACCGTCATTTAAAGTCAAAAGATTAAATATTAAAATTTCATCAATATTGACCATTTTTTCAACGTTCGACTGGTCCGGGGTCATCGTTTTTCATCAGAAAATTGATTTTTTGGACTCTACCAAAAATGATTCAAAATGTTATTTGGATCGGGCCTCATGTTGAATAACCACTTTTTAAACCCTCACAGTGACCAAAATTGCCATTTTTACAGAGTTTTGCTTACTCAAAATCTTCAATTTTGACCAATTTCAGGCACAGAAATGACTTTAAACACACTTATTTTAGTTGAAAAAGTAATAACTCACATCCAACCGTCACTTAAAGTCAAAAGATTAAATGTTAAAATTTCATCAATATTGACCATTTTTGTCAACGTTCGACTGGTCCGGGGTCATCGTTTTTCATCAGAAAATTGATTTTTTGGACTCTACCAAAAATGATTCAAAATGTCATTTGGATCGGGCCTCATGTTGAATAACCACTTTTTAAACCCTCACAGTGACCAAAACTGCCATTTTTACAGAGTTTTGCTTACTCAAAATCTTCAATTTTGACCAATTTCAGGCACAGAAATGACTTTAAACACACTTATTTTAGTTGAAAAAGTAATAACTCACATCCAACCGTCATTTAAAGACAAAAGATTAAATATTAAAATTTCATCAATATTGACCATTTTTTCAACGTTCGACTGGTCCGGGGTCATCGTTTTTCATCAGAAAATGGATTTTTTGGACTCTACCAAAAATGATTCAAAATGTCATTTGGATCAGGCCTCATGTTGAATAACCACTTTTTAAACCCTCACAGGTACCAAAACTGCCATTTTTACAGAGTTTGCTTACTCAAAATCTTCAATTTTGACCAATTTCAGGCACAGAAATGACTTTAAACACACTTATTTTAGTTGAAAAAGTAATAATTAACATCCAACCGTCATTTAAAGTCAAAAGATTAAATGTTAAAATTTCATCAATATTGACCATTTTTTCAACGTTCGACTGGTCCGGGTTCATCGTTTTTCATCAGAAAATTGATTTTTTGGACTCTACCAAAAATGATTCAAAATGTCATTTGGATCGGGCCTCATGTTGAATAACCACTTTTTAAACCCTCACAGTGACCAAAACTGCCATTTTTACAGAGTTTTGCTTACTCAAAATCTTCAATTTTGACCAATTTCAGGCACAGAAATGACTCTAAACACACTTATTTTAGTTGAAAAAGTAATAACTCACATCCAACCGTCATTTAAAGTCAAAAGATTAAATATTAAAATTTCATCAATATTGACCATTTTTTCAACGTTCGACTGGTCCGGGGTCATCGTTTTTCATCAGAAAATTGATTTTTTGGACTCTACCAAAAATGATTCAAAATGTCATTTGGATCGGGCCTCATGTTGAATAACCACTTTTTAAACCCTCACAGTGACCAAAATTGCCATTTTTACAGAGTTTTGCTTACTCAAAATCTTCAATTTTGACCAATTTCAGGCACAGAAATGACTTTAAACACACTTATTTTAGTTGAAAAAGTAATAACTCACATCCAACCGTCACTTAAAGTCAAAAGATTAAATGTTAAAATTTCATCAATATTGACCATTTTTTCAACGTTCGACTGGTCCGGGGTCATCGTTTTTCATCAGAAAATTGATTTTTTGGACTCTACCAAAAATGATTCAAAATGTCATTTGGATCGGGCCTCATGTTGAATAACCACTTTTTAAACCCTCACAGTGACCAAAACTGCCATTTTTACAGAGTTTTGCTTACTCAAAATCTTCAATTTTGACCAATTTCAGGCACAGAAATGACTTTAAACACACTTATTTTAGTTGAAAAAGTAATAACTCACATCCAACCGTCATTTAAAGACAAAAGATTAAATATTAAAATTTCATCAATATTGACCATTTTTTCAACGTTCGACTGGTCCGGGGTTATCGTTCTTCATCAGAAAATTGATTTTTTGGACTCTACCAAAAATGATTCAAAATGTCATTTGGATCGGGTCTCATGTTGAATAACCACTTTTTAAACCCTCACAGTGACCAAAATTGCCATTTTTACAGAGTTTTGCTTACTCAAAATCTTCAATTTTGACCAATTTCAGGCACAGAAATGACTTTAAACACACTTATTTTAGTTGAAAAAGTAATAACTCACATCCAACCGTCATTTAAAGTCAAAAGATTAAATGTTAAAATTTCATCAATATTGACCATTTTTTCAACGTTCGACTGGTCCGGGGTCATCGTTTTTCATCAGAAAATTGATTTTTTGGACTCTACCAAAAATGATTCAAAATGTCATTTTGATCGGGCCTCATGTTGAATAACCACTTTTTAAACCCTCACAGTGACCAAAACTGCCATTTTTACAGAGTTTTGCTTACTCAAAATCTTCAATTTTGACCAATTTCAGGCACAGAAATGACTTTAAACACACTTATTTTAGTTGAAAAAGTAATAACTCACATCCAACCGTCATTTAAAGTCAAAAGATTAAATGTTAAAATTTCATCAATATTGACCATTTTTTCAACGTTCGACTGGTCCGGGGTCATCGTTTTTCATCAGAAAATTGATTTTTTGGACTTTACCAAAAATGATTCAAAATGTCATTTGGATCAGGCCTCATGTTGAATAACCACTTTTTAAACCCTCACAGTGACCA